>NW_028258305.1:7575833-7882777 GCF_053883595.1 Heterocephalus glaber
CATGCACTAAACTAAAATCAAAATGGATTAAAGATCTAAATATTAAAATAGAAACTCTGAACCAGTTGGAACAGAGGTTAGGTAGAACTCTTGAAGACATCAGCGTAGGAAAAGACTTTATGAACAAAATCTCAGTTGCCTGTGAACTAGCACAAACAAGCAACAAGTGGGATCTCTTCTTATTAAAAAGCTTCTGCACAGCAAGAGAAACCACCAGCAGTGTGAAGAGACAACCCACAATGTGGGAAAAAAATGTTCACCTGTTCTTCCTCAGACAAAGGTCTACTATCTCGAATCTATAAAGAACTTAAAAAGATCAGACCTCCCAAATTTAAAGACCCAGTCCGAAAATGGGCATCTGAAATGAACAGACATTTCTCAGACAAAGAAGTAGAAATAGCAAATAAACATATGAAAAAATGTTCAACATCACTGGTCATTCGAGAGATGCAAATGAAAACAATGCTGAGATTCCACCTCACTCCAGAAAGAATGGCTGCTATCATGAAATCAACCTATAACAAATGCTGGTGGGGCTGTGGGGAAAGAGGAACCCTGCTCCACTGCTGGTGGGAGTGTACACTGATGCAACCACTGTGGAAATCAGTATGGAGATACCTCAAAGAACTAGGACTGGAAGTCCCATTTGACCCCACTATTCCCCTGCTGGAGATCTTCCCCAAAGAAGTAAAAGAATCATACCACAGTGATATATGTGTGCCCATGTTCATAGCAGCACAGTTTGTGATAGCTAAAACTTGGAAACAGCCCAAAATGCCCATCAACTGGAGACTGGATAAAGAAAATGTGGGTTTTTTATAAAATGGAGTACTACTCAGCCATAAAAAATGAGAAATTAGACACATTTATAGCGCAGTGGATGCACACTGAGGTGATACTCTTATGTGAAATAAATAGGACACACATGTATAAATACTGAATAGTTTCTCTGGTGTGAGAAACTGAAAGTGTAAATAAGGACTAAAATGTATAATAGGTAATGTGAAATAGGAAGAAAAGGGGCAAAGGGGAAGGAAGTGGGAGGCCTAGGGGAAAGGATAGAAGGGAATGGGATTAATATGAGAAAATGGAAAAATAGGAACAAAATCTTTGTAAATAGGGAGGAATGGAGGGGTTGAAGGGAGGGCTGGGCAAGGGTGAAAAATAAGACCCAAGAGAGATTATGTAAAGGTGCAAATTTCCAATGATGAATATCATTATATTGTATACCCGAAATGTACCAATGATTAGAATGAATAATCGGTAATGCAAAATAGGAAGAAAAGGTCCAAAGGGGTAGGGGTAGTGGGAGGGGCAGGTGAAAGGAAAGAAGGGAAAGGATAAATGATGAGAAATGGAAAAAATGGAAATAAAGTCTTTGTAAACAGGGAAGGGTAGAGGGGGTGAAGGGACAGCTAAGAATGGGGAAAAAATAAGAACCAAGATGCATTATGTAAAGGTACAATTCCCAATGAGAAATGTAATTGTGTTGTATACCTAAAATGTACTAACAAAAGAATTAAAAAAAAAAAAAAGAAAGAAATGGCTTTGGGGACTTCAGTATGCTCTTCTGAATATTCTCAGCAAAGACTGCAAAAATTTTACAAAGGAAGAAATTGGAAGAAAATACACCTAGATATTAACATTAATTAAAATTCTGCTTGTTGAGAATAGGGGTGACTGTTTTCTCTTGTACATTTTTATGTATTTTTAAGTTCCTAAAGTATTAAAAGTTAACAAAAATATGAAGAAAAAAAAAAAAAAACATGCCACAGAACAAAGTGACCTATGTCTCACATGACTTTGCCATGCTCCATCTGGCACTATATGTGGAAAATCTGCTCCTTATAATCACTATAGCTTTGAAATTAACTTTATTTTTGAACAGTTTTAATAAACATCAAATTTTTTTTCAAGGATGCAACTAATATAACTTAAACTTTGATTTGGTCAGTTTTACAAACAGGATGTTGAATATTTTGGAAAATCTTATTACCAGTGGAAATACTGTTTATCTGAGCTATCAATACAACACCTCTGTATATATATTTGTAACTGTTGCTATATACTCAGAGTTGATTCTACTTATAGGTATAAGCATCTGAGTAGTTCATTATATGTTTTAATGCAGTAATGCTGGAATAGGTACATTTAAAAATATATATTTCAGGGGCCAGGGATCTAGCTCAGTGGTTTCGGTGCCTGCCTTGAAAGCGCAAGGTCCCGAGTTTGATCCCCGGTACCAAAAAATAAATAAATAAATAAATAAAAATATATATTTCAAATTAGTTTCCTTATATTTATTATTTATATTACATTTATGTCATTGATTGCTTAGAAATTATGGCTGTTAATTTTATTACATATGAATTTTCAATTTCAGGATAATAAAGGGGCATTGGAAAATGTTTACCATAAAAAGGTCACATTAGGCTATACAGGTTTAAGAACCACTGAAGATCAAGTCCAAGCTCAGCAGAACAAGCCAAGCTTATCTTAGTACCTGTGTATTTTTTAGTGCCTATTTGACAAGTTCTTGCCTTTCATATCTGAAACCTGACAGCACCAGGACGGGGATTTGGCTCAGTGGTGCCACCACCTGTCTGGCAAGCCCAAGGTCCCAAGTTTGATCTATCGTACCAAAAAAAAAAAAAGAAACTTGACAGCAACAACCTATTTGCAATTCACCTCCCTGGAATTTTCATGCTATTTCCTTCCATGTGCTTGTTTTTATACTACTCTAACTACCTAAAATGTCCTCTATCACCACTTTTACTTAATTTACCTCTATTTGTCATTCAAGACTCAGTCCAAGCATGGTTTCCCCAGTACTCTTCCTCCTCTAATAAGGCAAGAGTCCCTTTCAATTCCAAAAATGTCCTAATATCTCTATCAATACACTAACCTCAAAGAATTAAACTGTTTACAAGTCCATTTCACCCACAGATTCTAATCTTTGAGGGAAGTATCTATATAAATTTGCAAATACAGCATCTAACACAATCTCCTGAAGTAGAGTTCAGGTTCTAATAGGCACTCACAAGCATAAATACTTTTCAAACAAAAATACTAAATGTGCATATAAATATTAATTTCAGAAGTATATAAAACTTCCAACTTCTTGCTGTACAAAATTTTCCCTCAAAAAAAAAAAATTTCCCTCATATATTCACAAATCATATGATAAAGGGAGAACAAAATCTCTTGATCAACCCTTAGAAACTAACAAGGAGCACAAAGCCAACAGAAAGTAAGGCTAGGACACCAGAGGAAAGGAAGAATTTGAACAAAAATGTAAAAGTTATTCCTAGAAAACAATCATGGAGCAATCTCACATGATATAGTTGATAGGAAGCTTAGAAAAATTGTTGGTCTCCTAGTCAATACCAACTCAATGAACTTGATTAAAATAACCCAAAAGAACTGGGAGGGAGGCCTAAACCCAGGGCCGCATATATGTTAATAAGCATACTATTGAGCTATACCCCCAGCTCCCAGTGACAATTTTTTTTTCTTTTTGGTACTGGGGATCAAACTCAAGACCTTGCGCTTGAGACGCTGGCAGCAGAACCACTGAGCTAAATCCCCGGACCCCAACATTTTTTTTTTTTGGTACTAGGGATTGAACTTGGGACCTTGTGCTTGCAAGGCAGGCGGTGGAACCACTGAGCTAAATTCCCGGCACAACAATTTTTTTTTTTAATAAATGAACAGGCACCATCAGTATTTGTGCATTTATTTATGTTTGGTTTGGTTTGGTTTGTGGTACCTGGGATCCAACTCAGGACCTTGTGCTTGCCAGGTAGGTGCGGCACCACTGAGCTACATCCCTGGCCCCTCTAGTAACGATTTTTTAAATGTTAAAAATTAAGTTATGGGGCCAGAGGGGCCAGGGATGTAGCTCAGTGGTTCTGGCGCCTGCCTCACAAGCGCAAGGTCCCGAGTTTGATACCTGGTACCAAAAAAAAAAAAAAAAAAAAAAAAAAAAAATCAAGTTACTGGTTGAAAAATGCAATTCTACATGAATACAAAAGAGTGGCAGTAGGTAAGAGGAAACAATAAAACAGACTGCTATATATGCAATTTTTATAAAAATCCTAGCAAGATTTCTTATAAACAAAATTATTCTAAAATTTACATAAAAAGGCAAAGTACGATACAACAATTTTGAAAAAGAACAATGAGGTAGAAGTGAGAGGAAAAATGAGCCGAAGCAAGAACACCCAAGAGAAGACCTTTATTAGGGGACAAAGGCTGCCCGGCTGTCTCAAACAATGGCAAGAGCAGCAGCTAGGGGCTGGCTGGGTGAGGTTTATAAGGGCTGGGAGAGCGTCGTGGAGGTTGATGATTGGCTGTAGCTGGAGGCAAGGTTTAAACTGATTGGCAGGTTTGAACTTCTTGGAGGGAAGGGCTAATGGCAGGAGAGTTTAGTGGCGGGGAAGTTAGGTTTCATCCCCCCCCCCCCACACACACACACCCCACCCCGCCCCAGTGACTCATTTCCTGCAGATAGGAGCCATTTTAGGATGCAGGGCTACCCGGGCCATTTTATCTAACAGAGAATTCTATCAAGGAGGAAACCAACCTTCCCCATCTCAAGACTTTCCATGAAACTACAATAATCAAGATCATGTAGAATAGACACATAAACCAATAGAAGAGAATAAATAGCACCGAAATAGATCCACACAAATATAGACAACTTATTCTTGACAAAGGTGCAAAAGAAATTCAATGTAGTAAAGACAGACTTTTCAACAAAAGGTGCTGGAGCAAGTATATACCCTTAGGTAAATAAATAAATAAATAAGAATCTTCAAGTCTCAGACATTGGCATAGGAAAAGACTTTATGAACAAAACCTCAGTAGCATGGGAACTAGCACAGAGAATCAACAACTGGGATCTCATCATATTAAAAAGCTTCTGCACAGCAAGAGAAACCACCAACAGAGCTAAGAGACAATGTACCATGTGGGAAAAATTTTTTACCAGCTGTTCCTTAGACAAAGGACTATTATCTAGAATATATAAAGAACTTTAAAAAATCAGACCCCCCAAATTTAAAGACCCAATTCAAAAATGGGCATCTGAAATGAAAAGACATTTCTCAAAGAAGTAAAAGCAGCAAATAAACATATGAAAAAATGTTCAACATCATTGGTCATTCAAGAGATGCAGATGAAAACAACACTGAGATTCCGTCTTACCCCAGAAAAAACGGCTGTTATCAAGAAATCAACCAATAAAATAAAGTCTGAAATAAAAATATGAATAGTTCTTTAAAAAGTACAAAGCATTAAAATGATAAAACTAATGGCTAAGAGATACAAATAACTACTCTCCGCCATGTTAATATTTGGGGCCGGGGATTTAGCTCAGTAGTTTCGCCACCTGTTGTGCAAGCACAAGGACCCGAGTTTGATCCCTGGTACCAAAAAGAAAAAAAGATCTTGAAGAAATCAACCAATAACAAATGCTGGCGGGGTTGTGGGGAGAAAGGAACACTTCTCCATTGTTGGTGGGAGTGCAGACTGGTACAACCACTGTGGCTATCAACATAGCGATACCTCAAAAAACTAGGATTAGAGGTCCCATTTGACCCAGCTATTCCCCTGCTGGGTATCTTCCCAAAAGAATTTAAAAAATCATACCACAGCGATATATGCACACCCATGTTTATAGCGGCATAGTTTGTAATAGCTAAAACCTGTAAAAAGCCCAATTGCCCATCAACTGGAGACTGGATAAAGAAGATGTGGTTTTGGGCTGTGGATTTAGCTCAGTGGTTCCACTGCCTGCCTTGTAGGCACAAGGACCTGAGTTCAATCATCCCCAGTACCAAGAAAAAAGAAAAGAAAATGTGTTTTTTTATATAAAATGGAGCACTGCTCAGCTATAAAGAATGAGAAACTAGAGTCATTTATAGCTAAATGGATGCACATTGAGGCCACACTCTTAAGTGAAATAGGACACACATGTGTAAATACCGAATAGTTTCTCTGGTGTGAGAAACTGAAAGTATAAATAAGAATCAAAATGTATAATAGATAATGTGAAATAGGAAGAAAAGGTCTAAAGGGGAGGTCTAAAGGGGAGGAGAAGGTGAAAGGAAAGAAGAGAAAGGAAAAAATATGAGAAAAGGAAAAAATGGAAACAAAGTCTTTGTAAATAGGGAAGGGTGGAAGGGTTGAAGGGAGGGTAGGGGGAATAGGGAAAAAATAAGAACCAAGATATATCATGTAAATTCCCAATGATGAATGTCATCATATTGTATACCTAAAATGTACCAATAAACTTAATGAAAAAAAAAAGAATCTTCAAGTCTTGCAATTTATATAAAACTTAAAGTGAATCACAAACTCTCATAAATGTAAAATTATATATCTTAAATATATATGAGAAAATCTTTGAGATCTACAATTAGGAAGAATTCTTAAGCAGAACAACAAACGCACAATCCATCAATTGTCAAAAATTGCTAAATTCAACCTAATCAAAATTAACATTTTCCTTGTGCAAAAAAAGTGTGACTATTAGAAGAAGCCTGCAGATTGCAAGAAAATATTTACAAATCATATATCCAACAAAGGGTTAGTATCTAGCACATAAGATTTCTTAAGTATGGTACCAAAATTATAATCTATTAAAAAAATTGATAAATGTATTTCATCAAAGTTAAAAAAAACTTTGCCTCTTTGAAAGATATAACAGGCTGGGCGTTGTGGTGCATGCCTGTAATCCCAGCATTTGGGAGGCTGAGGCAAGAGGATCACTACCAGTTCAAGGTCAGCCTGGGCTACATAGTGAGTTCAAGGCCACCCTGAACTATAAAGCAAGACTCTATCTCAAAAAACAAAACAAGGGCCGGGGATTTAGCTCAGTGGTTTTGGCAGCCTACAGTGCAAGCACAAGGACCCAAAATCAATCCCTGGTACCAAAAACAAAAAACAAAAAACAAAAAAACCCCAAAACAAAACAAAGTAAAAAATTATTTAAGGGCCAGGGATTTAGCTCAGTGGTTCCAGTGCCTGCATTGCGAGTGCAAGGTCCTGAGTTCGATCTCCAGTACCAAAAACAGAGTGAAAAAGCAAAACAAAACAAAAAAATATGCCTAGTTGGTTCTATAACAAATGTAACATTCTAGTATGGGATGCTGATAGTGGGGAGGCTATATGTATACAGGAACAGGGTTACATGGGAACTCTGTACCTTCTTTTCAGTTTTGCTATGACCCTAAAACAGCTCTAATAAAATCTTGTCTTTAAAAAGTGAAGTAGGGGCTGGATGTATAGCTCAGAGGTAGAGTGCATGTCCACCAGGTAAACAGACTCTGGCATTGCCAGCACCAAATTGCCAGCCATGTAAATGAGATATTTTCAAAGTGGATTCTCCAGACTCCAGTTAAGCAGACCCTTCCTGTCTAAAGGAGGAAAATGAATGTTGTTTTCAAATGAAATAAATACATACAACATAATATAATACATACCACTCAAGATAATTCCCTATAATTTCATATTTATATATAATCAATTTCTTCTAGCTGCTTGAAAACATCAGTAGTCAAAGTTAGTGCTAAAAATAAATCAAAGAAAGTCAATTCCTATTATCCTTGTGTAGATGAAACAGCTCTTAAATTAAGCTCCTAGTTTATTAGAATGGTACTTCAAAAAACAGGCTTAGTGATTAAAACAAAGATACAATTGGCATTTATCAAAAAATACACTTTTGGGCCAGGGATTTAGCTCACTGGTTCTGCTGCCTGCCTCCCAAGTGCAAGGTCCTGAGTTCGATCCCCAGTACCAAAAAAAAAAAAGAAATACACTTTCATATAATACAATCTCTCAGAGGAAAATGATTCCATATTTTCATCTAGTATAAATACATCAATAATACACACCTCTACTTTAGTTTTCCTCTAAAATGAAATATGTCTATGAAAATAAAAATCTATAGGATACCTTTAGAAAACAATAGGCTCCAAATGTCTTTTAGGGAAATATATTTACAGGGGTTTTTGTTGTTGTTGTTGTTTTTAGAAGGCTCTCACTTTGTAGTTCAGACTGGCATTGAACTCACTGTGTAGACCAGGCTAGCCTCGAACTCACAGGCAATCTTCCTGCCTCAGCCTCCCAAGTGCTGGGATTACAAGTGTATGCCACCATTCCTGGCTTTTATCTGTTTATTGGATGTGTTTTTCTATTCTTTGATTATAGATTAATGGGTTACATTTTGGCAGATTTGGACATATACATAACATACTTGGCCCATTTTCAACCCCTCACCACCCCTTTATTTCACCTTCCCCTCCAGATTCACACTTTGGGGGTTCAATATGTATATTCTGCTCATATTCATTATCCTTTTTACCTTCCCTTTTATCCCCTTCCTCTCCCTCTTATTCCCTTCCTCTTGTATAAATAATAGTCTCTCCTCTACTATCTTGTCATCCTTTTTATATTCCACATATTAGAGAGAACATGCAATATTTGGTCAAGTCTGGCTTATTTCACACAACATTATGGTTTTCAGATTAATCCATTTTCCTGCAAATGATAGGATTCTGTTCTTCCTTGCACCTGGATAATACTCCATTGTGTATATACATTTTCTTTACCCATTCATCTGTTGATGGATATCTAGGCTGGATCCATATCTTGGCTACAGTGAATTGAGCGAGCCACAATAAACACAGATATGAAGATATCCCTATAGTATGCTGACATCAATTGTTTTGGGTACATACCAAGGAGTGGTAGAGTTAGATCAAATGGTAGCTCTGTTTTTAGTTTGTTTTTTCAAATTTCCATAGTGGCTGCACTATGTAATTTACATTCCCACCAGCAGTATAGAAGGGTGCCTTTCCCCCTACGTCTCCAGCATTTATTTTTTAATTTGTTTAGAAACAAGGTTTTTCTAGTTCAGGCTGGCCTCAAAATCACTATATAGCCCAAGCTGGCCTCCAACTTGCTGTGATTCTTCTGCCTCAGCCTCCCAACACTTGCTAAGGATTGTTAGGTTTTCCTAGGGAATTGACTGTTGTTCACATTTTGTTCACAAGTGCTGGGGCTTGAACTCAAGACCTTTGCATTGAGCTATATCCTCAGACCTTTCCTTTATTTTTTTTTTTAAGACAGAGTCTCACTAAGTCACTAAGTTGCCAAGGCTAGGCTTGAACTTGTAATGCTCCTGCCTCAGCTTCCCAGAATGCTGAGATTACAAGCGTGTGCCACAGTTAGAAAATTGATTACTTTCCATTATGTAATGCTCTTTTATGCCTGAGAACATTCCTTGTTCTGAAGGGTTTTTTTTTTATACAAAATTAATATACTTACTCTCATAGTCATTAATTAGTGTTAGCACGATAGATACTTCATCTTTTTTACTTTTGTCTTCAAAGTGGGTTTTTGTTGATAGTATATAGTTGGGTCTTTTTTTTTTTTTTTTTTAGTCCACTCTGATAGTCTGTGTTCTAATTAGTATAAACTGTACATGTTGCAAAAACTGAGAACTGCAGCCAGGGATTTAGCTCAGTGGCACCATGCCTGCCTCTGAAGCGCAAGGTCCTGAGTTCGATCCCCAGTTCCAAAAGCCCAAAAAACAAAACTGAGCACCGCAAATAGAAATAGATGAATTTACTCTTATTGTTGGAGAATTGTAGGACTGTATAACTCTGTAATCATAAAACTCCCCTAGCCCCAACTGTGATTGAATGTGAGTAAATAGATAAAGATGCTTCTTAGTTCCAGGACACTAGATAAGATCCGTACCAGCCATAATTATTCAACTCTTTGTTCCCGACACCACTATCTACAGGACAATCTACAAAGCATCTGCTGACTATCAGTACAGGTCAGGCTAATTAACATACAAATGTAAGACCACTAACCTTTGTTCCTTTTTCTGTAAATTTCACCTGTTAACTTCCCTGCAAGCCCCTATAAAAAGAGCCTCGGACTCTGGACTGGGGCCTCTCTAAGCTACTTTGCTTTGGGAGTGCTGTCTGGCCAGACTAAGGTCTGTTTCACTTTCCAACTTGTCCGGTGTGTTCCTTCCCAGGTGTTCTTCACTGCAGTCAGCTCCTTGGAGCATTTGGTAAGGCCCTTGGTCTTACATTCTGGAGGCACCGCTGGGATCCCTAGGTGTGCTCCACTACAGTCAGCTCCTTGGAGCATTTGGTAAGGCCCTTGGCCTTACATTCTGGAGGCACCGCTGGGATCCCTGGGTGTGCTCCACTACAGTCAGCTCCTTGGAGCATCTGGTAAGGCCCTTGGCCTTACATTCTGGAGGCACCGCTGGAATCCCTGGGTGTGCTTCACTATAGTCAGCTCCTCTGGGATCCCTGGGTGTGCTTCACTATAGTCAGCTCCTCGGAGCCTTTGGTAAGGACAGTGGTCTTACAGAATTCAAGACCCCTCTCTCAGTAGTTGATAGATACAGTAGGCAGAAGATAACTGAAATGAACAATACTTTTTTTTTGAGACAGGGTCTCACTATATAGTTCAGGGTAGCCTTGAACTCACCATGTAACCCAGGCCAGTCTCAATCTCATCCTTCTACCTCAGCCTCCCAAGTGGTGGAATTACAGACATGTGTCACCACACCCTGAAATGAACAATACTATTAATCAATGGCATTTGACTGACATCTGTGGAATACCTCATCCAACAACAGAATACATTCTTCTGAAGCATACATAAAACACTAAGTCCACATTCTGGGCCATAAAACATTAATAAAGTTAAAATAATCAATCATACAACGTATGCTGTCAGATCAAAATGAAATTAAACTAGAAATCAAAAAAGGGAAAAATTGCTGAAATTCACACACACCCCCCCCCCAAATACTTGGGGACTAGACAAAATCATTTAAAAATTACATACAGGTAGGGCCGGGGATTTAGCTCAGTGGTTCCAGCGCCTGCCTTGCAAGCGCAAGATCCTGAGTTCAATCCCCAGTACCAAAAAAAAGGAAAAAAAAATTACATATAGGTCAAAATTTGAGTCTAGGGGCCGAGGATTTAGCTCAGTGGTTCCACCGCCTGCCTCACAAGTGCAAGGTCCAAATTCGATTCACGGTACCAAAAAAAAAAAAAAAAAGTATTTGAGAAAATTTGAGTCTAAAGAAGCTGGGTGTGGTGGCACAAATCTATAATCTCAACACTCTGGGAGGCTGAGGCAGGTTGATCGAAAATTCAAGCCCAGAGTGGGCAACTTAGCAAGACAATCTCAAAAAGGGGAAGGTGTGTGCATGTGTTCAATCCCCAATACCTTACCAAGAAAAAGTCTAAAGAGAATGAGCTAAGGGAGAATGAAAATAAAATTTAGGTAAATTAGTGGAATACCGTATACTTAAAACAGTGCTTACAAGAAGACTGAAAGATAAGAAAAATGATAGGAGGGCTGAGGATTTAGCTCAGTGGTTCTGTCGCTTGCCTCTCAAGCACAGGGTCCCAAGTTCAATCCCATTCAATCCCAGGTACCAAAAAACAAAAAAACAAAAATGATAGGATCACAACAGTAAATGTAGAAAACCAATGTCAAGAGCTAGGGGTGTAGCTCAGTAGTAGAACAATTACTTAGCAGTATCCATAATGGCAAAAAAAATAAACATTCCAAAGGTCTACCAACTAGTAAAAGGATAAATAAAACATGGCAGATCAAGCCGGCCGTGGTGGTGCACACCTATAATCCCAGCACTTGGAAGGCTGAGGCAGGAGGACTGCTGTGAGTTCAAGGCCAGCCTGGGCTACATAATGATTTCAAGGCCAGTGTGAGAGCCTTTCTCAAGATAAACACACAAAAAACAACAAAAAAGAAGACTGCAACTAGAAGAAACAGTCAAAATTACAGAATATTATCCATATCAATATTTCCTAGGTTTATACTTCTTTCCTTCTAGGTCCATCACACTCCAAATCTCAACCTCTTTTGCAAAAGGGAAGGAGATCAAGAGACAAGAGAGGGAAGGGGAAAGATATAAAAAAGAATTAAAATATACTGTGTACAGGTACCAACTCCTCATGATGAATATAAGGATTATGTACTGCAAATACGTACCAATTAATTTTTTTTAAATTAATTAAGTTTTTTGGTACCCGGGGATTGAAGCCTGCACAAGGTCCCGAGTTCAATCCCCAGTACCAAAAAAAAAGATAAAGGAACAGATTGAGAGTTCAAAAAATGATTTTAGGCAAAACATTTTAGATCGCCTATTAAAAAAAAAATATATGGTGGGGCTCATGCCTTTGACATGAAAAATGGACCATTATCTTTCTGAGGGTGCCCCCCCAACAAATAACAAGCAAAGACTTCTTACTGATTCACAAATTCCAGAGATTTTTCAACATCAAAAAACACATAAATATCCCCAGCTCCAAACTAGCACACTTTTCCCTGGGTCCTTGATCCTCACAGAATAAAGTCTAAATGTATTAGTAGAGCATTCTTGACAGTTAGGTTCCCTTTATCATCTTGTGTCTCACATGCTTCATTATGACTTTGGTATCCTTGAATTCAACACATATTTTTTTCCCCCATTAAGTTTACTGGTACATTTTAGGTATAAAATAGTTACATTCATCATTGGGATCTTGTACCTTTACATGAGTATCTTGGTTCTTATTTTTTTCCCCTTCCCCTCACTTCTCTTCACCCACTCCACCCTTCCCTATTTGCAATCAACACATATTTCTATAGTTACATGCCTTAATACTGTTCTCCCTATGTAGAACTACTTATTTTGCTTATGGAAATCTTATCTTGTTTTAACGTAGAAAATGGAATTAATTACAACTCATTCATAAGGTTTTTTATTTTGCTTTTAATTCTTACCACTTACATGCATGTTCATCTTCCCTAGTAAACTACAGGCTTTTTATGAAATATACAGGGTCTTACTCATCTTTGTATTCCTCCAATGCTTAGCATAATAGTACTTTCCAAGTAGCTTAATGTACTTAGAAATGAAAGACTCCACATTTCCTTTTATCACTTGAATAAAAGAAATACTCCAATTCTGCATCATCCATCTTTCAGTTTACCTACCTAGACAGAAGGAAATTAATAACAATGCCTAACCTAATGGAAAGGGCTTGTAATTTAATAATGAAAAAACATCTTGACAGGCATTCTATAAAAGTGGTAGTATCTGTTTTCAAATTCACTAATCAAGCCAGCTTTCCAATTTTAATATTCTAAATGACTAAAAGAAAGCTTAGTATCTGCTTCAGCAAAATCTCGAGGCTAGATCTTCTTGAAAGCAATTTGCTGCCTTCCACATTACCCAGGTCTAATTATATACTATTACATTAGGATTATATTAAATTACATGTTATTCAACAAAATGATCTATAATTTTAGTCACTCTGGAACTAATTTATATGCTAACCCAGAAACCATACAAAACAAAGTCAGTGGTGATTCAATGAACTTGATTCTTAATCATTTTCCTCCAAACAGATATTTATCCTCATCATGTCTTTTTCCTACATAGGTAATATATAATCTTTGGCCAGAATCCTATATAGGGTGTTTTAAAATAAGTATAATTAATAGCGTCTCTGAAATTATATTTAATTAGCTATAACTTGCATAAAGTTACAAAAGGGGAAAAAAAATAAACCTCCCAAACTTTATAAGATAAGAAAACAGCCACAAATCTAGAAGAATCTTTAAAACCAGGCTAGGAATATAAGATTTTGTCTTTAGAGTAAATCTTTAGAATGCTTCCTGTGTTGCCCCAGATTCCTCCAAAATATAATCCCTTATCACAGTTAAATGCCAAAATCACCAAGCTTTCTAATGTCATAATACAAAATATTTTAAAACCAAGTCCTGGTCATTTTCTGTATTAAAGGGGCTATAAAACTAATTGCCATCTTCTACATTTTTTCTTATATAGTCTGTTATTACAGTAAAATGGTAACTAATATAATACCAAAGGCTGAAAATACTGGAGAGAACACATCAAAAGAAAAACAACTGTATAGTTAAGAGTTAAAAAAAAACCCAATTTTCCTGTTTGCAACTATATAATAAGAAAGTACAATAAGTTAATAATTAAAGAAATAGGGCCAGGGATTTAGCTCAGTGGTTCCACCACCTGCCTCGAAAGCACAAAGTCCCGAGATCAATCCTCAGTACCAAAAAAATAATAATAATAATAGTAATTAAAGAAATAAAATAGCAGCACTGCCAAACTCTAAATTACACTCTAATAGTACAGGCACACTAACTGGCTTACATTCTGCCAAGTTGCTTTCTCTGGGTAATTTACTTTCCTTCTATCTTAACATTCTGAGTAGGATGTCCATCTCTGTCAGCATGGGGGAAAATCCATCATGAAGCACAACAAATGTTTCCTGCTATTAAACACTCTTAAGTAACATTAGCATTTAACTTCATGAGGAAAGAATTTACCTTTTTCTAAAAGAATGGTTTTGGACAGCTCATAGATGTAACTGTGAGAAAGTCTCCAAAAGTAATTAGAAAGGAAAGAAAGGGGAAGGGATGGAAGGAAAGTCCATATTCTTTCCTTCCCCTTTCATTTTTGGACT
Organism: Heterocephalus glaber; assembly: GCF_053883595.1. Classification (NCBI taxonomy): domain Eukaryota; kingdom Metazoa; phylum Chordata; class Mammalia; order Rodentia; family Bathyergidae; genus Heterocephalus; species Heterocephalus glaber. The sequence goes on from NW_028258305.1 coordinate 7,590,392, forward strand.
ATTTTTGCAGTACTACTCACATCCCATAAAACCTTCTCTTGAGAAAGAGTACAGGATTAGTATATGGTACCCAACTCAAGTGCATAAGTTAACATTTATGTTCACAATATTACTGTTTAAGAATCAGAACTGTTTAGAGGTCATCTTTTACTATAACCAAAGCCCCACTCCCTGTCTAAATTCATAGGTCTACAATAGGCAAGTAAATACTGGACCTATGGAAATTTAAAAGATGTAATAGCCAAGTGTGGTGGCACATGCCTGTAATCCCAATACTTGAGAGGCTGAGGTAAGAGAAGCCCCACAAGGCCATCCTTGGCTATGAAGTGAGTTCAAGGCCAACCTGAACTACAAAGCAAGACTCTGACTCAAAAAAATAAAATTAAAACAAAAACAAACTATATATATATATGAACAAGAGAGAAAAAACTACAATACCAGCTGTACTAGTGATAAGGAAATAATGTACAACAGGACAAGCCTTTGTCTGTTGACTCCCCCCATGTTTTTGCCATAAGATGTTCTGTTCAAGCAACATAACTGCTTGAGCTGCATGATGTTCCTACCAGATGTTTCAGGAATGTCCTGTTAACTTTGCCCTCCCACTTCTGTGAGCATGCTCCCCTGGTACATGGGCCCACTTCCCCTGTCCAGTAGATCTCTACATAAGGCTATTTCTGCTCAGGGCTCAGTCTTCAGAGTACAAACACCTTTGAGCAAATAAGGGTAATAAAGGTTCCCTCCATCCCTCCGAGTGCTGCCCTCAGTTTCTTCATCTCCGGAGACCTTTGGATAGCTGTAACACTTGGCTGTAATGCTGAGCTGTCATACTTTGCTGTAACATATAAGATAACTCCATTTTATACAAATCTCTATTTTAGTAAAATCCTATTTTTATAAAATGTACATGTGCTTGTTTCATTATTCCTTAGAAAGACAACTTAAGACAAAGGACCATGCACCAGTCTGCCTGCCATAAATTTTTGTGTATAAGACAAAGATTCCTGAGTCACAAGATCTGTTCTGTCCAGCAACTATAATTCCTTGAGAACTAGCTAATCAGGTTAGACAATAAAAAGGCTACAAGGGCCCATGGCCTAGTGCACCAGGGCATAAAAAACCAGCAAACTACTTGTGTGTGTTAGCTGGCTTTGTTTAGCATAGTCACACAACCTTCTACAGATGTAAAGTTTGCCTTGCCGAGAAACTTTTCAAGTCTGATTTCTTTTAAAATGAAACTTTACGTCTAACAACCATTTAAGAACTATTGGAGAGGCTGGGAGTGTATCTTAATAGTCAAGCACTTGACTAGTATGCCTGAAGCTCTGGGTTTAATCACCAGCACTGCAAGAAAACACACAAACAAAAGAACTACTGGAGAAGGTATAAAATATATGAAAAATGGCACCCATCAGTAATTCCAGCACTCTGTGAGACTGAGGCAGAAGGATAAATTCAAGGCCAGACTAGGCAACTTAAGTGACTTAGGAAGACCCTCCCTCAAAATAAATAAGTAAGTAAAGGGCTGTGGATGTAGCTTAGTGTGAAGGTTCTGGGTTCAATCCCCAGTACCCCCCCTCAAAAAAAGTACACTAAGGGATAGCAGAAATATAAAAAGTATAAAATTGGGGCCAGGGATCTAGCTCAGTGGCATTGTACTTACTTTGCAAGTGCAGGGTCCTGAGTTTGATCCCCAGTACCAAAAAAAAGTATAAAAATCAACTAGTCTGTAAGCAGATAAAAAATGGTTCTCTCCTCAATGGAAGAAATACAATAAGAAAACAACAGGTAAATGTAAAGGATAAAAAGTAGGATTCTAAGCCTAGCACATGCCTGAAATCTCAGTGCTGAGAGGCTAAGGCAGGAGGATTACAAGTTTGAAGACAGCCTTAGCTACAAAGTAAGTTCAAAACCAACCTGGAGGACTACACTGTCTGAACAAAACAAAGTAGGGTGCTCTATTTGTACCAAATACCCCTCAACAGTAGAATGAATAAACATATTATGATATATTCAAGCAAAGGTGGGTAAAATTTTATCTGTAAAGGGCCAGAAAATAATTTTTTTTTTTTTTTGGTACCGGAGATTGAACTCAGGTCCTTGCGCTTGCGCAGCAGGCAGCGAAACCACTGAGCCAAATCCCTGGCCCCAGAAAATAAAGATTGTAAGCTTTGCCAGCTAATCTGTTGCAACTACTCAACTGCTCTTGTGGGACAAAAATTATACACTTTATTATGGACACTGAAATTTTAGGGGCAGGATTGAGCTCAGTGGTGCCATTGTCTGCTTCGCAAGCGCAAGATTCAGAGTTCGATCCCTGGTACCAAAAAAGAAAGAAAGAAAGAAATTGGAATTTTATGTTTTGGTTTTGTTTTTTTGACACAGGGTCTCCTTATATGGTTCAGACTGGCCTTGAACTATGTGTTCTAGGCTAGCCTCAAACTCATGGCAATCCTCTTGCCTCAGCCTCCGGAGTGCTCGGATTACAGCATGCACCACAATGCCCAGCTAGGAAATTGAATTTTATATTATTTTAAAGTGTTTCTAAATTTTTTTAACCATTTAAAAATATGTTTTAAAAAAAATTTTTCTTAGTTCTGTTCTGCTTCTAGTCTCCTGATAGCTTTTACCATGAACAGCTGTAGAATTTAGTCCAATATTTTTTCTCCAACTAGTGACAGGATCATATGGCTTTTTCCTTTCCTCTGTGAAAATGATGGCTTTTGGGGGTGGATCTTCCAATGCTGAACCAACACTGCCATCCCTATAATAAACCAATTTCTACATCCTGCCAGATCTGACTTCTAATAGTTTGTTTTGTTAAACAAATTTCTATCTATGTTCATACTTTTTTCTTCTATTATCTTTCTCCAGTTTTAGGATTAGCACAATGTTGAGTTACTAAAATGAAGGGAGAAGTGCTCCTTCTTTTTTCTGCTTTAATTGTTTGATATAATTTATCAGTTAAAATGTATATGAGCCTGCTGTTGTCATATAGGTAGGTTTTCAAGCTAGGAATATACTTTAATAGGTGCTATTCAAATTTTATATTTCCTCCAGAGTTAGCTTCATTAATTTGTCTTCCAAGGTAATTCTTAGAAGTTGTCAAATTTATTTCAAAACAGATTTTTGAAATATGCCTTCTATATCCTTTTAAATTCTGTAAAATCTGTGGTAATGTCTCCTAGATCTTGATACTGTAATTTTAAAAATGTATAATTGATATTGTGTAACAGGAAGAAAAGGTCTAAAGGTACAGGGGAAGTGGGAGGGGTAGGGGAAAGGAAAAAAGGGAAAAGAAAAAATATGAGAAAAGGAAAAAAATGGAAACAAGGTCTTTGCAAATAGGGAAGGGTGAAGGGGGTGAAGGGGGTGAAGGGAGGGCAAGTGAAGGGGGAAAAAAAATAACCGAGATACTCATGTAATGGTACAAGATCCCAATGATGTATGTGAATGTATTTTATACCAAAAATGTACCAATAAACTTAATGGGAAAAAATTAAAAATAAAAATAAATAAATAAATAAAACTTTCTTAGCTCACTGGCCACACAAAAATAAGCAAGATATTTCCCTTCTTGGTATCTTCCCAAAAGAAAAGCATCATACCACACCAATATGTGCACACCCATGTTTATAGCAGCACAATTTGTAATAGCTAAATCTTGGAAGCAGGCCAAATGCCCATCAACTGATGAATAAATAAGATTTTTTTATACAATGGAGTAGTGCTCTGCCATAAAGAAGGATGAGCTTGAGACATTTTTAACTAATTGGATGCACCTTGAGACCATACTTTTTTTTTTTTTGGTACCGGGAATCGAACTCGCGTCCTTGCGCTTGCACAGCAGACGGCGAAACCACTGAGCTAAATCCCCGGCCCGAGGCCATAATCTTAAGTGAAATAATTCCAACACATATGTTTAGATATTACATTGTTTCTCTGGTGTGAGAAAGCAAAAGTGGAAATAAGGACTAAAACGTACAGTAAACATTGGGAAATGGGAAGAAAATGTTCAAATGAGAAGGGAAACAAGGGAAGGGGTAGTGGGAAAGGAAAGAAAGAACGAGAAAATGAAAACAAAGCTTTTGTATACAAGGAGAGGAAGAGGGTTTGAAGGGTAGGGGGAATGGGAAACAAAGAAGCAAGATATATCACGTAATGGTACAAATTCCCTATGACAAATGTTATCATTATGTGTGGGGGATTTTTTGGTTTGGGGGGGGCCATGTACCAGAAATCAAAGTCAGAGCCTCGTGCTTGCTAGGCAGGCGGTGCGCTGCTGAGCTATATCCCCAGCCCTGAATGTTATCATTATATACCAATTAATGTTTTGCTAAAAAAAAAATAAATAAGCAAGAGATCAAATTTAACCAAGGTAGGGGGGTTGTAGCTTGCTTACTCCTACTCTTACAAAAATGACAGTAATCTATAATTATAAGCAATAATGCTAAATCTCATAACATTGAGTGAAAGAAGCCACATGAATGAGTACTCCTGTAATTGTAGTAGTATTAGAAAGTGGTTCCCTGGAGGTGGAGCCCCTGTGACCAAAAGAAAATATGAAAGAGCTTCCAGCGTGCTGGTAGTATTTGGCTTCTCATTTTAAGTGCTGGTTATGTGGATATGTTTGTGAGGATTCATTAAGTTGTGCATGTGCAATTTGTGTAATTTTCTGCATATACCAATAAAAAGTCCCCTCTAGTTTTTGAGATAGGGTCTCTCATTATGTAGTCCAGGCTGGCCTTGAACTCATGCCAATCCTCTTGCCTCATCCTCCCAAGTGCTGGAATTATAAGCATGTGCCACCACGGCCAGCCTCAATAACAAGTTTTTAAAAATTGAATATTCTGGGCTGGGGATTTAGCTCAGTGGTTCCGCCGCCTGCCTTGCAAGCGCAAGAACCCGAGTTCGAACCCTGGTAAAAAAAAAAAAAAAAAGAATATCCATCGAACTCGGGTCCTTGAGCTTGTGCAGCAGGCGGCGAAACTGCTGAGCTAAATCCCCAGCAGGTTTTGTTATTTTGTGTTATTTTGTTATTTTGTTTTTGGGTTTTTGGGGTTTTTTTTTTGGTACCAGGGATCAAACTCAGGACCTTCCGCTTTCAAGGCAGGCGGCGGAGCCACTGAGCTAAATGCCTGGCCCTAAATATTCTTTCTAAAGAATTACCTTAAGAACCAGCAAAGACAAAGATCTATGAACTCTGGGGATACAAAATTAAAGAGAAGCCAGGTGGGTTAGCGTCCTCCTGTGATCCCAGCACTCTGGAGACTGAAGCAGGAGGATCACTATGAATTCAAGGCCAGCCTGAACTGTATAGCAAGACCCTGTCTCAAATAAATAAATAAGTATGGGAGTAGGATGCACAGGGAGGAATTCTTAGTAGAAAAAGTTATTTTTTATCTCTACATAAAGGGAATTACCTATTACTAAGCAAATATGAATGACAAAAATATATACATATTGGGAATCCACCCATGTGCCATATACCTATAATTCCAACACTCAGGAGGCAGAGGCAGGAGGATCACCTCAAGTTTGAGCCCAGCCTGGACTACATAGTGAGTTCAAGGCCAGCCTGGACTACATACCAAGGGACAGTTATTCATCTTGTGTTCAGAACAGAGTACAGCAAACTAGGGACTTTGTAAATATTTAATGCATATATCAAAGATAGACATTTCCTTTCAAATCTCCTCACTCAGGCCCTCTTTCCAACCCAAGTCAAGTCTCCAGGCCCAAAATAGTCACTTTGAGAGAAGCAGAACAAAAAACAGATTAACATGGGTTTTACCCTAAGAACAGAAAAAAGCTCCTACAGAACATCTCAATACAGGTCAGCTGAGTCTACTAAAATACTCTGCAAACCCCAACGGGGTAATCTATCATTGCTGCTTTATCATGTGCTGTCCAGTATTTTAAAAAGTAACATTAAGCAACCAACTGCCAATCCTTCAGATAATTACAAACGTCCCATGCATTATCTAAATTTTCAAAAATGCTCAATGAAATTAGCAAACCTTAGTTATACAGAAACTAGAGAACTACACCAAAAAAAAAAAAAAAGTTTACAGAGCTTGACATTTTCCAGAAAAAGGTATTACTAAATTCAAAATACCAAGTCAAATGTTTAGACTTCTTTAGGATAAGAAATTCTCGTTGTTGGGCCCAGCCCAACGACCTTGGCGGAGGAGACCTACTTGCTCTTTGCTTTGGTTGCATATTTGGGGTGGGGCAAAAATCTTGGCTGAGGGTCAAGCTTTTAGCTCAGTGCCACTGGGCCTGCCTCACAAGTCCAAGATCCTGAGTTCAATCCCCAGTATCAAAAAAAAAATCTTGGCTAGGCTGGTTTGAGGGGAGACCTGTGACCACCTACTGCTGGTATACCCTAGGAACAGGGGAGGGACATGGTGCCCCTTGCCCAGATGATAAACAAAGAGCTGTCAAACTTTTTTTTTTCCGGTACCGGGGATCAAACTCAGGACCTTGTGCTTGCAAGGCAGGTGCGATGCCACTGAGCTAAATCCCCGGCCCTGTCAAACATTTTTTTAAACCCGATGAGCCTAGTGGGAGGAAAATGTCCACCCCTGGAGTTATTTTGGGGAGAGGGCTGTGCAAAGGCCATATTCTCCAGAATCTATTTTACTAGCTGACCTGTTTTGTGACATGTTACTCAAATAAAAGATGTTTCTATATTAAAAAAATAAAAGAAGAAGAAAGAAATTCTCACTGGTGAATAGCCAACTTTTAAGCATTTTCTGAACTAGAACATTCCAGAGAAAGTATTTAAACATGTTACTTCCAGTGTATTTTATCAGGACTGTATATTATCAAGCCAATATTTTCCTGCCACCTAGAGTAGAAATAAAGAATTACAAATAATAGCTCAGACCTAAAAAGTATGCCCTATAACAAGTCAAATGTTATTAGTCTCTTCCTCTGAACATTCTAAGACCAGGTGTTTTATATCTATTCTTTTATATTCAAGTTAATGCCTTATTAATACAGTATATGCTGCCTAAAATGTATAAAAGTTGAATTCATTCTCAAGTTGAATCTAAAATATCAGAAAAATAACAACACTGCATTATACATTTTTCTTCATGTGTAAAGAGATTCCAATATTATGTTTAAAAAATTATCCTAACAGTAAAGTCTTTTTACATTATAGTTTTTGCAAAACTTCTTGCAAAACTAGAAATGCTCAATTTAAAAAAACATTTTAACTTTTTCACAGCAATGAGGTACTCAATACATTTTACAATATAAAGCTTAATGTAGCGGAAGATGGTGGTGCACACCTGTGATCCCAGCACTTCAGAGGCTGAGGCAGGAGGACTGCTGTGAGTTTGAGGACAGCCTGGGCTACACAGTGAATTCAAGGCCAGCCTTATCTACAGGTGGGATTCTATCTCAATAAATAAATAAATAAATAAATAAATAATTCCCAATACAGAAGCTAAGATCACTGTTCATTGATAATACTATTTTTCAGTAATTTTTAAGAAATCTTAATTTCTGGACAATTAAGTCATTTTTTAAAGGTGATACCAAATGAGTTCTTTAAGCTTCTGCCTTTTTTTGGTTTGGGGGTTTATTTTGTTTTGTTTTGCTTTTCTGGGTTTTTTAAAAGAAGGTTTCACTATGCAGCTCAGGCTGGCCTTTAACTCAATGAGATCCTCCTGCCTTAGCCTCTCAAGTACTAGAATACAGGGATGGGCCACTACCCCCAGCCTAAGTTTCTGCATTTACTGTAAAACTTTTCATAAAATTTCCAGGTATTCTGAAAAAGGGTATTGTACTTCAAAAATAATATACACTATAAAACATTAAACTATCAGAATATTTAAAAGATTAAGTGGAGTATTCTTCCACAGGCATTTAACCTCCTCTGTTTACATCATAGCCAAAAATATCCTAGCAATATAATGTCCACCAAAAGACTCTGTACTAGGTACAATTCACCAGTACTAGGTACAACTGAACAAAATTCTGATGCTGAAAAACAGCATATTAAAAGGTCAAATACTACTACATGACTTTTAAATTTCAATATCCAATTCTTCATTTATAGCAAGTATACACAGACCTGAATTTTTATATATACCTTGTGTTTTCTAATCCTGCTAAATTCAAGTACAAGTTCTAGGGGCTCCTAGAGATTTCTTAGTATTTTCTCTGTAGATGATCATTTCATCTACATATAAAGATTTTGCTTCTGCCGTGCCAGTCCTATCCTAATTGTGTTATTTTACTGCCAGACTATTTTGGTGGGGACTAGGTTTCAAAGTTTAATAGACAGATAAAGAGTAGGCATATCTGCCCTTGTTCCCCACCTTAAGGAGAAAGCATTGTATCTTCTCCATTCATATAAGGCATTCTCGCTGGAAGTATGGAGTACATGTCTTTAATCTGTTGAGAAGTTTCTGTTCTACTTCTAGTCTCCTGATAGCTTTTACCATGAACAGCTGTAGAATTTAGTCCAATACTTTTTCTCCAACTACTGACAGGATCATATGGCTTTTTCCTTTCCTCTGTTAAAATGATGACTTTTGGGGGTGGATCTTCCAATGCTGAACCAATACTGCCATCTCTATAACAAAACCACTTTCTACATCCTGCCAGATCTGACTTCCAATAGTTTGTTTTGTTAAACAAATTTCTATCTATGTTCATACTTTTTTCTTCTATTATCTTTATCCAGTTTTAGGATTAGCACAATGCTGAGTTCCTAAAATGAGGGGAGAAGTGTTCCTTCCTTTTTCTGCTTTAATTGTTTGATATAATTTATCAGTTAAAATGTTTATGAGCCTGCTGTTGTCATATAGGTAGGTTTTCAAGCTAGGAATATACTTTAATAGGTGCTATTCAAATTTTATATTTCCTCCAGAGCTACTTTCATTAATTTGTCTTCCAAGGTACTTCTGAGAAGTTGTCAAATTTATTTCAAAACAGATTTTTGTAATATGTTTTCTATATCCTTTTAAATTCTGTAAAATCTGTGGTAATGTCTCCTAGATCTTAATATTGTAATTCAAAAAATGTATAACTGATATTGTGTAACAGGAAGAAAAGGTCTAAAAGAGCAGGGGAATTGGGAGGGGTAGGGGAAGGGAAAAAAGGGAAAGGAAAAAATATGAGAAGAGGAATAAAAATGGAAACAAGGTCTTTGCAAATAGGGAGGGGTGGAGGGGCTGAAAGGAGGGCAAGGGAAGGGGAAAAAAATAAGAACCAAGATACTCATGTAAAGGTACAAGATCCCAATGATGAATGTAACTGTATTTTATACCAAAAATGTACCAATAAACTTAATGGGAAAAAAAATAAAAAGTCAGAGTCATCAGGTGTAGTGGCCCATGCCTCTAATCCCAGCAATTGGGAGGCTAAGACAGGAGGATCACCTAGAATTTGAAGCCGGCCTGGGTTACACAGTGAGTTCAAGACCAGCCTGAATTACATAGTTAGACTCTATCTCAAAAAAAAAGTCAGAGTGAAGATAGATAAATTAAGCAAGAGTGTGGTGGCACATGCCTGTAATCCTGAGGCAGGAGGATCACAAGTTCTAACCTAGCCTGGGCAACTCAGCAAGTCCCTATCTCAAAATAAAAAATATTCCGTCACCTGCCTCATAAGCACAAGGTGCCAAGTTCGATCCCCAGTATAGGGGTGGGGGGGCAGTACAGTTCAAAATAAAAAATAAAACAAAGGGCTAAAGATATAACTCAATGTGAAAGCCCTAGGTTCAATCCCCAGCAACCCCCCAAAAAAAGTTTAAATTTTTTAAAAATTTATTTTATTAATTTTACAAAATATTGGATTTCAATGTGGTATTTTCATACATGGGTATATGTATTTTGATCATTCTCATCCCCCTTTCTTCATCCTCCCCCTTTCCTTCCCTTCCTCTTATCTAATAATAGTCTCAGCACTCAGAAAACAAACACCTGTAATTCCAGCACTTGGGAAGCCAAGGCAGGAGGATCACCTCAAGTTCAAGGCCAGCCTGGGCTACACAATGAGTTCAAGGTGAGCTTAACTACATAGCAAAAACCTGTTTCACTCAATCAATCAATAAATAAGCAAGCATACCAAGCACACAAAATTATCTACACTATACTCTCCCACTTATGTTTAAAAGCAAATTGTTAGCTAAACATAGCATATTGTTTATATGAAAAGAGAATGCTCAGAAATTAAAAACATGATAGCTGAGCATGGTGGCACACACCAGTAATCCCAGCACTCGGGAGGCTGAGGCAGGAAGACTGCCGAGTTCGAGGCCAGCCTGGAGTACATAGTGAGTCCAAAGCTAGGCTGAACTACATAGCGAGATCTTGTCTCAAAAAAAAAAAAAAAAAGACAAATTTAGATAAAAGGCTAGAAGAGAAAGTTGAGAAAGTCTACAAAGTGGGAGAAAAAAATCAGTAGATTCAGTCTACAAAATCCAACATTTGAAAACTGAATGATAGAAGGAGAGCAGAAAAAAGAGAGGTTAGAAAAAAATCAAAGTAGTAACAGTTGTCCTTGAACATCTATGGGGGAATTTAATTCTAGGACCCCTCAAAATACCAAAATCCATGGATGTTCAAGTCCCTTACATAAAATGGCATCGTATTTACATATAACCTACAAACTCTAAACCATCTCTAGGTCATTTATAGTACCTAACACAATGTAGATGCTCTTATTGTCTTAATCACTTTCTCACTGCTGAGACACAATACCCAACATCCACAACTTAAAGGAGGAGAGGTTTATTTTGGCTCATAGTTTGTAGAAGTTTCAGTCCATAGTCCACTGGCTCCAAGGCAGGAGAGCTGGGCTGAGGGACATGGCAGAGAAGCTATTCACGACATGCAGCAGGAAAGTAGTTAGTCAGGGCAAGAACTGGAAGGGAGCTATGCCCTTCCAGGTCATGCCCACAGGGACCCGCCTCTTCCAACTAGGCCCAACCTCCTAACACCAAGTCAGCTACAATGGCCCCAAAATCCAATCACCTCCCAAAGGTCCTGCCTAGGACTACATGAGGCTTTAGGGGGACATCTAGATATAAACCATGGCATATGAATAGTTGCCACATTATATTGGTTAGGGAATAAGGACCCAAAAGAAGTCTGCATATGTTTGGTACAGGTGTAATATTTTTTTCTTCCTATTTTCTATCCACTGTTGGTTGAATCCTTGAATGTGGAACCCAAGTATACAGATGACTGAATATACCATTTTTCCTAGAATAAAAGGTCATGAGTCTCTAGACTGAAAGGACACACAGTGGCCTGAATAATGAAAGCAAGTCACATCCCAATTAAAATGAGAAAATCCTAAACATTTCTAGAGATGAAAAGGTTACAGTCAATGAAACAATCCCCTGAAAACTGAGGCAATTATTTCACAGACTAGAAATATATTCTTAGCTGAACCATTAATTAAATGAGACTAAAATAAAGACATTTTTAATAGTTAAAAAGAAAAATTACCTCCCACACATTCTTTCTTAAGGAGCTACTTCAGAAAATGCTCCAAGGGCTGGAGATTTAGCTCAGTGGTACCATGCCTGACTCAAAGAGTGCAAGGTCCTGAGTTCAATCCCAGGTACCAAAAATAAATAAATAATAAATTAACTTTTTTTTTTTTTTTTGTACTGGAGATTGAACCAGGACCTTGTGCTCTCAAGGCAGGTGGCAGCACCACTGAGCTAAATTCCCGGCCCATAAATTAATTAAATTAAAAATTAAAAAATTTTAGGGGCCGGGGATTTAGCTCAGTGGTTTCACCGCCTGCTGCACAAGTGCAAGGACCTGAGTTCGATCCCGGGTACCAAAAAAAAAGAAAAATTAAAACGTTTTAAAAAAAGAACATGCTCCACAATGTGACAAGAGATACGTAAGGTAAGATGAGCCCAGTAAGATATTCACTCAGTGAGTATCTTGGCCTGTTCAGGTGATGCTCTGAAATTGTATGTGAGCTGGACATGGTAGTGCATGCCTATAATCCCAGCACTCAGGAGGCTGAGGCGAGAAGCCTGCCATGAGTTCGAGGTCAGCCTGAACTATATAGCAAGACTCTGTCTCACCCCCCCGCCAAAAACCCTGAATGTGGCCCCAAAGAAACTTAAAATGAAGTCTTAAAGCAGTCAAGTCCTTATCCAGTTATGACTCCAGTCAGTCATATTTTCAGAAAACCCCTACCTTGGGACCAGGAGTAGACAATAAGGAAAACTTGTTTTATGCTGTTTTTATATTTTCCTTTCAGTCCAAAAATACATAGATCTTTTTCTCTTTCCTCATGTTAGCGAGTAGGCTAGGAATCACCCTACTTATAACTAATAACTATTGTCTTAATGTCCATATTCTCCAGAAAAGTTCATGATCCACAAGCATGGAAACTGCAGCTGTGATGTTTAATGCTGTATCCCAAGCACAGTGCATGGCACACAGTTAAGATGTCTGGTAAACATTTGTGAAATGAATGCACAAAAACATCAACACTGGTTATGTCAGCAGATAGTATTACATATTTTCACACATCTCAAATGTTTACATTTTGAATGTAGCTAAATAATGTTTTTAATAGAAATTAGTAAGGGAAAGTAACAGTAGGCTAATGTGTGTGTTTTTTTAAAAAAAATTAGCTAGGCACAGGGGCACAAACATGTAGTCCCAGCAATTTGGGAGGCTAAGGAACCTGAGTGCAGGAACACAAGACCTACTTGGGCAACAGAGTGAGACCATGTAACAAGACAAAACAAAATTAAATCCAACATCCTTCAGATACTGCAAGACAGAAAAAAAAAAAAAAGCTGTATGAGCTTAGGTCTCTCTTTTATAGTCCATCTAATCCTCAAATAAATTATAAAATTTAATGGTTTTAATAGGAGAGATAGAACCAGATGTTCAAATATTTCTTTTTCTTTTTGGTACCGGAAATCGAACTCGGGTCCTTGCACTTGCAGGGCAGGCAGCGGAACCACTGAGCTAAATCTCCAGCCCTCAAATATTTCTTGTATAGTCTTCTAATATTACAATTCTTTTTTGGGGGGAGTTGAGATGGGGTCTCATTATATAGTTCAGGCTGGCCTCAAACTCATGGCGATCCTCCTCCCTCAGACTCCCAAGTGATGAGATTACAGGTGTGTGCCACCATGCCTGGCCTAATATTACAATTCTTAGCAACATGTTACTGATGAGCTATTATCTGTAAAGTTTAAGTAACTTTCATATGTTAATAGTTTTCACTTGATTATCAGACTCAAAATATTACATTTTATTATATCACACTAACAAACAAATTTTACATCCTTTGACTATGAGCAAAATTTTCAAATATATGTTGTATATCCGCCTAAGAATACACAGTACTACAGAAATATTAATGACCTTTTGTTGGGGGATAGGGATTGAACCCAGAGCCTTTACACTAAGCTACATCCCCAGCCCTTTTTCATTTTTTAGACAAGGTCTCACTAAATCACTAAATTGTCCAGGCTGGGCTGCAACTTTCAATCTTTCTCTTGCCTCAGCCTTCCAGAGTGCTGGGATCACAGGGATGCAACACTACACCTGCCTAATGGTCATTTCTTTAAAAGCCCAGAGCTCATGAGTCTTAAGAACAAGTTAGTGAAATTTATCAAGATAGAAGAGTAAATAGTTTCTATTTCCAGTCTGTTTTTGTCTTTTGAGAAAGAGTCTTGCTGGGTAGATCAGGCTAGCCTTGAACTCAATGCCTCAGTCTCTGTAGTGCTGGGATTACGTGCCGGGGGCACCAAGCCTGGCTGCAGTTTTTAAGACATCAAGTAACCAATTTCTTAACATAATTTACATACACTGTTTCAAAATATGAAACATTATGACTTTAGTCTACCACGTTTGGAGCAAAGGTCAGCAAATTTCTTGTAAGCAAGCTTTCAGATGGTAAATATTTAAGAATTCCAGGGCCAGGGATTTAGCTCAGTGGTTCCGGCACCTGCTTCAAAAGTGGAAGGTCCTGAGTTTGATCCCTGGTACCAAAAAAAAAAAAAGAATTCCACATATCTGTCACACTCAACTCTTACTATAATGGCTAATGCTGCTACAGACAAGATGTAAATGAATGGACATGTAGCAATATTACAATAAAATTTTATTTATAAAAACAGATGCCAAAAAAAAAAAAAAAACCAGATGCCACCAAGCATGGTAGTTCAAGCCTATAATCCCAGCACTCAGGAGGCTGAGGCAGAAAGATTGCCATGAGTTTGAGGCCAGTCTGGGCTACATAGTGAGTTTAAGGCCACCTTGGCCTACATAGTGAAACCCTGTCTTAAAAAAACAAACAAAAAAAACAAAACAAAAGGGACAGGGATTTAGCTCAGTGGTGCTGCACCTGCGCCTGCCTGGCAAGTGCAAGGTCCTGAGTTCCATCCTCCATACTGAAGAAAAAAAAAAAAAACAGATATCATGAAGATTTAACTCAGTGGCAGAACAATTGCCTAGTGTGTCTGGGAGGGATCTACAAATTTTTACTAAAAGCTTACCATATCCCAGGATATTAGTTATTAGGAATAAAGAAAAACATAATAAGGTCCTGTCCTCTTAACGTTTACATCCCAAATAAGAGCCAACAAATAGACTAACACTTACGTTCAGGTAGAAGAAATTACAAAGCAAAATATAGCATGGAATGGGGTGGGAGAGAGTAAGACTCTTTACTAGGTCAGGAAGTACTCATAGGAAATGACTTTTAGGTAGAGAATAAATGAAACAAATGAATAGTCTAATGAATGTCTGAAGGAAGAGCCTCACAGGCATAGAGAAGGCAGCCATAATGACTGTGAAGATTCAGATAGCACTTATCATGTATAAATAAAGCATTCTAGAAATCACAAAATGAGATCATAGAAATAAGGGTGAGATCATGGAGGAACTTGTGGACTTATGCTAAAAGGACTCTATTTTATTCTAAGTCTGATGTGAAGCCATAAACATGAAATGGTTGATCACCCGTACCACTCCATGTGGTCCTGTGACATGCGGCACATGTTCCACGACAAGTGAAGCAGGGAGGTGGGCCAGGCAGGGTGTGTTAGTTACTTTTTTCTCGTTGCTGAAACAGAATACCTGACATCCAAAGTTGAAGGGAAAGGGGTTTATTTAGCTTACAGTTCTAGAGCTTTCTGTCCATAGTCAGCTGGGTCCACCACAGGGATGGCAAACAGGCCTCATAGGGGAGAAACAATGTGGTATGCACAATGTAGCAAAAGTAACAAGAGCTCTCCTCAATAGTATCTTTCTGTCCCTTTTAACTTATTCAGACTACTTAGGGTGGGTAGCACTCACGACCTTAATCCTAGTGCCCTCAGTACTAGCCCAATCATGAATCAATCACACACTCTATGAAAAAGGATGAGGCTTTGGGTGGACATCTAATCACAAGCCATAACACAGGGTGTGGCTTGGCATCCCCCAATTTTCCCACCCCATTACCATCACCAGGCCACCCCTAACCTATAAACTTGCATGAATTTCTAGACTTCTAAATTAGGATGTAAACATAATTTAAAATTCAAATTATAATGGAAGAGTGAAATGGATAAACTGAAATTACCAGAGGTAGAATTGAGAAAAAGTGTACATTGATTAACAGCACATAAAACTCAACAGAATTTTTATTAAATTTTTTTATAGTAGGAAATTCCAGCAAGGAAATATAAAATCAACAGAGGGCAGTAGTGAATAAAGAATAAAAATGAACAAAAGATGATCTATCCTCATTTTAAGAGCTTTCTCTAGAATTCTAATAAACTAGAATTCAAAAATATACCCACAAGTTTAAAAGCAATAGCAAATAATGAATATGAAAACTCATACCTACACGAAGTTGAAATTATAAATGTGAGCAAAAAAAATAGATTAAAATGGCAGTGCAGAGCAATCAGAGTACTGTATTTATATAGATGTCTTCTCCCTAAGATACTACTCCTAACTCCTGATTTCACTACTCCTGAAGTGCTACCAGAAATAAAAAGTAGAGGTGAATGGCCTGCTTCACATAGGTACAAGCAGATAAAAGGTTTGCCTTTTTGTGGTTAACAGGTGAAGCTAGAGAAAGTCCCAGTCAAGGCGGGTAGGAGAGCTCCACTGCTGAGTAGAAAGCAGGGATCAGTACAAATGCCAGGAATTAGTACACAATACCTGGGTACAACATGAAAAAGAGGAAAGGCTGCAGCTCAGGGAATACTTGAACCTGAAATACAACCTATGAAACATATTACCAGGCAATGGAAAACAAGGAGGCTATTAACAGGACTGGGAGTTTGGCTTAAGGTACAGCGTTTGCCTAGAATATGAGGCCCTGGCTTCAACCCTCAGTACCACAAAAAAAAAAAAAGAGGCTATTAATGAGTATGCTATAGTCCCTGCTGGGGATTATACTTCCCTTCCTTCTTTTCCTCTTACCCCTGTTATCCTTATTCATTTTTTATTTCTTTACAGGTCATGATTTTCTGTAGATTGATTCAAAGATATGAACTCTGCTGTAGTCTACTTGTAAATACTCATATTCTGTGCAAATACAGGTGGTTTCACTTTTTCTTGCCTCTCCCACCAATATCTCTGAGTATCCCCACATTATGATCAAATGGACTATTTACCATCTCCTAAATATCCTCTACATTTTCTTTCCCACTTCTGCTATTTTCTTATCCTAAAGTGCCCTACATAGCTGTCCCTAATCTCAGGCTAAAATATTCACTTTTTTCAAACAGCAAAAAAGATATCTCCAGGGATATTGCCAGAATTTGTATTTCTTCTCTGTCCACAGGTGCTTATTCACATTTCTTTTTACAAATACTACATAGCATTTTTTTTTTTTGAGACATGGCCTCACTTTGTAGTATAGGCTAGTCTCAAACTTGCCATAATCCTGCCTCAGCCTCCCAAGTGACAGCATTACAGGCCACCATGCCACCATGCCAAGCTTCAAATACTATAGCATTCTTTTTTTCTTGTTGTTGTTAAATTATTTTATTGGTACATTTTAGGTATACAACACAATTACATTTCTCATTGGGAATTGTACCTTTACATGATGCATCTTGGTTCTTATTTTTTCCCCATTCCTAGCCCTCCCTTCACCCCCTCCACCCTTCCCTGTTTACAAAGACTTTATTTCCATTTTTTCCATTTCTCAGCATTTTTCCTTTCCCTTCTTTCCTTTCCCCTGCCCCTCCCACTACCCCTACCCCTTTGGACCTTTTCTTCCTATTTTGCATTATCGATTATTCATTCTAATCATTGGTACATTTTAGGTATACAATATAATGATATTCATCATTGGAAATTTGCAACTTTACATAATCTCTCTTGGTTCTTATTTTTCACCCTTGCCCAGCCCTCCCTTTAACCCCTCCATTTCTATTTACAAAGATTTTGTTCCTATTTTTCCGTTTTCTCATATTAATCCCATTCCCTTCTATCCTTTCCCCTAGGCCTCCCACTTCCTTCCCCTTTGCCCCTTTTCTTCCTATTTCACATTACCTATTATACATTTTAGTCCTTATTTACACTTCCCGTTTCTCACACCAGAGAAACCATTCGGTATTTATACATGTGTGTCCTATTTATTTCACATAAGAGTATCGCCTCAATGTGCATCCACTTCACTATAAATGTCTCTAATTTCTCATTTTTTATGGCTGAGTAGTACTCCATTTTATAAAAAACCCACATTTTCTTTATCCAGTCTCCAGTTGATGGGCATTTGGGCTGTTTCCAAGTTTTAGCTATCACAAACTGTGCTGCTATGAACATGGGCACACATATATCACTGTAGTATGATTCTTTTACTTCTTTGGGGAAGATCCCCAGCAGGGGAATAGTGGGGCCAAATGGGACTTCCAGTCCTAGTTCTCTGAGGTATCCCCATACTGATTTCCACAGTGGTTGCATCAGTGTACACTCCCACCAGCAGTGGAGCAGGGTTCCTCTTTCCCCACAGCCCCACCAGCATTTGTTATAGGTTGATCTCATGATAGCAGCCATTCTTTCTGGAGTGAGGTGGAATCTCAGTGTTGTTTTCATTTGCATCTCTCGAATGACCAGTGATGTTGAACATTTTTTCATGTATTTATTTTACTACAGCATTCTTGCATCATACTTATTTAAGCATGTTTCTTTTTTTTTTTTGTACCAGGAATCGAACTTGGGACCTTGCACTTGCAAGGCAGGCGGCAGAACCACTGAGCTAAATCCCCAAGCATGTTTCCTCTTACTGCATATGGACATTCTATCTCTGCTCAAAGCTTTTTTGTTTAAAAATAATGTTAGCCAGGTATAGTGGCATATACCTGTAGGCTCAGCACTCTGGATGCTGAGCCAAGACGATCATGAATTAAGAGGCCAGCCTGGACTCAGTAGAACAGCATGTGTGTAGACAGTATAAACAATATCTTTAGGATCTGTCTTTGGAAAAAAACCCCAAAAAACTAAAAATTGTATTTGTTTTGTTTGCAAACTAAAAACATTTAACCCTTGGTGTTACATTTTAAGGTAAATAGAGATTAAAAACGGTGTCCGGCAGGGATTTAGCTCAGTGGTTCCACCACCTGCTTCGCAAGCATAAGGTCCCGAGTTTGATCCCCAGTATCAAAAAAAAAAAAAAAAAACCAAACAGGTGTCATCCTTAACTTACAGTTTCAGCCCTAAGTCGAACAACCAAAGGCTTTCTCCTGTGGTCCTGCAAACCAAATAGCTGTGCAAAGCCAGTGCTACTAAGCAGAGGCAAATGTGGCCTACCAACAGAGCCATGCCAGCTTTGCAACCCAGAATCACTCAGAAAGCCTGAGTATCCTGAATATTACTCAGCAATGTACTTAAAGGAAAACAAAGGAGAAAATTTTTAGGCATTCTCTTCTTTGGGTATCTCACAATTTTTAACCTTATAATAAGACAAAGATCAAAATATGGTCTACCGGGGTGGGGATTTAGCTCAGTAGTTCCGCCGCTTACCTTAAACCCAAGGTCCGGAGCTCAATCCCAGGTACCAAAAAAAAAAAATATGGTCTACCTAGAGAGAAGTAGCAGACCCTCATGTCTGGAGATCCTAAGACATTGTCTACACACATGCTGTTCTTCTTGACCTACTGTTCCTCACCCTCATCCCCATGGGCCTAGCAGACACCTCAAAAAACCCAGTACGATGTCAAATTTTCTAAACCTTCTCTGGTTACTTAAGAGTAAGATTTGAGGCTGGGGATTTAGTTCAGTGGTTCTGCCGCCTGCCTCGAAGTGCAAGGACTGGAGTTTGATCCCCAGTACCAAAAAAATATATATATATATTTGATAGTGATTCAATTAAGCATTCAATAGTGATGTATGATATCAACTAAAATTATTTAGAATGTCTATACTCATACCTATGACTGCTTACATTTCCAGAAAACAACCCATTTACTTTCCATGAAGTTGTTGCTTTGTTGTTTTTGCTTCCTGCCTTCAAATCCTTTAAATAAAAGCAGTTTAAAAAAGAAAAAAAAACAAGGGCTGGGGGTGTAGCTCTTTGGTACAGCACATGCATCTGCAAGGCCCTGGGTTCAAATTCCCAACACCAAAAATAGTATTACAAAACTGCCTTTTAAAAATATAAGCAGCAGGGGCTGGGGATTTAGCTCAGTGGTTCTGCCGCCTGTCTCGCAAGCACAAGGACCAAAGTTTGATCCCTGGTACCAAAAAAAAAAAAAAAAAAAAGCAGCAGGCTGGGGATTTAGCTCAGTGGTGCACCACCTGCCTCGAAAGCGCAAGGTCCTGAGTTCAATCCCCAGGACTGAGAAAAAAAAATAAAAATAAAAATATAAGCAGCAAGCTGGGCATGGAGACACATGCCAGTAATACCAGCACTTGGGAGGCTGAGGCAGAAGGAACATCAACAGGTGTTTGAGGCCCACCTGGGCTATACAGTGAGTCCAAGGTCATCCTGAACTACACAGTGAGAACTGGTCTCAAAAAAACAAACAAACAAACAAAAAACAAAAAAAGCAGCTTTAGCCAGACATGGTGGCTGATCCCAGCACTCAGGAGGCTGAATCAGGAGGATGCCCTCCAGTTTAAGGCTGGTTTGGGCTACATAGTGAGTTCAAAACCAGCTTGAACTACATAGCAAGGCTCTGGCTCAAAAAATTAAAAATAGGGCAGGGCTTGTAGCTCAGTGGTACTGCAACTGTCTGGCAAGTGCAAGGTCCTGAGTTCAATCCCCAGTTCCCCAAAAAATAAAAATAAAAAACAAAAACATAAGCAGTTTTGAAACAAACAACAAATGCAGATGCAATTTCAACACTGACTTTAAACTGTGAGATTTTAAACTGTTTAGTCTGAAACCTTCTCCTAATCTTTAAAGTGAATGGTCACCATGTCTTTGCAAGAAACAAATGAAATGACATGTAAAATGTCTAGTACATTTCCAAACACACAGGAAGGCAACAAAATAACGTTTTACAATCTATCTCTAGAGTACAGTTTGGCACTACTGTATTTCTATAACTAATTCTCCCTTTAAACCAGAGTTGCAAGGGACTGGGGATTTAGCTCAGTGGTTCTGTCGCCTGCCTCACAACTGCAAGGACTTGAGTTCGATCCCTGGCACACACAGACAAAACAAAACCAGAGTTGCCCAATACCCCGGGTCATTAGCTACATGTGACTACAGAACATCTGAAACACAGCTACTTTTTTAAAAAATATTGCTATTTTTAAGATAAGAAATTTTTTTTTTTGGTACCGGGCATCGAACTTCGGTCCTTGCGCTTGAGCAGCAGGCGGCGAAACCACTGAGCTAAATCCCCACCCCAATATTGCTATTTTTGTTTTTTGTTTTTTGGTGGGTTTTTTTTGGTAACGGGGATCAAACTCCGGTTCTTGCGCTTGCGGGGCAGGCAGCGGAACCACTGAGCTAAATCCCCAGCCCTATATTGCTATTTTTAAATGATGTGTGACTTAAGTGCAAATTACATACCCTATTTAAAAGATTTTAGTGAAATGAATAGCAAAAGCTTTACTTTGTAGAATTAACTGTGAAGTCACAACACTTTGAATATAATGGGTTAAGTAAAACATCAAAATTAATTTCACTTGTTTCTTATGTTTTCACTGAACGGTCTGATCTACGCTTTGACTTCCAGCTGTTAAATATGGTCTCTTAACCCTACAGTGAACAGGTGTTCACTCTAATCTAAACACTAGTTCATTTTAATGTTCTCAACTTCCACCACCCAGGAAAGCTGGTGGACGACCAGCTTGCTCTATTCACAGCACACACAACTGCAGAGAAAACTCAAAATAGTTAACCACACAACAGACAGAAAGGATGTCTTGTTGGGGGCATAAAGTGCTGGACAACCCTGAAAATGGTGGAGGCCGTGGAATAGCAGTCTGAGAAGGAAAGCCACGGAGTGGGAGTGCAGGGGGAGAGGCTGAGAGCTGGAGAGAAGGGGCTGGGCTGAGCCGCAGCGACAACTGCAAGGAAGAGCAGTACCTTAAGAATGCCCCTCATTTTCGCCAGAAACGGGCGGAACTCCTCAGGCGACACCTCTGGATAAAGTTGGCTCCGCAACAGCTCCTCTGTGATGCCTGGGTGCCCATGGAAAGCGTCTTGAGCCAGGCCGCTCAGCAGCCCGCTCAGGACCTTGCTCCCCTCAAGCTCACCCGCCATGGTCTCCGAAGGCCCCGCCCCGCCACAGCTGAACGTGGCCGCGCCACGGCGGCCGAGAGGAGCCTAAATAGCCTGTGCAGACAGGCGAGGAGGAAGGAGGCGGAATTCATCCAGGGGTCCGTGTTGGCAGTGCCCAGCTTTGCTGTTAGAAGGCCACCACTGGTATATCACATTAGTTCCAATTAGGATAACTTTGCTACCTCTGATTTCCTTCATCACACCATGATGGACATATTGTAACGGTGCCAGTTTAACTTTTAGGTGGTTGTCTCCCATGCTAGGATTTGCCAACACATTAACTGAATAGGACCCATCACTCAGATCTAATCACTGCCTACTCCTTACCTACTAACCCTGTGTCTTAAGAATATTTAAGTAGCTCCTGATAACATAATTCGTTTGCTTACTTCTTCCTTCATTAACTCCCTTCCCTCGCCCCCATTCCGGGGGATTGAAGACAGTAGCTCTACCGCTGAGCCAAAGTACTAGGGATTGAAATCAGGGCCTCCTTCAGCCAAGGCAGGTATTCCACCACCAAGCTTACGGAGCTACACTCCCAGTTCTAATTTGAAATAGGGTCCCATTAAATTGCCCAGGCTGACCGGGAATCTGCAATTCTTCTGCCCCAGCGCCCAGAGTAGCTAAAATTGCAGGTGTATGCCACCACATCCGGTTTGATTGCCTTTTTTTGGTCTGGTTTTGTTTTATTTTGTTTTTGGTACCGGGGATCGAACTCGGGACCTTGCGCTCGCGTGGCAGCACCACTGAGCTAAATCCCCGGCCCTTGATTGCCTTTTTATATATGTACCTTGTTTTTACAGCTTGATCAGTGCCTTTGATCCAGTTCTTTTCGTTTTAATCCTCCTCCCTCGGCTTCCCAGAGTGCAATGTCCCTTTCTATAACAAATATTTTGTTAATATCTTCTTTGTACCCTGAAATGCATGGTCAAATGGCGCGGTGGTACACACCCGTAATTCCAGCACTTCAGAAGCTGAGGCAGGAGGATCACTGTGAGTTTGAGGCCAGTCTAGATTACATAGGGAGTTCAGGGACAGCCTGAACTGCATACCGAGATCCTGTCTCAAAAAATAAAGAAGAAACAAAACTCAAATGCTTGGTCAATATAACTTCTGTTACCGCTTGTACCTAGGTGTCCCCCCAAAGCCTCACATGGTCATAGGTGGGGCTTTTCCAAGGTGGCTTGATCTAGGGTGTGTGGTGCTGGGATTCATGGTGGGATGCCAGGATTAAGGGTGCCTCACCCTGTAGCCTGGATGAAATATAATGGAGAGAAACAGGACTTGCCCATCACTTGCTACTGTTGCTTCTGTTGCTGCTGTTTGTCTTCTGCTGCCTCTTGCATTCTCTGCAATGTCCCTCTGCCCTGCCAACCTGCCTTGTAGCTGATTATGGACTGAAACCTCTACAAACTGTGAACCAAATAAAGCTTTCCTTGTTTAACTTTAGGTGTTGGGTATTTTGTCTCAGCAACAAGAAAAGTAAGCCAACTTCCTACCCACATAATTATAAAAATTCATTTTATTATTCAGCAATAAAAAGGAATAAAGTATTGATACATGCAACAATGTAGATGAACCTTAAGAACATGTTAAATGAAAGAAGCCAGACACAAAAGGCCAAATATTGGGCAATCCACAGAGCTATACCTATATCCCCTAAAATCAAAATTCTTTTAATGAATAATATTAAAGAACATACATGTTCTACATTGTAAAGGAAAGTCATCAGCCTTAGATAATGATTCTTAAACTTTTTGATATCATCAGATGCTTTCAAGGCAGGCGGCAGAACCACTGAGCTAAATCCCCAGCCCCATCAGATGCTTTCAGATTCTGATAAAACCCTCAACCTCAAATACTTTCTCCCCAAAATGCAAGCACATGTTAAATGTGGCCCACAATTTCCATGGATTAATTTACTTCTCTAAAGTCTTTTTGTAAACTCCAGTTTTCCATGGGTCTTAAGAACTCATTCTGAATATTCCAAGTTCTTACTCAACTTCACAAAAAATAATTACTTTTTTTTCTTTTTGGTGCTAGAGATTGAACTCAAGGGCTTTTCCTTGCTAGGCAAGTGCTCGATCACTGAGCTACACCCTCAGCCCAAAATTTCTTTTTTAGAAGTAGGATGACATGCTATACATCACTATTATTTAACTCTTATTCAAATATATATGTAGGAGAGGCAAAGTTTTACTTCTACCCTTTTAAGGTTGTTCAATGGGGCCTGAGAATTAAAGTGATGTAAGACAGATTGACAGGAAAAAAGTGTACATGCTTCATGTAAATTTTATGTGATATGGAAACCCTCATAAAGAAATGAAAACCTAAATTTTTTTTATTAAAAAGAAGCAACTGTGGAAAAGTAAACTATTTGGGGAAAATTAAGAAAAAAATTTTTCTGAGATAGGGTCTCACTATTAATTCAGGTTGGCCTTGAACTATGTATCACAGGCTGGCCTCAAACTCACGGCAATCCTCCTACCTCAGCCTCCTGAGTGCTGGGATTACAGGTGTGAGTCACCAGGCCCGCCCAAGAAAACGTTTGTTTTTTTTTTTGGTACCAGGGATTGAACTTGGGTCCTTGTGCCTGCGAAGCAGGCAGCAAAACCTCTGAGCTAAATCCCTGGCCCCCAAGAAAACGTTTTAACAAAGTCTGTTTGGGCAGAATTTTCTGTGTCTCCGCCTCCCATCCTTGACAGGAATCTTTCCTTCTGATATAGGGAAGACCTCTTTCAGTTGTTTTGTTTTGAGACAGGGTCTCACTATGTACTTCAGGCTGGCTTTGAACTCACCAGGCAGTGTAGGCTGGCCTCGAACTCCCAGTGATCCTCCTGCTTCAGCCTGCCTAGTGCTGGGATGACAGGTGTACACCACCATGCCCAACACAGGGAGGATATCTTTCCTATCAGGGTTTTCTGCTTTAAGGAAGAAAAAAGGGGAGCTGCCTGCCCTTCTAGCACCTGCTTTAGGCTCACAATAATCTTTATGCCAAAGTGGTATGTTTGGTATGGCATATTCTGTCACATCACTGCACCTATAGCAAATTCCAAAATATCAGGTTGGCTTTAAAAGCAATTCATTGCTGTGCCAACAGGGGCCGCTATTGCCAATGCTTATGTTAAAGGTTAGTACAGTGCTGGCTGCATTTTTAGGATGCCTTTCAAACAGATTTCACAGTACAGACTTTTTCTTTTGTTAAATTTTAAAACACAACCCTTTCTAGATAATAAGCTTGGGCACAGAGCTATTAAGAAAATTGCCAAAGATAATTCTAAACAAGAAAAAGACCCTGAAGCCTTGACTCAAAAGGAAATTTAAAACACCTAATTAGCAGCCCTCTTTGTAAGTAAACAGGTTTCTCTTTGTGGAAAACAAAGAGGTTTCCATTCTAAGGGTTTATGGTTTTTTTGTTTTGTTTTGTTTTTTCCTTTTGGTACAGAACTCTTGTAACCTTGTGCTTGCAAATCAGGCAGCAGAACCACTGAGCTAAATACCCCACCTGAGGTTTCCATTCTAAATTCCATTAAGCAACTAGTCCCAAGCAGGCAATAGGTGTTTTTATAAACATTGATATAAAATGTGAACTTCGAAGTGTGCAAGTACAAGGCCCCCAGTTTTGCAATACAGTCTCCTTGCTCTGTCTTGACTATCTTTTCCAACTCTCTTTCCAATTCCAAACTGAATTGTCAATTCCAATTCGAAACCAGCCATTCAACAGATAGAGCTTTGCACCAGCCTTTCTACTAAGCTCTAAGGGATAGACACAGAATGCCATAAAATCCTGCATTCTGGTAAAGGAAAATAATATATAAACAAATGGCTAAATTATAATGAACCAAGAGTTATTATTTAGTACATAGAAGCAGCTATTTGGTGAGAGAAGATGAAATTAACTCAGTTTGAGTAGATCCAGGAGAAACTTCATGGTGAATAGCTGAATATTCTTCAGGTGAAATAGCATGTCCCTCTATAAGGAGGAATAAAACACAATGGTGTATTGAGGTATCTGTGAGTAGTGTAGCAAAAGTTGACTTTAGTAGCTTAGGGTAATGAACCTAAAAAGAAAGCCAGGGCCTAGATCATATAGATGGAGCTTTACATCTAATGCTAATCTTTATACTTGGCTATCCATTAGAAAAAGCAGAGAAGGGAGAATCTTTCCCTTGTTTATTGGCTGGAGCTCTGTAACAAAGACAGATTGACAAGAGAAAAGCACACCAATGTGTCATGCCTGGCCTAAGTGAGATCTTCACAAGCAAGTAAGCCAAACAAACAAGCCACTCTCAGCAAACAGGCTATTTCTCAGTAAACAGAAGACAATCTCCACAGCACTGAGAAGTTCAGTGATTGTCTACACACTTGTGCTGTCTTTGGATTGTTATAAATATTTATGATAAATAAATTTATGATCATAAACCCCCTTTGCCATACCTATATAAGCCTAATTCTCTTCCCAGCTAACATCTTTTTTTTTTTTTAGTACCGGGATCGAACTCGAGTCCTTGAGCTTGTGAGGTGGGAAGTGGAACCACTGAGCTAAATCCCCAGCTCCAAACATCTCTTGATGTTAGCCCATCCACACAGATGAAATCTCTAGTAGGTAGCTGCTGATATTTCTCTCTCCCAATGTTAGCCCATCTACACACAGATGTGATAAACTCGGCTTTTCCCAGCTAGCTGCTAAAATCTATCCCTGATTTTAGTCTCTGTTCCCTGGAATAAACTTTTCTTTTCCTCACAAAAGCCTGTCTCCCAGGGAGTGGCTTTTTATGTGCTGTTTATAACACAATGTATTGTATTTAAGCTTTACACAACACAGAAGCCTACCCGAGAAAATGAATACCCAAAGAAACAGTTGGAGCCAGACTAAATATGCTAAATTAGACAGAGTAGTAAATTGTGAAACTGTAACAAGACAAAGGAGGATCAGATAAGGCAGTTAACCAGGGAGTAGGAAGACTCACAGCTTTCTCTCAACCTCTCCCTTTGCCTCTGGTGTTAAGGTCTTAAAATACGAGGACACCTTTCATATGCAAGTTTTTGTTTGTTTGTTTGTTTTGGGTACCAGGGAACGAACTGGAGTCCTCGCGCTTGCTTGCGGGGCAGGCGGTAGAGCCACTGAGCTAAATCCCCCAGCCCTCATATGCAAGTTTTATCTCCTGCTTTCAGGAAGAAATAAAGTCAGTGCAAGTTAAAAAAAAAAAAAAAAGTAAAGATTTAGCACTTTGATCACCAGATAACTGAGCTAAGTGTTATTAATTATATTTAGTCCCTGAAGAGTCAGTGGTGGCATGTTATGTAGGCGTTGAATAGGGGGTGTAGGTTAATGGGTTGTAACAACGAGACAAGCAGTCCTGATTTGGGAGGTAGTCACAACTACAAAACTTTAAAATCCTCTGGCATTTAACCAGGATGTATTTAGTGTATGTGCTGCCGAAGCGAGCACTAACCAGGGTGTATTTAAACCACTACCTACCACCCAGTTCCCATATGAAACTTTTTTTGGCGGTTCTGGGGATTGAATAGAGGGCCCCTACACTAAGTGAAGTCACTTGTCCTTTTTTATTTTGAGCCGGCCTCGCTACATCTCTCCGGCTGGGCTTCAATTTTCTGATACTCCTGCCTCAGCTTCCTAGCGTGCCGGCACCACAGGTGTGTACTTCCTCGCCCAACTGAAACAACCAACCTTAATAAAGGAACTCCCGCCTTCTTTCCAAAATACAAAACCGACAATTCAGTTCCCTGCGATGGGCAAAAGCCGGCGGAGCTACACCAACCCCAAAGCAAAACCAATCCCGCAGGTCTCCACCCCCAGCTCGGGCTGGAAAACTAGGGGGCTTCACAGCCGTGCAGTGTGGAGATATAGGTGTTCCCAAAATCTGCCTATAGAGATATGTTTATGTACCAATTTCACAAGATGAATGTAATTGTTACGTATTACCAACATATACCATAAGAAAATTTTAAATCCCTCATTGTCACTGGTCCTATCGTTCCCGATCCTCAGCCTGCAGGCTAGGCATATGTCCGCAGCTACCTCACCCGGCACGTAGCGGGCAGCCTTCTACGTCACACTGGCGCCGAGCCGCGAGGTAGGACCCTTTCTCCGCCTCCGCCTCCTCGCGCCGGAGCTCCATTCTGGAAGGTTCTTGAAGGCAGTGTACGCGTACCGTTACTCCGCAGCCCACCAAGATCCGTGTCCATCCGTCCTTGCTGAGGCAGCGCAGACTTAGTTAAATTTGCCATGCCAGAGAACGTGGCACCCCGGAGTGGGGCCCCTGCTGGGACTGCTGGCGGCCGCGGGAAAAGTGCCTATCAGGACCGTGACAAGCCGGCCCAGATCCGCTTCAGCAACATTTCGGCAGCCAAAGGTATAGCCCTCCTCCGCCTGAACCCCGGCGTTGCGGGGTCGACCTCTGCACTTATCTTAATTTTGTATGGATATGGCTCACTCCCTCTTCGTTCAACGTGCTTCCCTCCCAGTAGAAGCTTTGTGAAGGGATTCTTTGAGTTTCTGTTGTCAGTTGATTCTACACTTCGATATGGAGGCCATTATATCTGAACCATTCTGAGTGTTAGGCCCTTGTAGTTTTCCTTCATTGTGCGTTGTTCATCACATGGGAGCCCAAAACAGTTCAGTATAACTTGCCAGGGGCTGCATGGAGCGGTCCCTTGAGATTAGACACTTCCAAGCTGTCGTTTATGTGTTTACTGGACCCAGTGGTATACTGTTGCACAGTAGTTTTCAGCCTTTACATTCTCCTAAAAATGTGTTTTAAGCTTCCCTCGGCATAATTACTGGGACTAATTGGGTAATCTTTCCGTCTAAGTTGGGGCAGGATATACCCATTTTGTTTGGGAATAATTAGGGGAAACTGAAGTACTTTTATATCGACTCTGCAATCAAGAAATAGACAACTGGTTTTTGTAGAACACTAACACGTGGTAGAAATAAAAAGACTTGAGTTTAATTCTGTTAACTTTGTGATCTTTTACCTCTGAGCCAAGGTTACCCTTAAAATTGAGAAAAAGTGTTTACTTTTTAGAACTGTAAAGAATAAGAAGTTGAGTTAAAAAGTGTAGACGAGAACAAAGGCATAGAGATCTTGTCTGGTGTCAGTTGAGTACAGTATTTCTTTTGAGTTGGAGAATAAAGGTGTATAAAGAAGTGAGAGGCGAGATTGGAAAAGTAGGTCGGGGCCAGAAGACTTGAGAGTCTTCTAAAAAAGTAAGTGTTTTGGTTTCGCTGACTACCTTGCAAGCACAGGGTCCCTAGTTCGATCCCTGGTACCAAAAAAAAAAGTGTTTGGCTTTATATCCGGAAGCTACAGATTATTCTAAAGGGAAATGAGGTAATAGCTAATTTGTAGGGTTGCTGTGAGGGTTAAATGAGAAAGTTGCAGATTTGTGTATATATAAGGTAAACTTGGCAGATATTTGCAGTCATCGCCCAAGTGACTGGGAATATGATGATGCTAAAAAATAGGTGCTGAGTGGTCAAAGAAAATAGTTTCTGATTTGGGCGTACTGAATTGGAGAGGTCAGATGTACCGCTGGGTAAATTCAGGAACATTTGTGAAGTTTAGGAAATAGTACACCTGGAAATTGAGATTGTTGATTCCATACGTTATTTAGGGAACCATTGTTGAAGGTTACATTTATTAGATTGGGATAAAGATGTTGAAAGATAAATTCTGGGGCATGTGGATGGTCAAGAGAATATATATATGGTTAATTTTCAACGAAACAATGCAGAGAATTGAAACAACACAAGAGATAGGCATCCAGGAAAGAAAAGCTGCCTAATTATCTATGAACCTAGTCACATAGATCATTGAGGGGAGCTCATAGAGCAAAGGGGCTCCCAACTGGTTTTCCTGAGTCAGACAGAACCCTACAAAGCAATTGAAAAAAAACTTGTACCATGTGCATTTTTCATTTAATACTAGAAATCAGTTTACTGTAGTGTTACTAAAAAGAAAAAGTGCTCTTTGTTGATGAGGAAAACTACACTCTAGTACTTTCAGCACTAACAGTATAACCAACACTATTTTTGTGCCTACTGTGTGCATGTTAAAGACATTTCCAGAGATGTAAGAAGCCTAAAATATTGGATTTATTTGTACAGTGGTTATCTTTCCAGCATCTTCACATTCATGAAGATAAAGAACGTTCTTGAAGTGAGACCCTTCTTGCAGAATTATCATTAAATAATAACCACTAAAATCACTGAAAGTGGAATTGAGGGTCGGGGCGGGTACCGGGGATTGAAATCTGGACCTTGCGATTGCAAGGCAGGCGCCAGAATCACTGAGCTAAATCCCCGGCCCTGAAAGTGGAATACTGATTGGATAATTACAAACAGTAGACCAAAGTTATGAAATTCAAATAAAGTAATTTTAAAATTGCACAGAGTATTTTTTGTTAAATTCTTTAAGATTATGTTACTTCTCACACAATAAAGGTAAAAGCATTGTGCTAGTTACAGAGTATACAAAACGATTAGAGGGGCCAGGGATTTAGCTCAGTGGCACCTCCACCTGCCTGGAAAGCGCAAGGTCCAGAGTTTGATAACGGTTGGGGGGATTATTGGGGCACAATCTGTCCTCTATATATAATATGTTGAAGTGGTATATCAGGAAGGAGAAAATTTGATAATTTGTCCTGGACTTGCCAGAGAAAGGGGGATTGAGTACTACTCATCAATTCCAGTTTCTGTAGGAAAACAGAAAATTATTATAAGTGAATTAAAGCCAGGTGTGGGGTACACATCTGTAATTCCAGCACTCGGGAGACTCAGGCAGGAGGAATACTGCAAGTTCCAGGCCATATAGTCAAAAAAATGACAACAAAAAATGAGTGAACAAAATTACAACATTTTCATGGATAATTAACATAGATAACATATTAATAATGACTAAAATCCATGATTTTAGAGTTTTGGTTTTGT
Organism: Heterocephalus glaber; assembly: GCF_053883595.1. Classification (NCBI taxonomy): domain Eukaryota; kingdom Metazoa; phylum Chordata; class Mammalia; order Rodentia; family Bathyergidae; genus Heterocephalus; species Heterocephalus glaber. Next base: position 7,621,044 of record NW_028258305.1, read on the forward strand.
CAAAAGGAGTGTTAGTAGCATTTTCAGGAATTGTACAACTGGGGTTTGCTAGTTCTGTTGGCATTGCTAATGTTAGTTTCTCCTGTGAACTATCTATGTAGCATGTTCACATTACTGGACAAAGGTCTTTTATCTCAAAGATTGTGCTCTTATAGAAGAAAGAAAAATCAGTGAATTTTACATGGTATATTAGGAAGTCTCCTCCATGCTGTTGCTGCTTTTTTGTTTTGTTTTGTTTTATTGGGGTTTAAACCCAAGGTCTTGATACTAAGCCACATTACCAGTCCTTTTTTTATTTAATTAATTTGCTTTTTTTTTGATACTGGGGATCGATCTCGGGTCCTTGCGCTTGTGCAGCAGGCGGTGAAACCACTGAGCTAAATCCCCAGCCCCCAATAGGTTATTCTAAACATGAATTTTCTTTAGTGGAAATGGTAAGCTATAGTATAGCATACCCTAATAAGACAAAATGATCATTTGAGGGAGAAATACTTTGCTTTTTAAAGAGTCTTGATTTTTTTTTTTCTCTCTCTTTTGCTTACAGCTGTTGCTGATGCTATTAGAACAAGCCTTGGACCTAAAGGAATGGATAAAATGGTAAAAAGCTAACTTGCTTAGTAGTTATGAATACCACTGTTCACAATAGAAGATCTGATGAAAGATTAAGATGTACTGTTTAAAAAGTGTTAGAGAGGTACTTTAAAAGTTGAGGCAAGAGGGCCAGGGATTTAGCTCAGTGGGGCTGCTTGCCTGTCTTGCAAGCTCAAGGCCCTGAGTTCAATCCCCAGGACCCAAAAAAAAAAAAAAAAAAGTTGAGGCAAGAGATTACTTTTGAGTGAATGGAACTTAACTAAGATGTTTTTGTTTAACCCTTTTAAAATTCAGAATAATGTAGCTATTGTTTATATAATTCATTAAGTCTAAAAATACATTTCAAATTCAGAGTAATTTTATAATGCTTATTGCTTTTTAAACAGTGCATATACAAAAGTAGTTGTTGTATAGTTAGCTGGCAAATATAGTCCAGGTGTCGGGTTGAGTTCGGTTTTCTTTATGTATGAAACTGTTCTAATGCTAATGACGGGGTCTGTAAGGTTTCAAATTTACTTCCAGCATGGTTGACCAGCAGCATAAAACAGATATATTCCAAAACCTTTTTAGTAACAATGCCCTCAAATTCAATGCTAGTTAACACCCGAAAATGAAAGGTAAAAGAATATGGATTATTTGGATGATGTACTGAATGGATGTTCTAAAGTCTGTGCCTTTTACTAATGCTATTGCCTTTTTGAGGATATTATGAAACAGGTTATTGTGTTGACTAAGAATTGTGTTTACCACATTAAATGGTGCTATGTTTGAGTATCCATGGTAGAAATTGTGTTTCTAATTATTAGTATGAAATCAGAAATGAGAATTTTTTTTTTAACTGTGTATTGAACCTAGGGCCTTCACACTGAGCTACATCCCCAGCCCTTTTTTATTTTGAAATTGTGTCTCAGACATTAAGTTGCCCGGCTGGGGTTGAAGTTGAGATCCTCCTGCCTCACTCAGCCTCCCACAGTGCTGGGATTACAGGCATGTAATGCCATACCTGGCAATAATTAATCTATTTTCCAGTAGTATCTTTTCTACTTTGTGTCTAGATTACTTCACTTTTAATGTACCCTGAAGAAAGCCATTTGTTTTTTGTGGGGCTTTTTTGCCGTTTGTTTCTTTTGTAATGTTCTTAAATTATTATGCTATGATAACCATTATATAAGGAAAGAAAATTTGAAATTAAATGCTATGCAAACAACTTAGTTACTATGAAGTATTAAAATTTAGTAGCACTTTAGGGTATCCCATTGAAATACATATTTAATTTTTTTTTTTCCAGATTCAAGATGGAAAAGGTGATGTGACCATTACAAATGATGGTGCCACCATTCTGAAACAAATGCAAGTGTTACATCCAGCAGCCAGAATGGTAAGGATGATTATAGGTAAAGTTTGTTTTTTAAACGCGTTTGCAGGGCCAGAGATGTAGTAGCTCAGTGGCGTTAACACCTGCCTGACAAGTGCAAGGTCCTGAGTTGGATCCCTGGTACCAGGATGGGAAAAAGTGTGTTGTGTGATATTTGACAAAGATAGAACACAGGGCCTCTCACATGCTAGGCAAACAATCTATCACTGTGGTACATCCCCCAGCCCTTTCTTTATTTTTACTTTTTATTTTAAGACAGCATATTGCTAAGTTTCCCAGTGTGGACTCAAACTTGTAATCCTGAGTAGGTGGAATTACAGATGTATGCCACCAGGCCTAGCTTTTGTTTGATAAAAAGTTAATTTTGTTGATCACATAATAACATTTTAACACAGTGAAGTTTCTCTTTATGCCACATAGACATTTTTAGCATATATCATGTGTCACTTTAGCATAAGGTAATAATAAAACATGAATCTCTTTGTCCATAGGAATGTACCACACAGTTAAGGAGGAGATTAAACATAAATGATACTTTTTATTACAGATTAGTTTTAGTGTCAGATGGAAGAAAAAAAATAATTTTGTTTTTATTTTGAGTATACTAAGGATTGTACCTAGGACATTGCACATGCTAAGTTAGCATTCTTTCACTGAGCTACTCCTTCAGCCCCACAGAATGAAGTAATTTTTATTGTGAATAAGGTAAATCATGTTAAAATTTGTGCTCATTTATTTTTGAAATGCCAGTTTAACTAAAAGTCACAATTATGATTCAGGTGTCAAGTGAGAAGTCACCATATCAGTCAAAACAAATGCCTTAGAAATTCCTATCTGTTGAAACATCCTGCTGGGTGCAGTAGCACACACCTAAAACCTCCTATTCAAGAGGCTGGGGCAAGAGGATTCCTTGAGGCCAACCTGAACAACATAGTGAGGCTCTGTCCCCGTCCCGTCCCATTCCCCCCCCCCCCCCGGCTCTTTTGTTATGTTAATGACTTAAAATGAATCTGATTATGCTTATATGGCCTCAGTTCAGGACTAAACTGATTCTCTATTCTGGAATGCTTCATTTTATAACTTCCAAGTCTACCTATTATACAATATTAGTGCTTTTTAATAGATGCTTTTCTTTTTTTTGGTACCGGGGATTGAACTAGGATCCTTGTACTTTTGACGCAGGCGGCAGAACCACTGAGCTAAATCCCCAGCCCAATAGATCCTTTTCTTTTGAGATCTTTACAATGTATAGTGTGAACCAGAAATCATAATGTCTCATATAAAGAAAGTTAATGAGTAGAATTTTACGTGGCACAAATACATCACTTTGCAGGAGTGGGGGCCTTTGGCTTTGGTGTTTTGAGACAGTGTCTCACTACATAGTTCACTCTGGCCTCAAACTCCTAGTGATCCTCTTGCCTCAGCCTCCTGAGCACTGAGATTACAGGGGTGTACCACTACACCTGGCCAGTTTTCATTTTTAAATTAAACTCAAGGTAGATAGCAAATCAGAAGTCGTGAATGATACTGAATCTTCAGATTCTGCTTCTGACACTGATGAGCTGATCTGAGGTAGATGTTACTGAGTACTCACATTTCTCAGTGACCATCCTGGCATGTTCTGTTTACATAGCTGGTGGAACTTTCTAAGGCTCAAGATATAGAAGCAGGAGATGGTACCACATCAGTGGTCATCATTGCTGGCTCTCTCTTAGATTCCTGTACTAAGCTTCTTCAGAAAGGTAAGAAATGCTTTGTTACTGAATAAAAGGCCAGAATAGTGGTGTGTATTATTTTTAAGCAGTATGAGATTTAACTTAGAATAACATTACTATGAATTTTTAAGATTTTGCTGTTTTGTTTCTAATTTTTGCCAGGCTTCTTTTGTATGATACTCATTAGAATTTTGCTTTTCCGAAATGCATGATGATGGTGTTACTAATCCTAGACTGATTATTTGGGAGAGAGAGTAAGGATTTTGGTTTAGTAAATAATGTTTAGTCATAGTAGTGACTCTCCACTTTACTTATAGATGTGTGGTGTTTTGAAAAGTATAAAATGTCATTTTGATCTTAAGTATCACATGCATCTGTAATTGATCTATTTCAAATTCAGTGGCAGTAAATTACTAACCATAATTAGCAGTTAAGGTTACTTAAGCCTTTATGTTTACAACTCATGCATAAATTAGTTTGTATTAAGAGTATTTATGGGCTAGGGATGTGGCTCAGTTGTAAGGCACTTGTCTTACATGCACAAGGCCCTGGGATCTATCCCTAGTACCACACACACACAAAAAGGAAAAGTATTTGTGATGGGTTTGAATTTTAATGAATAGAACATTTTTAAATTGTGACAAATAAGTAGTTTATCTGTTAAAATTAAATAACTAGACTTTTATAAATAACAGGGATTCATCCAACCATCATTTCTGAGTCATTCCAGAAGGCTTTGGAAAAGGGTCTTGAAATCTTGACTGACATGTCTCGGCCTGTGGAACTGAGTGACAGAGAAACTTTGTTAAATAGTGCAACCACTTCATTGAACTCAAAGGTGAGAAAAGCACTAAGAGACAGTTGACACATTACAGTTTAAGGTATGCTGTTTTATTGCTGTGATTCTTGAAATCACAATACATAGGCATTGTCTCAAGAGACAAGGTAACTAAATGTATAACTAATTGATTTAAAATTGTGAGATAAAATGATCCACAAGGTCAATAAAATGGCTAGAATATTTGACAAGCACTATATCCATTTCCAGTTTTTCATTTTAACAAGGCTAAATAATTTGCCAAGCTTTGACTTGCCTGTTAGAAACCTTTCCATCTCCCTGTCAGAAGGACTGGCATAGAATTTCTGGAAGTACAGTGGTTTTTTTGTTTTTTATCAGTACTGGGGATTAATCCCTCATAGGATAAAGTACTGAGGTATACCTTGGCCCTTATTTTTTGAGGTACGATGTCAAGTTGCCCAGGTGGGCTTGAACTTCAGAGCCTTCTGCCTCAGGCTTCCAAATAGCTGGGATTACAGGCATGCACTACCACACCCAGCTACTTTTTACTGAAAAATATGCCAAGCATTGTCATAAGTTATACTTACTTATGTGTGTCTGTGTATACACACACAATTCCTTCAAGACTTTCAGATTGGTAGTCACATCCCAATTTACAGGAAAATAGATCTGAAAAAGTCAGTTTACACAAGGCCTACTAATAAAGAGGTAGTACTGAATTTGAACCCAAGGTGGGCTGCCCATCACTAATACCTGTGCTGCTTTTCTTAGTTGTGAAACTAAAGTAGTGATGAACTTTGAAGTTTCTTAGAAAATTTAAAATGAAAATTTTTTTCTGACCCTAATAAAAAAAATTAACACTTAAAAAATGTTATGTCACCATGTTTATGTCACATCCTTTGTCATTCACCCATCCTCCCTCTCTTTTTTTCGTTTTCCTCTCCTTTTGGATTGCTGAGGATTGAACCTGGGTCTCTCCTATGCTCTAGGCAAATCAGTATAAAATCCAGACATTGATTTTCTTTAAATGTTAAATGGAGAGTTACTTTTAAGGGACACTAGATGATACTTGTTTAATACCTCCAGAACTGAAAGATACATAGCATGATAGTTACTAGCACAGATTACAGACTTTAGGTTGTATTTAGTGCTGGTTCCACCACTTAAGTGATATGACTGGGCAGTTGGCTTAATCTCAGTTTCAGTTCATCTAAATATTGAATTAATATGTGAAAACTATTAACCACTGCCTGGCATATATGTGATAACAAATGTTAGCCATTAACTTCATCCCCCCCCCCCCCCATCTCCGGAGCACTCATTCACTTTAGGTAAAAAAAACTTCCAGTAAAATTAATTGGATGCTTTTTTAGGGTTTTCTGTAAAACTGTTGGGAATTTGCACAGCACCAAAATTAAGACCAAAAAGAGGGCTGTGGATTTAGCTCAGTGGTTCCGCCGCCTGCCTTGCAAGCGCAAGGACCTGAGTTTGATCCCCAGTACCCCCCCCAAAAAAGACCGAAAAGAAGCATACACATTTTTATTTTGTATGCAATCTGAGTAGAAAAGTGGTTCATGTGATTCCTTCTCCCCACTCAGAAAAGGTGATTAAAATTCCTGAGTATCTCTGTCACTGAAAAACTAAGGCAATTTCTGCTGTGAAGGTAACTTTTTTTTTTTTTCTTAATCTAGGTGGTTTCCCAGTATTCAAGTCTGCTTTCCCCAATGAGTGTAAATGCAGTAATGAAAGTGATTGACCCTGCCGTGGCTACTAGTGTAGATCTTAGAGATATTAAAATAGTTAAGAAGCTTGGGTAAGCATCTCTAATTACTACTTCAATACTGCCAGAAGTAAATACGTATCAGCTCTCCACGATGACTGTAATTATTAATGTACTGCAAACATGTACTTGTACACTCTACAGTACTGTTAGACCATTCAGCTCTAGTTTCATGCTTGGGTCTTATATTGTGAATGATTGTGCACAACTCTACATGATCGACCCATCAGATGTTTCATGTGGTTATTGGGGCTGTGCTATTGGCAAAGCCAGGCAAGCTTCGAAGACAGAAATAAAGCTTCAGATGAAAGAAATGACCTCCCACGATGTTGTTAAAGAAGTTGCTGGGCTGAGGATTTAGCTCTGGCACCGTGCCTGCCTTGCAAGTACAAGGTCCTGAGTTTGATCCCTGGTACCAGAAAGAAAAAAAAGAAGTTGCAAAAATAATTTACATAGTACATAATGAAGTTAAGGATAAAGTTTCTTTTGTTGTGGTTTTTTTTTTTTTTTTTTTTTGGTACGGGGGATCGAACTCATGACCTTGCGCTTGCAAGGCAGGCACAGTGCCACTGAGCTAAATCCCCAGCCCAAGGATAAAGTTTTTGAACTAGAGCTGAGTTGGGTGGTTGAATTAACTAAAGGAAGACATGAAATTGTTCCAAAAGGTGTAAGGGAAGAAGTAGAGAAACATGCTAAGGAATCATTGAAGGAAGAAGAAGAATCAGATGATGATAATAATGTAACATTTACTTCATCTATTCTGCTTTAAATTTTTTTCTTTTCTTTTTTGATACTGGGAATCAAACTCAGGAACTCACACTTACCAGGCAGATGCTGTGCTGCTGAGCTACATTTACTGAGCTATATTTCAGGCCCTGTGCTTTAAATTTGTATGACAGGGGCTGGGGATTTAGCTCAGTGGTTTTGCCGCTTGCTGCACAAGTGCAAGGATCCGAGTTCGATCCCCGGTACCAAAAAAATTTCTATGACAGTCCCTTGTAACTAGCCCCTGGATTATACATATCCATTGCTCAATTTTCATTAAAATTTTATCTTGTAAAAAATACATACGTAAATAAGTGGTCCACAAATTGGGTACTAATGAAATGTGAGGCTGAAGCACATTTCATTGAACTGATAATTTTTAATCTGTTAGCAATCTATTAAACTCTCACCACTTTTTAACTATCCTTGTTTTCTTTTCTCATAGGGGGACAATTGATGACTGTGAGTTGGTGGAAGGGCTAGTTCTTACCCAAAAAGTGGCAAATTCTGGCATAACCAGAGTTGAAAAGGCTAAGATTGGGCTCATTCAGTTTTGCTTATCTGCTCCCAAAACAGATGTAAGTACAATCCAGGCAAAATTGGTTTTCCATTTATTATTTAATTTCTGATAACTGAAGACAGTTATTCATTGAAATAAAAATAGAAAGTGCTGATACTAGTGATTTGAAAACAAGAGCCAGGCATGGTGTCAGATGCCTCTAATCTCAGCATTCAGGAGGCTGAGGCAGGAGGATTGCTGCAAGTTCAAGGGCAGTCTGAAATAGTTCAAGGGAAGTCTGAAATACATAGTGAGACCATGTCTCAAGAAAACAAAAACAAGAAAAAAGTATCAGTCAAATTTGACACAAAAGTAGAAAGTATTTATACCACAGTCGTTAAGTCTGCAGACTATTGGGTATTAATTGAAATTGTGATTTACTTCACAGATGAAGACAAAACAATTAGGGGTATATATGAAACTAAAAGATAAGTGTTCATGGATTTTTCATATTCTTTATAACTTTCTGAAAGCAGAAACTCAGTAGCTTGCAGATGCTTTGTATTTATACAAATGGAGTCTTAAACCAAGTTTTCTGTCCATACCATAGAAGAAATTGGCTTTTACTTAAGGTATCCCTGTGTCTGTTATATAAGTACCATTATTTAAAAGCGATTGCTGGTACTTCAGATTTGTTTTCATACTGCCTTGTGCTACCATACAGGTTTCCTATTAATTATTTTATTTCTCAAAAGTTTAATCCATACTAAAATTGTTTGCTGGGCACAGTGGCCCAGGCTCCATCCCAGCATGGGCAACTCTTGATTTAGTGAGACTCTGTCTCAGAAAAAGAGTGGGGTGTAACTTAGTGCAAAGGCTTTGGGTTCAATCCCTGGTACCACAAGCCCCATACACACCCATAGAATGTAGTTTAGTATCTTGATATAAACAAAACTTGTTTTTCAACATACCATTTATAGAACAAGCCAAGAGTAAAAAGGATATAACAAATTATTTCTAGAATATGTATATTGTTTGTATGAGAAAGACTGACATTCAGTAGATAGGTAATCATTTACATGTGTGTTTTGTTCCCCCCTACTCCCCCCCATACTGAGGATCGAACTCAGGACGTTGCACTTGGAAGGCAGGCACAGTGCCACTGAGCTAAATCCCTGGCCCTATTTTTGGTTTTTGAAACAGGGTCTTGTTTTGTTTTTGTGGGGTTATTGGTTTCTGTTGTTATTTGTTTGTTTGTTTTTGCTTTTTGAGGCAGGGTCTCCCTTTGTAGACCAGCCTGGCCCTGAACTCACTGTGTAGTCCGGGCTGGCCTCAAACTCATGGTTATTCTCCTCCCTCAGCCTTCCCAGTGCTGGGATTACAGGCATACACCACCATACCCAGCTCAACAGGGTCCTGTTTTGTAGTTCAGGCTGGCCTCAAACTCGTGACAATCCTGCCTCAGCCCCTTGAGTACACCACTACACCTGGCTCACTTTGCTTTTTTTGTTTTAATCAAAAATATACTTGCAAAAAAAGTTCACATAAGGACAACAATGAATAAAAGTGAAAGTAAAGTCAAGTTGGTATGAATGTGTATCTTTGGAAACATTTTTTCTGTGTCTATATAATTTTTAGTATTTTGCTTGAGTTCTATACATAATATTTTCACTTTAAAATCTTTCAATTTTCTTTCCTTAAAAAAAATAAAACTCACTTTTCACCTAAAAACTCTTTTTTTGCTTCTGAGGGTTGAACCTAGTACCTCAGAAATGTTTAAGAATGAAGTACTACTCAGCCATAAAGAATGATAAACTAGAGACATTTATAGCTAAATGGATGCACATTGAGACCATACTCTGAAGCAAAATAAATAGGACACATGTGTAAATACCAAATAGTTTCTCTGATGTGAGAAACTGAAAGTGTAAATAGGGACCAAAATGTGTAATAGATGATGTGAAATAGGAGGAAAAGGTCCAGAGGGGAGGGGGGTGGTAAGGGAAAGGAAAAAACTGATAATCTTCGTAAATAGGGAGGGGTAGAGTGATTGAAGGGAGGGCAGGGGAATGGGGAAAAAATAAGAACCAAAATATATCATGTACAGGTATAAATTCCCAATGATGAATGTCATATACCTAAAATGTACCAATAAACTTAATGGATAAAAAATGCTTAAGCATATACTCTACAACTGAGCTTAATAATGCAAATTATTATGTTCTTTTTCTAAACAGATGGATAATCAAATAGTAGTTTCTGACTATGCCCAGATGGACCGAGTGCTGCGAGAAGAGAGAGCCTATATTTTAAATTTAGTGAAGCAAATTAAAAAAACAGGGTGTAATGTCCTTCTCATACAGAAGTCTATCCTAAGGTGCGGGAGTATTTGTTTTGTTCAGCCTTAATTATAATTGATTTTATATACCCACTAGCAGTTTTTTAAGAAATAACTGAGATGTCTAGGTTCATTAGAAATTCAGTGAATCTGTGTTTTGAAGCATAATTATGTTTTTAGTTTCGGTTTTTGGTTTTTTGGTATCTGGGATTGAACTCAGGACCTTGCACTTGCAAGGCAGATGGCAGAACCACTGAGCTAAATCTCTGGCCTGCATCATTATGTTTTGATGAATAAAAAGTGGATTGTTGTGCCAGGGATTTAACTTAGTGGTTTCTACACCTGCTGCGCAAGCGCAAGGACCTGAGTTTGATCCCTGGTACCCAAAAAAAAAAAGGATTGTTAATCATCTTAATGCGGGATCATGTGATCTTTCTAGACCAAGATTTAAAATATCAAGTAAGTGGAAGGCCTTATTTTTTTTGTTTTTTCTTTCCCCAGTAGCTGATATTGTATTCAGGACCGCGCCCTTGAAGGCAGGTACTGCGCCACTGAGCTAAATCCCCGGCATGGAATGCCTTGGGGTTCTTTTGTTTGTTTGTTTTGGTACTGGGGATCAAACTCAGGACCTTGTGCAGGCTGCGGAACCATTGAGCTAAATCCCTGGCCCTGAATGCCTTGTTTTTTAAAAAAGCTAAATTTGATCTAAATTTAATAAGTTAAGCATTTATTTAAAGGCTCATGTGATTGATTGCTTTAAAACTGAAGTTCTTTGGGGGAATGCTTCTGCTAGTTCACAGATCAAAAGAATTCCCCAATTTGAAATAATTCTTTTTTTCTTTTCAATGTTTTCTGTTAATAGGCACATCCCTGTTTAGTCCATAGATATTTTATGCCAAAAAGTACTAAGGGGGTTTGTCATGTATAGATACAGTGCTTAGTAAACAGTTGGAAGACTGGATTCTGATCCCATTACATATGTGCTTGAGTAAATTGCCTGCAGAGCTCAGTCTGATTCTTTCAAGAGATTGTTAAATCTACCTTCAAGCATCATTATTAGAAGGATCATTCCAGATAATTTGTGGGAAGGTGTTAATTTGTAAAGTCTGAATTAATCACACTTCTAAATTTATAAAATACAGTAAACTTTGGTTTACCACAACATGCTCATTTATTAAGGAAAATAATGACCCATAAGTATAATTATATTTTCTATGTTTTAATAGTTTTGGAGGGATTACAGTTTAGTTTTGGAATTGCAATAAAATTTTCCATAGAATTGGAAATCTCATTTTAAGAATTTCGAGCTTAAACTAATGTTCAAAACATTTTTCTTCATAAATGGCCATTTGAACAATGGTACAATAATTTAAAGCCTTAACAGCTGTTGAACAGCAAAGTGTTTCTTTCACATAAAAACTGATTTTGTATTTTAGAGATGCCCTTAGTGATCTTGCATTACATTTTCTGAACAAGATGAAAATTATGGTGGTTAAGGATATTGAAAGAGAAGACATTGAATTCATTTGTAAGGTAAAATATTAATACCTTTTGTATGTAAAACTATTACAGTGTCCGTTAAGCAAATAAATTTTAATTTGTGGGTTTATTTTTTCCCAGACAATTGGAACCAAGCCAGTTGCTCATATTGACCAATTCACTGCTGACATGCTAGGTTCTGCTGAGTTAGCTGAGGAAGTCAATTTAAATGGTTCTGGCAAACTGCTCAAGGTAAGAATATAATTAAGCCTTCTTTCCCTGGATTTTTGTTTAACCTTTACTTCAAATGCCTAATTTAAAATTTGATTATTAAAGATTACTGGCTGTGCAAGCACTGGGAAAACAGTTACAATTGTTGTTCGTGGCTCTAATAAACTGGTGATTGAAGAAGCTGAACGTTCCATTCATGATGCCCTCTGTGTTATTCGCTGCTTAGTGAAGAAGAGGTAATGTAAACTTTAGATCACTAAGCAATATTTTGAACTTTAAACCTTAGATATTTTGATTTTTTGGAGTATAAGGAATAAGTTGCTATAGTTTTCTGTTGGATAAATAACCTAAAAATATTTGTATCTCAGAGCTCTTATTGCAGGAGGTGGTGCTCCAGAAATAGAGTTGGCCCTGCGATTGACTGAATATTCAAGAACACTGAGTGGTATGGAATCCTACTGTGTCCGTGCTTTCGCAGATGCTATGGAAGTCATTCCATCTACACTAGCTGAAAATGCTGGCCTGAATCCCATTTCTACAGTAACAGAACTAAGAAACCGGCATGCCCAAGGAGAAAAAACTACAGGCATTAATGTCCGAAAGGTACTAACTTATGAAAACTGCTACAAGTTAATGTATGCTTTAGAGAACGAAGGTGATGCCTTAGTGGAAAATATTGTTCATTAACTCTGCCACTTATTGACTGTAACTTGTAGCAAGTTGTTTACATTCCTCATTTGTAAAAGTAGAGATAATTAATAGTTGCCTCAGATGTGTTATAAGGGCCAAATTCATTATTAATTAATACTAAATATTATAGTTCTGTTGTGAGCATGCCCTGGTGTAGTCATGTAGGGTAAACACATAGAACAGTAATAACATTCCCTGGTTTGTTAATGTTTTATTGAAGAGAGAATACATGAAATGAGAAAACTAATAATTCAGGATGTTAATTTTTTGAATTGTACAGAACTTCAAAGGATGGCACTATTTAGGGAAAACTATATGAAGATGCAACTTTGATAAGTAGGAGATAAGCAGTGATTAAGGTAATGAGGCTAAGCGATTATTTTGCTTGTCTAGAGAGGGCCTGTATGTTGGTAATGTGGTAGACTTTAAGGTTAGGAAGATAATAAAAGCTGGGATGAGGAGGCCTTTGAGACTGGCATTTGTTTTTCCTCCAGTGGCTGGGGTCCACTAAAGTTTTTTAAGCAAGAGCTAAGGCAAGGAAAGTTTTTTAAACATAGAATACTGGAGCCAGGGATACCTATTATAGCCATTAGCAATGTTCCTAGGATAAAAAGGACAAGAATATTAGTGTAGTGAAGAATTTAACATGGGAAATACGAGAGATGTAAAAGAATAAATGATACTTAGAAGTTGTTTGGAGGTTAGTGTTAGGCAATCTAGCATTCAGTTTTTCCAAATTACAGTTGAAGTGTATAGAAGAGCTGAGTAGAATATTTTACCCTAATGCGCCTAGACAAAAGGAAACTTAATGCTTGAAAAGCTCTTAGGCTGTACTGATGAGAAAGTAGTTGTTGATGTGTATTATTACAGACACTAAAGGCCACCTGTGCTGATTTGCAGGGTGGTATTTCCAACATTCTGGAGGAAATGGTTGTCCAGCCTTTGTTGGTTTCAGTCAGTGCTCTGACCCTAGCAACTGAAACTGTCCGGAGTATTTTGAAAATTGATGATGTGGTAAGTATATACAAGTTGCAAATTCCCTACAAGGCCAAACTGCATTTTTTTAAGGTTTTTAATGATGGTGGTGTTTTAATAAATGTTTGCTAGTCATCAAAATGATAATAGATCATATTATTTTCTCATCTATAAAAATGAGGGGAGTGCTCCCTTCAGCAGCACATATACTAAAAAAAATGAGAAGTTTGGATAATTGCCTTGAACACCTTCTAATCTTAAGATTCTAAAAATAAAACCTAAGTTTTTCTCTTACCAGGTAAACACTCGATAATCTGAATATACTGGTTGACTGGCAGCATTATACTACCAGTACTTCAACTCAAATGGAAGAAGATCTTGATATTCCTTGTTTGGGAGATTGTTTCCTTTATGAATTCCTGGACTTGGTCTTCCAGTTGGTATTTGCTTGAAATTGTATTGGAACAACTAAATATTAAATATCTGACTTCAAAAGGCTGTTTATCCCCCAGCATTGTATTTGTGATACTTTTGAAACCCGGTATAAGAAATTCTACGCACATGACATGTTGGCTTTTTAGTGGCTTAATCATGTGTCCTTCCTTTACACTGTATTCTACTAAATGGAAAAAATGGACCAATATACCTACCAGTGATAAATGCCCATTGGCATACTATACATGCAGTTTTTAAAATTAACAATACAGAAAGATAAAAAGATTAAGAAAAAAGTCTCCTGCCATCATAATTCCTTTCTCTAAGAATAACTACTGTTATGTTAACGTGAGATCCTTATACAAATACAAAAATGAATGCTGGAGTAGGGATGTAGCTTAGTGATAAGTGTTTGCTTAACATGCATGAAACCCTAAATTGAATATTCAATACTGTTACTACTAAAAAAAAAAAAATTGCCCATACATGTAGCAAATCTTTTTTTACAAAAGGTATTTTTAACCAATACATCTTGTCTCATCCAGGTGTCAACTCTCACCATGAACAGTGTAAAATAACCTAACTTTAGCTACCATCCAACCTATTCTCCACATTTTATCTAGTGTTTTTGGGTTGGTTTGTTTTTTTGGTACCGGGGATCGAACTCCAGTCCTTGTGCTTGCAAGGCAAGCAACAGAACCACTGAGCTAAATCCCCAGCCCAAGTATTTTTGGTTTTTGTTGTTTGTTTGTTTGTTTTTGAGACAGGGTCTCACTATGTGGTTCAGTCTGGCCTCAAATTCATGGTGATCCTCCTGCCTCAGCCTCCCCAGTGCTAGGATTACAGGCATGTGCCATCATTCCTGATAAACTGTTGATCATTTTAAACTTATCAGCCAGTCTCTATAAGAGCTTTTATGTCTTTACATAAAAGACTTTTAAGGAAAATGACAAGTTGAGTCCATATTATTTTTTGGGTTTGAGGGGTTCTTTTGGGTTTTTTTGTTAGGGGCCATTGAGAGGACTGTAATTCAGGCTGGCCTTCATTGAACTCATGGCTGTCTTGCATCAGCCTCCCAAATGCTAGAATTACAGGTGTGCACCAACACTCCCAGCTCCACAACATTTTTTTTTTTTTGGTACCAGGGATTGAACTCGGGTCCTTGCACTTTTGAGGCAGGCAGTGGAACCGCTGAGCTAAATCCCCAGCCCTCCGCACCATTTTTTTATATCAGAATATACCTGGGCCAGTGATTTAACTCAGTGGTTCTGCCACCTTCCTTGCAAGTGCAAGGTCCCCAGTTCGATCCCTAGTACAAAAAAAAAGCATATATATATAAATTCAAGTAGTTATATAACAGTTCTTACAAGTCTTCCAAGAGAAATGTTTCCTAATTTTCTTAAATTTGCTTTGGTATAAATTAAACCACTACCTACCTAGCTTTAGGATTTGACTTAGGTTTTTATAGAAATTTGTAGTATTTAAGCCAGTTCTGTTTTAGGAATAGAAGAGCAAATGAGAAAGCTTGTCCAAATAGGCAAGGTTTGATAACATAATTGTTCAGGTACAAGTGAAAAGGGATATTATCTGTTGCTAGAGGGGCAGAGGTTTTGTATGCTTGTGTATTCCTCTCAACTTGTGTAAAAACTTTCAAGTATGTAGAGAAGTTTTAAATAGTATGAATATTGAATGTACCCACTTAAGATTCAACAGTTACTGACATTTTGCCATTCAATTCTGAAGCATGATATTTATGTTGGAGTCACTCCAGTATGAGAAAGTTGTACATAGAAAAATCTGGGTTGGAGTTGCAACTTGGTAAAGCATACTATTAATGTTTTATATCTAGATGTCCCCAGAGCTACATGCATTCATATGCAGGGCTTTTGGAAGAAGACTACTATGGAATCTAGCAAGTTTGCTGTTGAGAGATGGGGCCTAGTTGGGGGAGGCAGGTCACTGTGGGTATGTATGACCTGAAGGGTATATCACTCAGGTCCTACTTCCCAGCACCGGGGATTGAACTCAGGACCTTGTACTTGTCAGGTGGATGCCACACCACTGAGCTAAATCTCCGGCCCTTCAGTTCCTACTTTCACTCTGCTTCTTGGCCTTCGTGAAAGTAGCAGCTCTTCCTCTGTCGTGCCATCCTGACCTGGCAACCATGGACTATAACTGGGTCAAAATAAACCTTTTTAAATTGTGGGTGTCAGATGGTGTCTCAGCAATGAGAAAATGACTCATGCCAAGCATACACAAGTACTTGTATTTGATCTCTAGCACTACCACCAAAATAAGGGAAAATGTGGTTAGGGTCCAGAACAAAAACATAAGGAACCTAATAAAACCAGTAAATTTCACACATGTTAAATGGCTAAGAATTACTATGTTAAATACGGCACTTTAGCTTGCAAAACACCTAAAGCTTGCACTTGGCAGTGTTACTTGTAGAGTTAACTGAAGTAGAATTATCTGATGGTAACACCAGGGATGGAAGGATGTGGTTTGTTAATGGTGAACTGATCTGTGTATTTTTTAAGTTGTATGTGTGCATTTTGTGTTTTGTTTTTTGTGGGGCTCCATTTGGTACTTGGTGGTTGAACCTGGGGTTTCACATTGACCTACATGCCCTCTCTTTTTGTTTTTGGTTTGGGTTTTTTTTGGTACCGGGAATCGAACTCTGGCCCTTGCACTTG
Source organism: Heterocephalus glaber (assembly GCF_053883595.1). Taxonomy (NCBI): domain Eukaryota; kingdom Metazoa; phylum Chordata; class Mammalia; order Rodentia; family Bathyergidae; genus Heterocephalus; species Heterocephalus glaber. The sequence continues at coordinate 7,637,412 of NW_028258305.1, forward strand.
CGAGGTAGGCGGCGGAACCACTGAGCTAAATCCCTGGCCCTTAACTCAAATGTTTTTTGTTTTGTTTTTAACTCAAATGTTTTTGAAGGGTCTGAGTTATTAGTCCAATCTAATTTGGTTTATGAGACATTCTAAGGGGGCACTCCTATATTTCAGTCACATTCGTCCTTACCTCAATTGTGGGATAGTAGTTCAATTTCTCATTGGGCATTCAGTCATTCCAGCCAGGAACATAACTTCTTTGCCTGTTGATTCTGAGGGATGAAGAGTCAAGCTGGATCATCTTAATCTTAAATGAAATAACCCTGGCGGGAGCGTTCTAAAACTAAGACTTCTAGGCCAGCAGAGTATAAATTCATGAGAATAGGACATAAATATTGCTAGTGGGTCACTGAGCACATTAGTGAGTGGTACCACTCCCATCTCCACCTTTGATTCCTAGACCCATGAATCCTGGCTGTAGGAGAAACCACCATATATTGGATGCTGACTCAGTGTCTACAGCCTTCTACAGACCCTTGTCCCAACCCTACAAGGGACTGCCCCCTAGCAAGTACTTTGAGTCTTTAAAAAGGCATTTCACTGTTCTATCAAACCATTTCATAATGGTGGGGAACATGATCGGATTAGTGAATTCTCTGCTTAGGCCCACTACCACAGTGAATTGCTTGATCAGAACCAGTGCTACAACAGTGCATAACGCATTCTCTAAGCCAAGTGCTGTGGCATGTTACATGCCCAGCTACTTTTGAGGCTGAAGCAGGAGGATCACAAGTTTGAGCCCAGCCTGGGCAACTTAAATCTTGTCACAAAAAATGAAAAGGGTTGGAGATGTAGCTCAGTGGAAGTGTTACTGGGTTCAATCCCAGTACCACGACCAGTTGATCAATCAAAAGCACTGAGAATGTAGTAGCTCAGTGATAGTGTTTACTTAGCATGTATGAGGCCTTGGGTTCAATGCCCAATACCAAAAATTTCAAGGAGAAAGTGTTTTTAAACGTTAAGTCCAAAGATGATAGTTCTGGCAGAAACAAGACAAGGCCAATCCAGAGTCTTCTCTCACTAAAGACAAAACTGCCTCTTCCAAGATGGAAGTAATCTGCCACCAGGTACCTGGGACATGATGCCATTTCAGGAACACGGTGGTCTCTGCTGCTGGCAGGATGGGAACTCAGCAGTAGTCACATCCAGATCAACCTAGGTAAGTGGAAGTCCTTGTAAGCCTATGCATAATCTCCATCTCTGCCACCTGGATGGACCACTTTGAGTTCACTGGGCAATGACTGGAATGGCAGGGGAAAGAAGCTGACTGGTCTCCACAGAACAGGTCATCCTGTCCACTTGATTAAAATTCTCAGCTGAGGTCACAGTTTGGTGCGTATTCACATGAGACACACATATCTTCACATTTCTTGCCCAAGGTGTTCAAAAACCTCCCTAAATTTACCAATTTTCCAATTATGTTTCTGCCAAGTCTTTGACCAGCCAAATCTTTGGCTCTAACCTATGAACCTATATACCTGTTTTAGCCACTTTCTTGTTGCTAAGGTACAATAGCCAATACTTAACAACTTTAAAAAGGAGAGGTTATTTCAGCTCACATTTTAGTCCATGGTTGTCTGGCTCCAAGGCAGGCATAGTGGAAGGGTGTGGTGAAGGAAGGTGTTCACCTCATGACAGCCAGGAACCAGAGAGTCAAGGGAGAGGCCAGGAAATGAGATATACCTCCCAGGTCATGCCCACAGTGACCCACCTCTTCCTACCAGTTATCACCTAACATCAAGTCCGCTGTAATACTCCCATAATCCAATCAACTTCCAAAAACTTAAGGTTTTGGGAACCATTTTAGACCTAAACCATAATACCATTTCACTCTACATCTGGCCATTTCTCCTTCCATGCAAAGTGTAGTATCTGAAATTCTGCCCATAGGATTTCCTCCTGGTGATACCTGCATATAATGCAGATCCATTTGTAAACCAGGCCTGCGCCTCTGTCATCTTTGTAGGTATGTCAGGAGCAATGCTACATAATTTTAGGGAAAAATCCTAGTTCTGCCTACACGCCAGCTATGGCATTTTGAGATATAATTCCATTTTGGCCCCCAGTCACAACTGAGACCTCAATGATCTGGTGATACTGTGATGCTCCAGGACAGGATCTGAAGACATCCTGGGAGGAACAAAATCTTCATCTACTCAGTTCCTCATTGTTCTTAGATTGTCACACCTTGTTTATCCTGATGTACTGAACTCTCTGCAAGTCATTTGTTACACCTTGTTTATCCAGATGTACTGAGCTCTGTCCTGAGTCGTCTTTGCCGCCCAGAGCAGCACTGATCAGACCCAAAGCTCAGCTTCTTCTCAAAGTCTCATTTTTCTACCTTTCCTGTGTAAGTTATTTCACCTTGTGCTGCCGTGGCTCGCAGGAGACTAGGACTTACTGCAGAGGTTCTAGTAACGTCCCCTTTCCCTGTTCCCTACATAGGTAACTCCCTATTGCAGCCACAGGCACAGGCTAGAAGAGATTTTAAAGCAGGAAAGGGGACCATGGGCATTTGAGCCACTTTTTTCATGTAATGTGTGCCTTCAGGCCCTGTCAGGCCCAATCATGTTTATATCACTTTTATTTGATGATAAAGTGCTGTTCCGCACGTTCCAACTTTTTGGCTTACTGGGTCAGATAACCCAGTTTGTGACAGGCAACGTGGCAGCTTCGTTGCCCTTAGTTAAGTGGTCAGTCTCTAATAAAGCCCAGAAACAGGTAAAGAGCTTTTTCTCAAAATGAGAGATGCAGGGCTGGGGATTTAGCTCAGCAGCGCCATGCCTGCCTTCCAAGTGCAAGGTCCTGAGTTTGATCTCCTGTACCAAAAAAGAGAGAGAGAAATGGATGGCAGAAATTTGCTTCAAAATGCTAAAGGACTATGCTATATAGTTCACAAATAGGAGCCTGCCAAAGGGTCCAAACAACAACCCTCTCTCCCACTGTCACTGTATGCGTCCCTGAATCTGCTGGATCATATGGCCCACGCATCAGAACAGCTTGCACAGCAGCCTGGACCTGTTGGAGAGCCTTCTGTTCCACAGCCTACTCAAAACTAGCAGTATTTTGAGTCACTCATTATGAGTCAGAATAATACATCCAAATGAGGAACAAGTTGCCTTTAAAATCCAGAGGCCCACTAGATGCACCTCTTTTTGGTTGTAGAAAATGCCAGACATGGCAACTTATTATTCACCTTAGAAGGGATATTTCTCTTTTTTTAATTTTAGCATTTTTAAATTAAAGTTAGGTATAAGATTACTTTATTCCTGTGTCTTCTCAATTGTTTCTTCCTCACATTTGCCCTTTTCCTTTCCAACTTGGGGAGATGTGGCTTTCTATCCCAGGATCTTTTGTGGTCTTTGTCCAGTTTTAACCTAGCGGTAACCACCTTACTGGGGTGAATGTCCACATGGATGGTTTTGCTATTTGCCTTTTCCCACTGCCTCTGTTCAATGTAGATGACATATTTCTTCTTATAAATCTGGACTACTTTGCCAATCTGCTGACCTTTATAGTGTCCTCAGACAACCTGAACCTCATTATACTTTCAGATGAACATAGATCAAACATTGTTGTACTTCTGCCTCAGTTCTTTGGAAAGAGGGAATGACATAATCTTCTGTGGATGTAGGATGGTACATTTAAATGCTTTTTCTGGCTCTTGTTTCAGTGTGAAGTCACAAAGGGAGTGAACTTCATTTTGGTCCCTGTAGCTCCAGCAATGGTCACAAAGGGAAGAGGTCTATATGTTGTTTACACTTTTCAACACACTCTACCAGACTCAGAAATTTTAGGGAGGCAGAAGTCTCCTGAATCTTCATAATCATTTTCCACCCTTTGGCATGCAAATATACATTTATAGTAGTTTCTATTTCTTGTATACTAGGTCTAATCAGCATAGTGTCATCAATATAATGGATGAGTGGAATAGGTTGTGGAAGGCCTGGTGACCCTTATGGATAGGTATGGAAAGAAAGTCATTTGTCGGATCAATAGCTGCATACCATGTATCAGGAAATAGGTTAATTTGCTCAAGTAATAAAACCACATCTGGTACAGCAGCTACAATCACCACTGTAGGGAGTCACCACTTGGTTAAGCTTACAATAATCCACTGTCATTCTCTGAAGTCCATCTGTCTTCTGCACAGATCAAAAAGGAAAGCTGAGTGGGGAGGTGGTGGAAATCACCACCTCTTCATCTGCAAGTCTTGGATAGTGGCACTAATCTCCACAAGCAAGCCCCCATTTTTGGTTTTCTGTTTTCCTAGGTAAGGGCAGTTCTAGTGGCTTCCATTTGATAGTCTTTCCCATTGTAATAGCCCCTGCTCCACATCAAAAACACATGATTTTAGGGCCGGGGATTTAGCTCAGTGGTTTTGCCGCCTGCTGCACAAGCGCAAGGACCCGAGTTTGATCCCCAGTATAAAAAAAACAAAAAAACAAAAAACCACACACACATGATTTCATCTCATTCTAACAATACTAAAGTGATTGCCAATAGATCTCTTTTTAAACACACATTTTCCCTTTTTGCAATTATTAAATAACCTGTGGGTGATACTTTGGCACCATGCAAATATTCTGTACTCTGAAGTATGTGTGCTTTTTAAAACTTAGCTCTGGACTGGGGATTTAGCTCAGTGGCACCGTGCCTGCCTCACAAGCGCAAGGTCCTGAGTTTGATCCCTGGTACCAAAATAATAATTACAATAATGTATAAATAAAACTTAGCTCTTCTCAAAATAGTACCTTCATTAGCGATTTTAACTATAACAAGGACATATTAGGTTGAAAGCAATTAAAATAACTTAGAATGTTGAAAATGCTAATTTTTATCTATCAAGATTTTACAAACGAAAAATTCATAAGAACTAGAAAAGATACCATATCTTCCTAAGCAGGAGGGAAAAGTTCCTGAGCTAAGGGGAGATGTAATATTTGCTATGAATTGACAGACAAGGTGTCGGTATCCCTACTATATAAAGAACCTTTTAAGCCAGTGAGAATAAAAGATAATCATGTTAAAATAAAATTGAAAAGCAGGAAAAAGACATGAATAGGTAATTTACAAAAGAAGTATAAATAGACTGTCAACATGAAAAAATTCAATATCATTACTAATCCAAGAAATACAAATAAAATAGATTGGCCAAGATTAATAAAACTGACAAATATATGTGTTGATAGTGAAGTATGGTTGGTGTGCAAACTAGTGTTCATTTTCTGGAAGTTGTCGGGATTTAGCTCAGTGGTTCCGCTGCCTGCCTCGAAAGCGAAAGGTCCCAAGTTCGATCCCCGGTACCAAAAACAAAAACCCCCACAGTTTCTGGAAGTTAGTTTGGAAACAATAACTAAAACCTTTAAAAATATTCATGCATACTAGTGCATGCCTATAATTCCAGCAGTTTGGAGGCTGAGACAGGAGGATCCTGAGTTTGAAGCCAGCCTAGGGTACTTAGGGATACCCTTTCTATAAATTTTTGTTGTTGTTCTCAAATTTCCAGTATAGTGTTGAATAGGAGTGGCAAGAGTGGACTCATTGTCTTATTCCTGATCATATGGAGGAAGCATTTAATTTTTCACCATTAAGAGTTATTTTATCTGTTGGTTCTTTTAGGAACTTTATAAGTTAAGAAGTAGTCTTTAGTGCCGGGGATTTAGTCCAGTGGTTCCGTCGCCTGCCTCGCAAGCGCAAGGTTCTATCCCCGGTACCAAAAAAAAAAAAAAAAAAAGAAATAGTCTTTATTCCTAGTTTGCTAAGTTTAATTTTTTTTTTTAAATCTCATAAGCTGTGCATAGGAATGGGGATGTTTTCCCTATTCCTGGGTTTGATTTCCAACACCACAAAAAGGAAAAAGCAACAACAAAAAAAACCCCTATGCATCCCCTTTCACTCGTGTTTGTCCTGAAGAAATAACAGCATACAGCACTAAAATACGTGTATGTATAATGACAAGTGTATAAGTGTACAATACATATTGTTATAATCATCAGAATGTTAACAGCCACAGTAATTATGTAGTGATCCAATTTTTTTTTTTTTTTGGTACTGGGGATCAAACTCAGATCCTTGGGATTCTGAGGCAGGTGGCAGAACCACTGAGCTAAATTCCCCACCCCTTACTGATACAGTTTTTACAGTGAGATTTTTTTTTTTGAGTCAGGGTCTTGCTGTGTGATTCAGACTGGCCTCAAACTCACAACCATCCTCCTGCCTTAGTGCTGGGAGAATCCCAAGTGCTAAGATTGCAGGCATGCACCAGTACATCCAGCCAAGAATGTGTTTTAAGAAACAATATTTTCAGGCCGAGGATTTAGCTCAGTGGTGCCGCCGCCTGACTCCCAAGCGGAAGGTCCCGAGTTCAATCCTGGTACCAAAAAAGAAAAAGAAAGAAAGAAACAATATTTTCAATTTTTGGGGAAAAATACTAACAACTCCGTAAATTTCATGCCAGTAAATTGGTTTGCAGCCTTCTCTATAACCAGTGAGATAGCAAGCAACTCAAGAGCAAAAGTTAATACATATTGCAAAAGTAATTTCCTTCAGACAGCATATATTATAATAATTTACTCATACAGAAAAGGGATAGATAGCATCTTTAAGAAATAACATTTATTTTGGTGGATTTTTTTTCTATCTTATATCTTTGGGACAAACTAAGTTATCATATCATCTCAGCACAGTATCGTCAGAGACTACTTTTGAAGATTAAATGTGGGCTGTCTCTCAGTCCAAGTGATATTGCTACCTTGCTTATTTTCTGCTGCCAGTGAAAATGCAGGTATTTCTAAGTAACAGTCTTTCACATACTCCATAATACATTTCACTTCCTTCCAGGTTGTTCTAATCATCCAAACTAGAAACAAAAGTTTTATCCTAAATTCCTAACTTCACTCACTACATTAGTCCCCAAATCTTCTAGATCAGTAGGGTTTTGTTTATTTTTGTAGTACTGGGGATTGAACCTAGGGAGTGCTGAATTGCATCCTCAGCCTTTGTTTGGGTTTTTTTTTTTTTTTTTTGGTTCCAGGGATCAAGCTTACAACCTTGCACTTGAGAGGCAGGTGCAGTGCCACTGAGCTAATCCCGGCCCTATATTTTATTTTTAGATAGTCTTGTTGATTTGCTCAGGGTGTCCTGGAACTGTCCATTGTCCTGCTTCCACCTTCCGAGTACTTGGAGTACACCACCATGTCCAGCTAGTAGATCAGTCAGTGATCCTTAAACTTTAATGTACATGTGAATCACCTGAGGAATCTGATTTAGTAGGCTGAAGTGGGGCTTGAGAGTCTAATACATTCCAGGTGATGCTGATACTGCTGACTGCCAACATCTCAGGATCTCATACAGGACTTTATCACCTCAGCTATTAGTTCAGGTTCTCTCCTGCCTGGACCATTACAGTAAGCCCCTAATTGATCTTCAATTCAATATCCATACTGTTGTCATAGTAATGTAAATTAGGTCACATCACGAGCCTTAAGTGGCTCCTTGATGCCACTTGAATAAAGTTACAGTAGACAAAGGCCTCAACAGTCTGCGCAGGAAGCACCCACCTGTAATACCAGCACTCAGGAGGCGGAGGCAGGAGGATCACTAAGAGCCAGCCTGGGTTACATAGTGAGCTCAAGGCCAACCTGAACTACATAGCAAGACTTTGTCTCAACACAAAACAAAAACAACCAGAAAAAAAAAACCAAACTACTCTATTTCTCAGTTTATCTTCATTAATCTCTAATATAACCTTCCAATGCATCTATTGCTGAACCAGTTTTCAGACAGGAGGTCAAGGAGTTCCCTTTCAAAGTTTCACATCCCTCAATTCATCCTGTAAATTGTCCAAGAACCCTAAAAGTTAATTCAGTCCAAGAAAGTACCACTATGGGGAGGGAGCAGCAAACTGTGTGCACACTTTTACCCTTTGCAGTAATGGCATAGTTGCACTTGAATACTGATCCAGGAAGGTTGGTAATCTCTCCTCCACTGCTTCAGCAATGCCAAAATCCCTGTCAATGCCACAGAAGTTCCTCACCTCGAGGCTGAAGCTACCCCTGCTAATTCATACAAGTTTAATTCATCAAAGTTTAGCCATTATTCCCAAAGCACAGTGGTGACCTAGAGAGACTGAGCCTCCAGGGCCTTTCTGTCTCAGCCACCTTGCATCAGAGATAGCCTTCCAAGGCCTGTGTTAATCCCAAGTCACCACTCCACACAGCTCTTTTCTTCTATCTGGGTGTTCTTTGTTAGGCTCTTGCTATTGTATCTTGCTAATGAATCTCAGTACCTACTTATAGGTCATGCCCCTAAGAGGAGATGGTCCCAATCCATCAATTTGTTAATAATGCACTTTTTTTTTGAGATAGGCTCTTGCTTTGTAGTGCAGACTGGCCTTGAGCTCACTATGTAGACCAGGCTGGCCTTGAACTTGCAGTGGTCCTCCTGCCTCAGCCACCCGAGTGCTGGGATTACAGGAGTGTACCACCACACTTAGTTTGTTCATAATGTACTTTAAGGGCTGAGGTGTAGCTCAGTTGTAGAGTGTTTGCCTAGCATACACAAGACCTGGGTTTTATTCCCAGTACTGAAAAAAAATGTACAGTATTTCAAAAAGGTCTCAGTTTCTTTCCTTTCAAAATACTCATGACTGGGCCAGGGATTCAGCTCAGTGGTGCCACCACCTGCCTCCCAAGCGCAAGGTCCGGAGTTTGATCCCTAGTACCAAAAAACAAAAAAATACCCATGACCAAATTTATAAGTTCCTTCCCAGAAGCCAAAGAAATTGAGCCCTATTTTATTTTGTTTGTTTGTTGTTGTTTGTTTTTTGAGACAGGGTCTTACTATGTAGCTCAGGCTGGCCTGGAACTTGCAGTGATCCTCCTGCCTCAGCATCACCAGTGCTGGGATTACAGGCGTGTGCACCACGCCCAGCCAGAGGCCTGTTGTATAAAGGCACTGATCCCAATCACAAGATGGAAGCCCTCATAATCTAATCATCTCCCAAAGGCTCCACCTCCTAATACTACCACATTGGCTATTAGGTTCTAACACATGGATTTGGGCTACATCGACCTTCATACCATAACAGAGAGTCAAGTTCTTGGACAGACAAATATGTCCCTATTTTGCTTTTCATAGAAGCCAATTTTTCTTGTTTAATCTGTTTTACCTCTTCTTTCTTCAGCTCTAGGAAAGCAGAATAGAGTCCAGCAATGTTTTCCATGCATTTAATAGCAGGGCCACCATTCCTCCATAAATTTGTCAAAGTATGTGACCGAGGATGGTGTGGAGGATGAAAGATTATCCCAGAGGACACTTACTTAGTTCAGTCACTGAGAGGTGCAGAGGGGGCTGTTTCTCCACCAAGAATGGCCAGGGATTAGGGAGACTCTGGGAGAAGAAAAAGCCACAAAGCTGAGAACTCCCTGGCTTTTATTTAGAACATCAAGTAAGAGAAAAAAGTAGTTTGGGCCAGGAGCTGTCTCAAGGTTAGGCAGTTTTTCTTGGGGAAAGAGGAAGGATATGGACAAACACATGTTTTACTAATCTAAACTTCTTGTTTAACCATTCAATTCTCACACAGTTTGTGTGCTTTTGTCCCATAGTTTATTCTCACAGAGCTTGCATGCTTTTTGCCTTACACTTTAATAATTTTTGCTTTTGCTCGCATTTTAACCACTCACTCCTCATACAGCCTATGTGCTTTTGCCCTTCAGTTCAATCATTCAGTTTAATCATTCACTCCTGGCCAGGTTCCCCACACAAATTCTCTACCATTTTTCCATTCAAAATCCCAGTCAGGTTGCTTTGCACTGTTTTGGATCCTGGATTCCCTAAATACACACAAAGGAATTGAGTCCAAGTGGCATTGAGACATTCTGTTGTGATCTAATAAAGTGATGATGTTGTACTTCAGATGCAAAGAATCATTTCCATCTTGGTTCAGGCCTTCACTCCAGCTGGTTGAATAGAAACTCAATGACAACATCCTCTTTAAGCCTAAAGATTTTCATTAGTTTTCTTAACCTCCAAATTAACTTTGCTAATTTCCGCTTCTCCTAACACCCCTGGCCCCAGTACTGGGGATTGAACCCAGGGCCTTCACACTGAGCTATATCCCCAGCCCCTTTCTTGTTTTTATTTTTGAGACAGGGTCTTGCTAAGTCACTAAGTTGCACAGGTTGGGCTCAAATTTGGGATCCTTCTGCTTCAACCTCCCAGAGTGCTGAATTACAGGTGTGTGCCACCATGCCTGGTTTGCCTTTTAAAATTTTTTTGTAGGCATCCTGCAAATTTCAGCTTCTTCTGGAGCACCTGCACTTATTTCATAGCAAGTCATTTTGCTTCTGAACTTTGAGATCACTGCCTATGCCAGGATGCACTGCACTGCCAGGACCAACAGTCGGACGTGCAGAGGGAAAGCCCAGTGTAGGGTTGAAGCCAAGTTCACTCCTTGTTATGTCTCAGTAACATTCTGTAACACCACACTTCATTCATTCATTCACCAGCTAATGGACACGTGGGATGTTTTCTACTTTTTGGCTGTTGTTAATGCTGCTATGAACATTTGTGCACAAGTTTTTCTGTGAACATATGGTTTCATTTCTTTTGGGTAATATACCTAAGAGTGAGTCATATAGAAATTGCACATTCAGCTTTCAGAGAAACTGCCAAAATCTATTTCAAAGTTGCTGTACCATTTTATATCTATCCAAGACATTTTGACACATAGTACTTTTACTATATTTGAATATACATATTTTAGAATTTATTTTTATAATTACAACTTCTGTAGCTCATGAATTGTTTTTAGAAGCATTTTTAAATTTCCAAACTGAAAAGGATTTTCTAGATATTCGTCTCTTATTAATGACTACCTTAATTGCAATAAGTGATCAAAGAATGTTGATTGAATCATTTGAAATCTGTTGATAGCTTCATGACTTAGTAATGGTTACTTTTCATAATTTTCTGCATGTTTGTAAAATAGTATATACTTTTCAATTGTTATGTGTACATATATTAGTTATGTGTCATCTAATAGATATAATATTTAATTGTTTATTGTGCTGTTCAAATCTTCTATGCCCTTCCATTTTGAGACTGTATGTACACAAATGTATCAAAAAGGCTTATATACTTTATTATAATTAATAGATGATGTATTAATAATATCAAACGTGGCAGCCATGGAGCTGAGGTGACTTAGATTTTCTTTAAAGACAGGATCTAAGATGCAAGATTCAGCCAACTGACACAGTGGTGTGTTGGAGCCTATTACTGGCTTGAGAGACTTAACTATGATATTTTAAGGAAGTCTGTAAACTGTTTAAATATAGCCATTAAAAATTAAATTTTGGCTGGGTGTAGTGGCTGTAATGGCAGCACTTGGGAGACTGAGGCAGAAGGACCACCACAAGTTCAAGGCCACCCTGGGCTCTATAGTGAGTTCAAGGCCAGCCTGAACTACACAGTGAGACACTGTCTCAAAAGAAAAGTTTTTTGTAAAATTACAATATTAAAAACAAAGATAATTTCTCAAAACTTTTTACTTCCCCTTATGTTACTTCCATCCACTATATCTGTATGGTGGAAGTACTATATGATGGTGTGCTACTGAACATCTTTTCCCACATTCCTGCTCAGTGATCTCATATTGGTAGTTTGAAATTAGCAATGACGGGAGTATTGACACCAAAGAAACCAGAAAATACTAAAATTTGATATTTACATTTAAGAAACTGATGGGTAAGTTGAGCGTGATGGTGGATGCCTGTAATTTTAGCACTCTGGGAGTCTGAGGCAAGAGGATTACAAATTTAAACCCAGCCTGGGCAATTTAGTGACTTAGTGAGACACTGTCACAAAATAAAAAATAAAAAAGGTCTGAGAATGCAGCTCAGTGTGAAAGCCCCAGGTTCAATCCCCAGTACAAAAAGAGAGAGAGAGAATGTTAATAATGCAAACTTCAAGTATGTGTTGTCTCTATCCTTCACATTGTGAATACCAAAAAATTAAGGAAAATTCTCCAGGTATTAGAAAAGTACTATCTATTTCAGCAAAGAAACTGGTCACAACAAAAAAGTGAAATTTTAATATGCATACATCTTGGATGTTTCACTCTTATCTTACTTATAAATATTAACCAACATTTTTGTTGGAACTATATTGTTAATTACAATCATAGACTGGCTACATATATAAGGGTTCAGCAAAAACTAATGAAAGTACTCCGGGAGAATCAGTTATCCTTGAGGAATTTATAGTAAAGAGCACATTTATTATTTGTAAGTGTGTGCTACAATAGAGGTCAGTAAAATTTAAAATGTATAATAAGCTTAATCACATACACATTTCCCCCAATGAGCAGGTTAACTATTTATCAGCACAGGATTGGCTAACAGCTGCCGGCCGCAGCACCACTAAGACCCTCTGCAGAATAACATGTCCTTCCCAAGGAACTTTAGCCAGCAACTGGGACGGCAGGGCCAGTAGCACCAGGTTGTTGCTGTTCCCTGTGGAAATCTTCTATAAGCGATCTGTGCAAAGCACTCTTTTAAATTGGTTGAAACTTTCTCAGAGCTGCATCGAAATTTGAATCTTTTTTTATCCAACTGTTTTCTATTCCTTCTCTTTTTCTTAAAGTTTATTTTACTATCCAATTTTTTTTCTTAAAAAAGTTTAATGCTTGATAAAACAAACTTTTAGTACCATAGAAATCTTCTGACATGTCCAATGACATATTATTACTATGTACAATTTCAAAAACAAAAGCTCCCAGCTCAAGGTAAAGTGATGCTGAACATCCTGAGTATACTTAAGCTATAAGAAATTTTCTAGATGACTAATGTTTTCCTTGACTTGGAAATAAATCAGACAATTGAAAAATATAAGTAAGACCTTCAATGAATTGAGAATCATAAAAATGCTATATGGAGTTCAGTTATCTGAATCTTGGGAGGCTTGTAGTAGTTGTAAGAGTTCAACAAGCAAAATGAAACCCTGTGAATGTTCAAACTTCAGTCATCCAGGACAGGTCCTGTAGGTTCACAGTTGGTCTATTAAAGATAAAAAGCTATCCCTTGTTGTAGTAGAACTTGGTATATGGCTCATATTCTATTTTTCACCAGCTCATGAAATCCATTCTCATCAATGATTAAAGGTGCATGGAATTCTTTCTCTGCCACATAACTTTCTAGTCCTTCTCCAGCATAGGAAATAAGAGGAGAGATTTCACACTGGATTGGTAGGTACATCGTTGGCATCCTTCAAGTGGGGAATTGCTGGAAAGCAAGAACCATTTTCATCTATGGCCCCCCCTCATTGAGGACCCAGCAATGATGAAGGGACATCAAAGCATGCCTTGCAGCTGTAGGGTTGTCCTTCCCATTCTGACTGTCTGCATTCTTTAGTGGGGAAAACTCATCTTCCCGTAATACTTCATATACCACACACAAACTTCGTTGCGAACTGGAAGATGTCAAAGACAAAATTTTCCGTCTTTATTCCATTTGGCTTTTTTGGCTTAATTAACTCCCCCTGGGAATCCACATATGGAATCTTCTTTTGAGCCACATGGTGCTGCAGCTAAGGTTCACAAACACTGACAACATCTCTCAGAAATGGTACAGTGAAGAAATGATTAGCAATGTTGCCCTTGTTGAACAATAGTTGTCCATCTGAGCTTCATCTCTGAGCTGTTGCCAGGGAAATTTCACTATATTCTACCACCTGGTACATGCTGTCCGCTCAGCAAACCACTCCAACTGGTTCAGTAGGGTTCATCTTCTCTACCACCTTTGGCCCACAGTCTGCTCTTTTCTGAATGCAAAATCCAATAAATCATGGGTCTGCCACTCTTACCAATATATTGTCCACACAATAGACATGAATCCACCAAATGCCTCTTTGTTCCATATCCTCCACAATATTCTGGCTGCGAGAACCCGATAGAGAACCCCATTTCCATCCGGGGCCATAGAAACTTTGTCCTTCTCTTTCAAAATAATTTTCCCATCAAAACTCAGAGCAGGTAGCATTCCCTGCTGAAAAAAGATTACGTTCTCTTTTTTTAAACCAAAGTACTTGGGCTTTCTGAAGAAATTCTTTGTTGCTTCCATTGTTCTGCCACTGGTCATTATATACCATGAAATGATGCATTTGTTGCCGTAATATTTTTTGGCTAACAGTTGTAGCTTCAGGATACACTCTGCTTGAATCTGAAAAAGTGTCTTATGGGATGGTAAACCAACATCATACATTCCTTTGGGGTATTCCAAGTCTTGTCCCCTGCCCACCAGCTAGAAGGAGAACTGCTAGTTTGTTCTGAGAAATCTGAAAAAGTTCTTCACTTTCCCAGGACTGGAGCTGATTTTGGTCCCTAGTGGCACTGCCCAACACCTCTAGAGGGACAGGTTTCATTCGTGCATCTACTTTCTCTTGGTGAGTAGACTGGTTAAATCCTTCAATAGCTTTTTGGAAAAGGAAATTCAGCTCCTCAAAGTTCATGGCCTGGAGCTCCGCATAAAGTTCTACCTGTTGTGCTTCTTCCAGTTCATTCCAGAACTGCAGCCAGTGTTCTCGCCCAGCTTTGGACAATCCGAGTTTGAGGTCGTTAACGTTCATAGTGCTGTGGTGGCCAAGCTTTGTGAAAGCAGGAGTGTGATTTTTGCACCCGTGAACCTCCCTCGGCGCGACTGTGGCTCCGCCCGGCTCGGCTGAGTGGTTATGGTGCGGGGCTTTTCTAGAGTGTCTAACTGTATCTTGCCCTGAAGACTTTATCTACTCTTCTTTCACAACAATTTCCCCCAATAAATCTCTTGTACATTTATTCATTTTGCAGTACTGGGAATTGAACTCAGAACCTTGAGTTTGCCAGGCAGGCACGGCGCCACTGAGTTAAATCCCCTGCTTTAATCCCTCTCTCTCTCTCTTTTTTATTATTTATTTATTTATTTATTTATTTATTGGCACCAGGGATCAAACTCTGGACCTTGCGGTTTCGAGGAAGGCGCCGGAACCACTGAGCTAAATCCCCAGCTGTTTTTTTTTTTTTTGAAACAAGGTCTCGCCTTGTATTGTAGGCTGGCCTTGAACTTACCAGGCAGCCTAGGGTAGCCTCGAACTCATGGCAATCCTCCTGTCTCAGCCTCCTGAGTGCTGGGGTTATAGGCGTGCACCAGCACACCTGGTTGTATAGGGATGAATCTAAAAGAAAAGAAAAGAGCAGTGTGGCGGCACATGATGTGGGTCATTGGTAGAGCCTAGAGTGTGTGAGGCCCTTGTTTTGAAAAAAAGAGAAAGAAAGCCAGAAAAAAAGAAGAAAGAGGGAAAGAAAGAAAGAAGGAAAAAAAGAAAGAAGAAAGAGGGAAAGAAGAAGGAAAGAGAGAGAGAGAGAGAGAGAAAGGAGAAAAATGCTAAGAACAAAAAGTATACTTACTGCATGATTTATTTGTATGAAATTGCAGAACAGTCTGACAGGAGAATGGGGAACAATTGGGAAAGGTGCATAAGGGAGGTTTCTGAGAATGGAAATGGTCTATATCTTAATAGGCATATGATTTCATGGTTGGACACATTTTCAGAATCCCTTTACTGTATACTCGATGTATTTATTTATATAAATTTATATCTCAATATAAGAGTGCAAAACCAATTTTTCCTATGATTATGCCAGATGTTATTTTCTTTTTCTTCTTCTTCTTCTTTTGGTACCGGGGATCGAACTCGGGTTTTAACGCTTGCGTAGCAGGCAGCAAAACCACTGAGCTAAATCCCCGGCCCTGTTGTTTTCTTCTTGCAGTTCTGCTCATGTCTGCTCTCTCTCTCCCTCTCTCTCTCTCTCTCTCCTCTCTCTCTCTCTCTCTCTCTCTCTCTCTCTCTCTCTCTCTCTATTTTTTTTTTGTACCCGGTATCGAACTCAGGATCTTGTGCTTGCAAGGCAGGCGCGGTGGTACTGCGCTAAATCCCTGCCCCTGCTCTATATCTTTTAAAGGTATTTTATTAGATTTTTGCAAGTGTAGAATATTCCTGGTAAACTGAAACTTTCCTGTTCTATACACACATGTGTGCTGCACACTCATTCCCATTATTTTACTGTTTCATTTTAACCTATTTGCAGTTTTCCAAGATGTGGACTTCTTTTGCTGGGATTTTTTGCATCAGGCTTGCACTAAGCCCCAACAGGGGCACGTGCAACCACAGAACTAGCTGCATGTTACTGACTCCACTCTGATACCCTGTCACTTGGACGGCCATACCTCTTGGGCTTCCAGGTCTGGCTTCAGCTCAGAACCAACCAGCCTCTGAGAATGAGAAGCAGTAGTTCGGCCAAAACAAACCGCAGCCAGTAGATGGGGGATTTCACAGATGCTCACATTCCAGACAGGCGAATAAGAAGGGCTTAGACCTCAGAGAGGGTTCTATAGGAGACTCACCACATAACGCAGAAAATACTGTAACTTTACAGTTGGTGACAAGAAGAGGCAGCCTCGGCCTTAGAAAGTAGAGGCTTAGTTTAGGTAGCAGGTGGTTGAGACGTTACTTGGTATTTCTTACAGGCACGTGGTGCAAATGGAAAGCACTATTTGGAGCACACAAATCCCAAGTGGGTGTTAGTGAGGGTGAGGTGGAGGATGGTGTATCTGTGGTCACTTTTGGGCTCTCGTGGCCCTACTCCTGCCACTCCGAGACGACGAGCCCAAGGCGAACACTGAGTTTATACTAACTGCACTCATCGAGGGGAGCTCCAGGCACCACCCAACTCTGGGAGTATATTAAGTAGCGAAAAACGTGGGCGGGACAACCAGTAGCCTCTTTGTCATTGGTCAACTCCTGCTAGCTCTCAAGTCAATCAGAGGAGAATGTATCACACTTCCGGTAGGGGGTAGCAAGTGCTGCGGCTTTTCAGAGACCGTCACACTTCTGCTTTCCACCGCTTCCTTCGCGTGTGCTAACATGTTATTTCAGATAATAAACATGCACTCTTTCTTCAAAAAATGAGTTTCATTTATATAATGTGAGAAGTCTGAGTTTAGGCAGTTAAACGCGAAGAAGGGAAAGAATTTTCCTGTTAGGTCCGCCAAACTTCTAAGGCGGGAAAAAGACTCAGTACCGATTCGCACTATCCAGTAAATTGGATATCAACTTATATATTAGTAATAATTATAATAGTTGCTAATGGCACTGTCATTTCAGCTACTAACTTGAAGATGAAACGATACTTTGGCTGGCTGTGGTAATTTGTATAGTTGCAATTACACTTCCAGAATGTCATGTTGAGCCGCAGATTTGCATTATAAATCTGTTATTACCTTAATGACTTTTTTTGGAGAAAAGATCTTGCTAATGTAGTTCAGGCTGGTCTTGAGCTCACTATGTAGCCCAGGCTGGCCTCGAACTCGTGGCAATCCTCTTGCCTCACGAGGGCTCGCACGACAGGCGGGCGCCACCACACCCAACTTAACTGTTGTTAGTTTAAGAGAGATAAATTGAATGGACAACTTTGGTTGCTGGTCGCGTGTGAGTGGTTTGCATGACTTTTGGTCGCTCGCGGCTCCTGTAGCATCCCTAGTAACCGCGACCCCGGTAACCGCCCGCCAAAGCTGCCAGGTTTGTGGAGGCTGCGCCAGCTTACCCGCCCCGGGCCAGCGCTGGCGCTTGAGCCTCGGGGGCGGGGTGATGGCAGCCTCGCACCAGGAGGCGAAACTGGCGGCGGCCAGTCTCCACCTGCCGGTAAATCCCTATACCGGAGCGCGGGTCGCCCAGTACGAGCGTGAAGACCCTTTAGCGGCCCTGGCGGCGACAGTGGCCGCCTCGCAGGAAGAGGATGAGAAGGTGTCGCGGCCCGCGCGGGCGTCGGTAATGCGAGGGTGGGACGCGGGCTGGGGCTGGGCGCGGGCTCTTGCGCCTCAGACCTGGTCTGGCTTCCAGCCCGGCAAGGACGGGCTGGAAACGCGGTGCCTTGTGCAGACCCTCCCTACCTGGTGATCCTGGTCTACCACCTTCACTTTGTCCCTTCACCCCTTCGAAAAAATAATCAAAACCGAGGTTTTTGAAAGTTTTCTTACAGAAGAGATTGTAGTAAAACTTTCTTGGCGAACATTTTTGACTTTCTAGAGAGTGCAAAGTACAGTACTCCCTACCTTCCAGCATCTGTTGGGAACAGACTACCCCCCCCCCCCGCCAGGAAAACTGGTTTACCGCATGGTAAATTAAAATTCAGGTAGATGAACTGTGCCATCAGGTGTGTTTTATTTATTATGTTAACTTCTTGGTTATTAGCAGATTTTAGCACACTACCTTAGGGGTGAGTGTTTAAAGCCATCAAGAATCCAGTGGATGGGCTGGGGATTTACCTCAGTGGTTCCGCCGCCTGCCTCGCAAGCCCAAAGACCCGAGTTCAATCCCCGGTACCAACAAACAAGCAAACAAACAAACAAAGAATCCAAGGGCTGGAGATTTAGCTCAGTGGTTTCACCGCCTGCTGCGCAAGCGCAAGGACCGGAGTTCGATCCCCGGTACCAAAAAAAAGTTCCAAAGAATCCAGTGGATGGGTCAGACGCAGATTTAGATACGCAAGTAGCCAAACAAATTACTGAGATCCCAGTGTTTCCTAAAGGGGTCTTCAGGGTGGAGTGAGACAGCCTTTACAAAGATCATTTTTCCAGTGTCAAATGTGCCGCAGGCACCTGTGCAGCAGGTGGAGGGCAGAGTCTGCCACCTGGTCTATACACTTACAAGATGGGAACCTTGAATTTTGCAGTATAAATCTCCTTATCCCAAGTTAAGGTTCCTTAATGCCATATGTCCAAAGCTGCTCAAATACAAAATATTATAGTCCAGAGCTTATAAAAATCACCGAATATTTTGCAATTCTAGTCTCTGTAATCTATACTAAAACTGTCAATGAGGAAATCTGTAGCAAACCTTTTATGGCCAATATTTTACCAACATGCAGACAGCTTGAGGTTAACCAGAGTGAGGCACATTGAAACTGAATATGAATCAGAGTTGGAGTTCTAGGACTACTTTCTTTTCTCTTTTAGCAAAATATTTATTAGTACATTTTAGATATACACCAACAGTGGAGAAGTGTTCCTTTTCCCCACAGCAACCCCTCCAGCAATTTGTTATTGACTGATTTCTTGATGACAGCCACTCTTTCTGGAGAGAGATGGAATCTGTGTTGTTTTAATTTTTATTTCTTGAATGACCATGATGTTGAACATTTTTTAATATATATATTTGCTGTTTCTACTTCTTCATCTGAGAAGTCTCTATTCATTTCAGATGCCTATTTTTGGATTGGGTCTTTAAATTGGCAAAGGGGGTGTTGATTTTTTTGAGTTCTTTATATATTCTAGATAGTAGTACTTTGTTTGGTGAATAGCCAGTAAAATTTTTTTTCCACTCTCTGGGTTGTCTCTGCACTCTATTGGTGGTTTCTCTTGCTGTACAAAAGCTTTTTAATAAGATGAGGTCCCAGTTGTTGATTCTTTGTAGTATTTCTTGTGCAGTCTGGGTTTTGTTTATGAAGTCTTTGCCTACTCCTATGTCCTCAAGTGTTCTACCTATTCTCTCTTCCAGCAGATTTAGAGTTTCCGTTTTAATATTTAGATTTTTGATCCATTTCAGTTTTAGGTCAGTGGATGGTGAAAGATGCGGGTCTAGTTTCAATCTTTGGCATGTAGAAAACCAGTTTTTACAGTACCGTTTATTAAAGAGACTATCTTTTCTTTTCTTTTTTTGGCACCGGAACCATTGAGCTAAATCCCCAGCCTCAGGTCTGTTCTTTTGCCAGTACCATGCTGTTTTTATCATAGTAGCTTTGTAGTATAATTTCAGGTCAGGGATTGTGATACCCTCTGCCTTGCCTTTGTTGCCCAGAATTGCCTTTGCTATTCTAGGTCTCTTCTGGTTTCAAATGAATTTTAGGATTGTTTTTTGCAATTGTGTGAGATATTCTATTGGAATTTTGATTGAGATTGCATTAAATCTGTATAACAATTTTGGAAGTATGACCATTTTCACTATATTTGTTCTTCCTATCCAAGAACAAGAGATGTCTTTCCATTTTCTGATATCCTCTTCTATCTCCTTTTTCAGAGTACTGTAGTTTTCAATGTAGAGGTCTTTTACTTCCTTTGTTAGATTGATTCCTAGGTATTTCATTTTTTTGAATGCTATTGTGAAAGGGATTGTTTCTCTAATTTCTCTCTCCATGAGTCAGTTATTTGTGTGTACAGAAAGGCTATTGACTTTTCTCTTTTTTTATAACAGAAGAGAAAGGGATCTGTTTAATGTTTATAAGTATCAAAGTCAAAGTGCCCGCACAGGCTATTGACTTTTCAATGTTGACTTTGTTTTTTTTTGGTATCAGGGATCAAACTTGTGTCCTTGCACTTTCAAGACAGGCATCAGAACCACTGAGCTAAACCCCCGGCCCTTCAGTGTTGACTTTGTATCCAGCTACGCCACTGACTTTGGTTATCAAATCTAGAAGTCTTGGGCCTAGACCTTATCAAATGCTTTTTCTGCATCTATTGAGAGGATCATCTGGTTTTTGTCCTTGGCTCTGTTAATATAGTGTATTACATTTATTGATTTGTGCATGTTGAACTATCCCTGCATCCCTGGAATGAATCCAACTTGGTCATGATGTATAACCTTCTTGATGATTTGCTGCATTCTGGTTGCCAGTATCTTACAGAGAATTTTTGCATCTATGTTCATTAGGGAGATTGTCCTCTAGTTCTCTTTTTTGGTTGGATCCTTCTCTGGTTTTGGAATCAGGGTAATGCTTGCTTCTAGGAATGAATTTGGGAGTATTGATTCCCTTTCAATTTCATTAAAGAGTTTGAGAAGTAGTGGCATTGGGTCTTCTCTAAATTTCTTGTAGAATTCAGTAGTAAATCTATCAGGGCCAAGGCTTTTCTTTGTTGGTAGATTTTTAATTTCATTTTCAATTTCATTGGCTGATATTGGTTTATTTAGAATTTCTATATCTTCTTGATTCAGTTTTGGTAATTCATATGTATCTAGGAATGTGTTCATTTCTTCTGTATTTTCCATCTTATTAGAATACAGGTTCTTGAGGTAGATATTGATGATCTGGATTTCTGCCGGGCCTGTTGTGAAGTCACCCTTTTCATTCCTAATTGCATGGATTTTAGACTTTTCTTTCCTTTTTTTGATAAGATTGGCTAAGGGTTTGTCAATTTTATTTAATCTTTCAAAGAACCAACTCTTCAATTCATTGATTCTTTTTTATTTTTAGTCTCCATTGCATTAATATCTGCTCTGATCTTTATAATTTCCTCCCTCATACGAGCTTTGGGCTTGACTTGCTCTTTTTCCAGAAGCTTGAGGTTCGAAATTAGGTTGTTTATTTGAAAGAACCACAATGTTTAGGATGGGCATGGAGCCTAAACCTAGCCCTCAGGAGAATCGCCACAAGTTCAAGGCTAGCTTGCACTACATAGTGAGACCCTGTCTCAGAAAACAAAAACAAAAACAAAACTCTCAACATTTAACAGGCAAGTAGAGATTAAGGAGCAGTCATTGTGGTAGGAGAAATGTGCAAGAGTGTGGAGGTTCCTGCATTCATTGTAACAATAAGGGAAAGCATCAAATGGTACTTTTCATCCCTGGAGAAAAGGAGCCCAAAAGATAAAGTTTTGTAAATAAGAAGATGAGGGAACTTCCCTCTGATGGTTTCTGTTTTCCTAAAGAAATAAAAGTCAGAGTTAACAGAGCATTTGGAAGGTGGAGGTAGAAGCAGTTAAAGGAGCAAGGGAAAGGTAAACAGAATTGCTGGGGAGGTGGGAGCATGGGTTGCTGGGCAGGCCAGGTGTCCATTAGACATTGTTCAGTGTTTAACTTAGTTTTTATATTCACAAAACATCCTTTGTCTGTTTTGCAAAGTTATAAAGCCAGCCTGGATAACATTGTTGAGGCCTTGTCTCTTAAAAAAAAAATCAAATGTTACATAAAGGCTTTAGGGGCCTCTTCCCTTATAAAGAAAATCTGGATACCCACTCTCTCCCCAGTGGTAACCACTGCTTAAAATTGTTATGGTTTTTTTTTTTTTTTTTGGTACCTGGGCTGGAACTCAGGACCTTGGGCTTGCGAGCCAGTTGATGGAACCACTGAGCTAAATTCCCAGCAAAATTGTTATGTATTTTCAGAAGAAATAGATTCCTAGATACATATGAATTACCAAAACTGAATCAAGAAGATATAGAAATTCTAAATAAACCAATATCAGCCAATGAAATTGAAAATGAAATTTAAAGAACTACCAACAAGGAAAAGCCTTGGCCCTGATAGATTCACTACTGAATTCTACAAGAAATTTAGAGGAAAAAAAAAAAAAAGACAAGAAATTTAGGGAAGACCTAATGCCGCTACTTCTCAAACTCTTTAATGAAATTGAAAGGGAATCAATACTCCCAAATTCATTCCTAGAAGCAAGCATTACCCTGATTCCAAAACCAGAGACGGATCCAACCGAAAAGGAGAATTACAGGTCCATCTCCCTAATGAACACAGATGCAAAATCCTCCATAAGATACTGGCAACCAGAATGCACCAAATCATCAAGAAGGTTATGCACCATGACCAAGTAGGGTTCATCTCGGGTGTAGGGATGGTGCAACATACGCAAATCAATAAATGTAATATACTATATTAACAGAGCCAAGAACAAAAACTATATGATCCTCTCAACAGATGAAGAAATAGCAATTTTTGTTTGTTTGTTTGGTTTGGGGATCAAACTCAGGACCTTGCACTTGCAAGGCAGGTGCGGTGCCACTGACTTAAATCCCCGGCCCAACATATAAAGATATAGGTGTACCATTCTGCAACTTGCTTTTTTTTCTTTTTATTCACTGGAAACTTAGCCAATATATTGGTACATGTAGTTCTGCTTCATTGCTAGCAAATCCTTTCTAGTGGAAAAGAATGAAATAAAAATACCAGAATTAAAGACAACAATGCAAAAGTTTCCTTACGGGTACTGATACTATTGAAGCAATGGGTGCTAGAAGCATTTATTTTTTAATTAATTTAATTTTTTTGTGGTACCGGGGTTTGAACTCAGGACCTTGGGCTTGTGAGGTAGGCAGCAGAACCACTGAGCTAAATCCCCAGCCCCCTTGAAGGATTTATTATCTAAGTGGGTCAAGCCAGGCTCAGGAAGATTATCATCTAATCGAGTGACAGCATTTACAATGCTCCACAAAAAGCAAAACGATTAAAGAAAAATAATATCCATGCCTATGTTATTTGATATGCTAAATGTTTTCTGAGTATAGCCAAAGATGAAATTAGAATTGGAAATCATTTCTAAGCTGTTCATCTGTTTTAGGTGAAACTGTGAGATCAGTTTATTTGGAAAGCTCTAGCTTGTGTTAACATTATTAAGCTGAAAATAGAACTGGATACTGTGCAAAAGTTAGTGTATTAAGTATTATTTATCAGACCAGCCACATCTTGTCAAAAGTTACTCATCTTTGTCCTTTTTCAAATACAGTGGTCCCTCAGTTCATAAATTTAATTTGTTCCATGATTCTGGAAAAGATGGTCAAAGTCATGTTCGTCATCTGATGCAGAGTTCCCAAAGAAAAACAAAATTTTGCCAAATGCTTCAAAAAGTATTCATGAACCAAAGTACCACTGTAGTTCTTCCAGGTTAAAATACATTTGGTCCTTTTTGTGTAAATGATCAAGATAAAACTTTCTTTTAAAAATATTCTGAAAGAATGAATGAGAACACATGGATGCTTTTGCCTAAAAATAGTTCTTTGGAATACCTTCCTTGTTTTAAGTGTAGCTTTTGGTCTTTTCCTTAATATTCAGTAGAATGAATACAGCTCTTTAATAAGTATTTCTTTGCATGATTTAGTCATTTGTAAGAGAGTAACTGTTCTCTTCATATCGTAGAAACTTGTTTTTTTTAATTGTACATTTATTCATTCAACAAATATTTATTGGACAATTGCCATTGGGCAGGACCTTTTCTAGACACTAGGAACACAAGAGTGGAAGCAGACAGATCTTGTCTATGTAAGGCCTACTTTCTGGTAGGGGCAGACATATAATGCACAGTTGGTGGGAAAAATAAAGCAGAGAAAGAGGGATGACAGGAAGTTGGGGGAGGTGTTGTAATTTCAAATAGGGTAGTAAGTGAAGACCTTGTTGAGAAGATGACATCTGGGTGAAAGACCTGAAGGGTAAGTAGGCTGTGAGGTTTTCTGGAAGCTGTGAAGTTTTCATTTTATGGAGAGAGAGCAACAAGTATGATTGTTCTGCTTATTCTGCCAGCTGCAAACTGAACTCACTAGTAATGGGGAGGAACACATTACAGAAATAACACAAGATACCAGAATTCTCCTAAATGATTTGTATAACATACATTAACCAGTTGTTTTTTTTAATCATAGACTTATTGGTAACAAATTTGGACATATCAGTTCTATTGAAGAAAATTTGTTTCTTTTCATTTGTTTTCTCTAAATTACCCCAAATAGTGTAACACTGGCCTCTTTTTTTTTTCCCCCATTAAGTTTATTGGTACATTTTAGGTATACAGTACAGTTACATTCATCATTGGGATCTTGTACCTTTACATGAGTATCTTGGTTCTTATTTTTTCCCCTTCCCCTGCCCTCCCTTCACCCGCTCCACCCTTCCCTATTTGCAAAGACTTTGTTTCCATTTTTTTCCTTTTCTCATATTTTTTCTTTTCCCTTCTTTCCTTTCCCCTACCCCTCCCATTTCCCCTACTCCTTTAGACCCTTTCTTCCTATTACACAATATCAATTATACATTTTAAAAATTACAATATCAAGATCTAGAAGGCATTACCACAGATTTTACAGAATTTAAAAGGATATAGAAAGCATATTACAAAAATCTGTTTTGAAATAAATTTGACAACTTCTAAGAAGTACCTTGGAAGACAAATTAATGAAACTAACTCCGGAGGAAATATAAAATTAGAATAGCACCTATTAAAGAAAGTATATTCCTAGCTTAAAAACCTACCTATATGACAACAACAGGTTCATATACATTTTAACTGATAAATTATATCAAACATTTAAAGCAGAAAAAAGGAGCACTTCTCCCCTCATTTTAGGAAATCAATATTGTGCTAATCCTAAAACTGAATAAAGATAATGGAAGAAAAAAGTATGAACATAGATAGAAATTTGTTTAACAAAACAAACTATTAGAAGTCAGCTCTGGCAAACACTGGCCTCTTGTACACTGTTATTAGCCCATTAAAAATACCACATCAATAACTATTATTTATAATTCACTTCTGAATTTTCATGTTGGGAGAGGGTAAACAGATTTATTTTTCTAAAGTCTTACCTGATTGAACCTGTAATTTTCTGTAACAAATATGCTTTTTCCATTTTGAGACTGTTCCAAGAAGTAGACTGAATTACAACCATGGTTGATAGTTTTTTATGTATAGTCATAAATAATTTCAACTTTCTCAACTGAGAACATATTATAATTTTTATATTTATAAAGAAACAAGTTTTCTCTCAGCTGTACATAGAATATCTATGTACAACTATGTACATACAGAACCATCTGTTCTTTTCTCACTCTCAAAATCTGTGTCACCTATGGGAGTTACTATTCTTATTGCTCCCAAGAAAGACTATTCTAAAGCCTGACGTGGTGGCACATGCCTGTAACCTCACCACTTAAGAGGCTGAGGCAGGAAGATTGCCTCAAGTTCAGCGAGTTCATGAGTTCAGACCAGCCTGAACTATGTAGCAAGACCATATCTCAAAAAACAAAAAACAAAACAAAACAAAAAACAAACGAACAAAAGATGATCCTGAAAATTCCCTCAACACCCCTCACTCCCTTCTGAGGCCTCATCCCCACATGGCTGCTGCTGCTTTTTTTTTTTTTTTTTTTCCTTTTGGTACTGGGGATTGAACTGAGGACCTTGCACTTTCGAGATAGGCGTGTCACTGAGCTACATCCCCACATGACTTCTTAGCAAGCCCTGGAGGGGGCAGAGATTTAGCCCAGTGGTTCTGCCTCCTCCCTCACAAGCACAAGGACCTGAGTTTGATCTCCGGTACCCAAAACAAAAACAAAAAAACAAGCCCTGGAGAACTTTGTCCCTGATCCTCATCCGCTCCTCAGTTCTCCTGCCTTCTCTCCACTGGCATGCCCTTGAAGTCACACTGCAGAATTCCAGCTCAAGGAATGGCACTGGCCTCTGCTTGATTTACAGCAGGCGGTAAAAGTTACAACTCAGAAGAAGGCTCCTTATAGGAACTTTTGTAAAGGGTGCTTTGTGCTGGGTGGGCTGGTACATGCTTGAAACCCCAGCCATCCGGGTGGCTGATGTAGGTGGTTCAGAAGTATGAAGCAGCCTGAGCAATTTAGCTAGACCCTATCTCAAAACAAAAATTTAAAAAGGTGTAGGGATGTACCTCAGGGTAGAATGCTTGCTTGCCCAGTATGTGCAAGGCCTTGTCTTCAATACCAGTATTGAAAACATAAAAAGTGGTTTGGCTCCATTCTACTATAGTGTGAATATAGTGAGTTAAATAACTCTTGTTGGTTGATCCAGGAACCTAACTATCCATTATAAAATGGTTTAAGTAGCGTTTATTTTCTGGCAGTTTGATCTCACTTTCTCTTGTTCTTAAAATGTAATTATAGGAAAATGTACATAGCCCTCAAGTAACATAACCTAACTAGGTGTAGACCCTTTAAGAAGCAGCATTGGGATCAGTATCAGTTTAATTTCTTTGATTCTCAACACCATGTAACAGGTTTTTCCCCCACCAGGCTGATTCTAACACCAACTTTTCTGTGCTGGAACGAAGTATAAACTGTGGTGACATTGTGAGCTTTTCTGATATGTGCCACTCTAATGAAGAGTATTTCAAGAAACTAGAAGAGCTGAAGGCGGCTCACATAGAAACTATGGCAAAATTAGAGAAAATGTACCAGAATAAATTAAATTTAAAGGAAGTTCAGCCAGTGACCATCAGGGAAGATGTTCCTAGCAACTCTTCCAGGTAAGTGCTCAATGTCATTTGTGGACTGTAAAATAAAATGTACACTAAAAATGTAGAATAAAATTATTTTAGAGTATTTTCTCTTAAATATCCCTTTGTGCTTTTAATGATACACAGAGGTGAGATTTTATTAAAAATGTTTTAATGACTCACCAGGTTACTCAGTGACTTTTTACTTTGAGGGTCATTTGGTGACCATTTGGTTTTTTCTTTTTGACTCACCACTCACAGACCTGTAAATATGTATCAAAAGATTTAGGTTGTGCTATTTTAAATGACATATATTAAAGTTTAATTTTATTTATGTGTATATATATATATATATATATTTTTTTTTTTTTTTTTTTCAGTAAAGGGGATTGAACTCAGGACCTTGTGCTTGTGAGGCAGGCTCAGTACCACTGAGCTAAATCCCTGGCCCTTAAAGTTTAATTTTAAAAGCCCATTCTAATATGTGGATTAACATGAACTCATTAAACTTATAGTACAAAGGTGCTGGGGTCAGTGGCACAGGGCTGTAATTCCAGTACTTGGAAGGCTGAGGCAGGAAGTTCTCAAGTTCAAGGCCAGCCTGTGCAACTTAGCAAGACACTGTCTCAAAATTAAAAAATAGCTCAGTGGTTTGGGCGCCTGCTGCGCAAGCGCAAGGACCTGAGTTCAATACCCGGTACCAAAAAAAAAATAGCTGGGGGTGTAGTTCAGTGATAGAGCACTCCTAGATTTGATCCCCACTACTAAGAAATAAATAAATAAATAAATATATATATATATATATATACACACACACGCTAATATATATATATATATAGAGAGAGAGAGCACTGTACTAGTGTAGTATAGCTGATACCAGTACCATCTCAGGTATAATATATACTATATATATGTGTGTGTACATATACAATAATACCTTGGTTCATGAATGAGTCTGTTCACAATTTAGTTCCCAAACAAAAGGATTCAACAAAATTTTACTTCCGTTTAAAAACTCCATATTGGGTGACAAACACAACTGTGGGCATTTTCCCAAAATCATAAAACAAATTAAGTTTGTGAACTGAGGTACCACTGTATATAGAGTGGCACTTCGGTTCATGAACTCAATTCTCTCCACAATTCTGGTTGCAAACCAAATTGGACAAGAACCAAATCAAATTCAATGGTTAGGTTCAGTGTTGACATTATGGGGAAATTTTTTCCAGAATCATGGAAAGAATCATGTTCATGAACCGAGATATATATATGTAAATATGTATATGCTATATAGTACATATACTACTATTAGAAACAGTACAAAGAGTTCAGGACTAGGAGACATGAATCTGCTTTATGCTTTCAAAATAGTCTGTAATTTCAAGACCCATTTCTGCTTTGAACTCACTTGTGTTGAAAACTTGAGGCCAGTCTTTTAATTCACCCAACTGGTCAATGGTGATTGTGTGTCTCCTGTCTGCTACACCTTGCCTGGGCACTGAGGAGTCAAAACCAGGAAGTCCTCAAGGACCCCAAAGAGTAGCTGAGAAGCAAAAATTGCATTACAACATGTGAGAGGTTTTAATAAATGGAGGAAGAAGCCTAATGTGGTGATGCACACCTGTAATTTCAACTATTTGGGAGACCAAGGCAGGAGAATCACAAATTCAAGGCTAGCCTGGGCAACTTAGTGAAATACTGTCTCAAAAACTAAAAAAACTTTTAAAGGGCATATAGCTCAATGGTAGAGTGCTTGCCTAGCATGCATGAGCCATAAGGTTCAATTCCCAGTACTGCCAAAAGAGAAGGATGGAAGGAAGCAAGCAAGGAAGGAAGGGAATGGTAGTTGGGTACATGGTGCTTGCCTGTACTCCCAGTACTCTAGGAAGCTGAGGCAGGAGGATTTCAAATTCAAACACAACCTGGGCATCTTTGCAACTTAGGAAGACCCTGTCTGAAGATTAAAAAAAAGGTCTGGGGAATGTAGCTCAGTATGAAGGTGATGGATGTAATCCTCAGTACTGTAAAAAAGAAAAAGAAAGAAATGGAGGAATAAACAGTTGATTATGCTAACCTGTAGGTGAAGGGATACAGGAAAGAATTTTCCCCAAAAGTGTCATATTTGAGTTCAATCTTGAAAAAGGAATAAGGGTATTAAAAAAAAAACAAGCTACATTATGTACATGCACCTACTCTCCAAGATGATTGTAAACTTCATGTACTGCAAACATGTACTAATAAAATAAAAATTTAAAAAAGTTGTAGCAGATGCTGGAAGCAAGGAGTGGCACACTTGGCAGCAGAAACCATGTGTGCAAAAGCATGTGGTATGAGAAATCTTGGTGTGAGTGAGGAGAATCCTATGACTGGATATGACTTAAGTATGGTGAGGGGAGGTTGGAAGTCATGAGAGATAAGACTGGAAAGGTAAACAGAGGCCAGTCCTGAAGGGCTTTACGATCTAGTCTTTGTGGCAATGAGGAGTCATCGAAAAGTTTCAGGTAGGGGAGTGACATGATCAGATACATGGTTTAGGTTGTGAACACTAGAAAATGTGGAGAATTTAACAGAAGTTAGAGAGCCTCTGACATATCAGGTTCCTTCCCTGTAAAATAAGGGCATGAACTTAAATAATTTATAGGTATCTCACTGCTCTGTTCTAAATAAAAATGATGATTTTCACAAGCCCTATTCATTTCCTCTCTTCTAGTTGGTTATATTCTCATCTTAGAAAATATATAACTCTGGAGTCAGGTGCAGTGGGGCATGCTTGTAATCCTAGCACTTTGGGAGGCTGATGCAGGAGGACTGCAAGTTCGAGTTCTGCCTGGGCAATTTAGAAAGACCCTATCTCAAAACAGAAATAAAATAGGGCCAGGATGTATATCAGTGCTAAGGCCTTGGGTTTAATCCCCAGTACAAAAAAAAGTGACTCCAGCTTAATTTTTATGTTTGTCGCATACAATTCTATTTATTCTTCTCATTAGTTCTGTATCGGAAAATAACTCCTGCCGCCCTGTCATGTTAATGACATCACTTTCGGAGCCAGACTTAGGCCAGTCTTCCTCCTTGTATACTTCTTCTTCTGAAGAAGAGTTGCCCAACCTAGAAAGAGAGCATCCCAGGAAAAACAAAATGATGACCTACGCTAAGGAGCTCATCAGCAACATGTGGACAAACTTTTGTGTTGAAGATTATATTCAGAGTGAAGATACTGACTTCCAAGTAGCTGAAAAAACAAGGAAGAAACCAAAAGAATGGGTGCCTACAATTACAATACCTGTACCTTTTCAAATGATGATTAGAGAACAGAAGAAAAAAGAAGAGTTCATGAAATCTAAATCAGATATCGAAATTGTACATAAACTGCTCAAAAGCGAAGAAGACTCAGAGTGTAAGAAGAAATTCCGAGCCAATCCAGTTCCTGGGAGTGTCCTTCTTCCCCTTTATCATGAGCTAGTTAAGCAAAATGAAGAACGGAGGAGGGCTAGGAAGGAGAAAAACAAAGAAACTATTTTGGCCTCACAGAAGCCATTTACATTCATTGCAAGGGAGGAACAGAAGCAAGCAGCCCGGGAAAAGCAACTGAGAGACTTGTATAAGTCTAAAAAGAAAGCATATCGATTTAAAGCCAGACCCATACCTCGATCTGTTTATAGTTCGGCTACCAGTGAGAAATTAAAAGAAGAAGAGCTCCTTAGAAACATTAGGACCCAAATGAGAGCCCAACAGCTTTTACAGAACTCATCCCCTCTGGCTTATAAACCAGGTCACAAACATGTCAGGAACCCCAAGGGCCCTGAACAGGCTAGAAAATTAAGGAATAAACACAAGCCAAGGTCCCAGACGCCTGATGTTGAAAACCTTCCTGAGGAGTATAAGAAACACTTCTCAGAACACAAATATCCAAAACTCTCCACAGTCCGCAGACCACTTAATGTTTGTGCATCCTCAAGTAAATCTGCTGAAAGAAAGAATGTTTTGGCAAATGAAGAAAATTTGAAAGAAACACGTTGCCCTTGTCTGTCTCCGAGGCATAAGTCACCAGGAAGAAGTACAACTGCAAAGACCACATCTTGTGACTGCAGACCTGCAGTGCCCACAGTGTCATCCAGAGGACGAGAACAAGCCATCAGGTAAAACTGGGACTTGGGCTGTCTGACTTATAAGCTAAGCTAGTAAGTGTAGCTGTTGGTTTTATATTGGTGAGTTTGAAAATATTAGGAAACTATTGTATCTGTAACATATTTTACTATATAGTGAACATTTTGCTAAGGGTATTCTTTAAAGAAATGAATGAATTTTCCATTTTGTGAATCTCTGGGGGAGAGAAAAGGTTACAGTTAGCCTTGATTGGATTTCTAGTTTTACAAGTCAGACCCTTCCCAAAAGGCTGGTTTTTTTTCCCCAACCTTTGAATCATCTCATGTTAAATCTTTGTTAAACAATGTTCTCCTTGGCTTAAGGTGAATTAAGCCTTAGTTTATTGCCCTCAGGAGATCACTTGAGGAAAAGAAAATGTTGGAAGAAGAAAGAAATCGGATCTTAACTAAGCAGAAGCAAAGAATGAAAGAATTGCAGAAACTCCTGACAACCCGGGCTAAGGCTTATGACCCACATCAAAGTTTAGCTCAAATGTCTAAATCCAAAGTAAAATATCTCAGGTATCATGAAAGAATTCAGAACATTGGTTTCCAAACTTTTTTTCTTCTTCCTTCCTCTCCCTCCCTCCATCTCTTCCTTCCCCTTCCTCCCTTCCTCCTTCCCTTTCTTCCTTCCTTCCATCCATCCATCCATCCTTTCTTTTGACAAGGTCTTACTCTGTAGTCCAGGCTGGGTTAGGAATTGCATGGTATACCCTAGGCTGGCCTCAAATTCCTCTGCCTCAGCCTCTTGAATAGCTGACATTACATGCATGCTCCACCTTGCCTCTTTATTTTTAATCAGTGGATACCAAGATATGAACAGATTGAAAATGGTATTAGTATTTTAGTTTATGGATTCAAATTATACTTATATTCAACATGTTCACGTGTACACACACACATGCACACACCCTCATAGTGAGAACCAATGTACACACTCACCTCTGTGAGAATCATGAAGCTATGTTGATGAACAGAGACTTTTTTTCTGTGACCATAGTTAGCAGTTGCAATATTAGCATCTAACCTTTTTCTTATATGTATAAATCAATCAGTCTGTCTGTCTATCATATGTCTTGGTGGTGCTGGAGATAGAATCCAGGGCCTCATGCATGCTGTGCATACACTGTACCATTGAGCTATATCTCCAGTCCTCTTTATATCATATTTGATTGTACAATACACTAGTGAGAAAAATCTCTTTTTTGGTACCGGAGATTGAACTCAGGACCTTGCATTTGCAAGGCAGGCGGCGGAACCACTGAGCCTGAAAAATCTTGATTCACATCGTTAAAAGTTTTGGTTTTTTTGGTAGTTAAAACTTTTTAAAAAGCTTTCCACATAATCTCAATCCTAGGATTGAACCCAGGACCTTGAGCATACTAAACCCACTCAGTACATTGAGTCCCCCCCAGCCTAGAATATTTTTTCAATAAACAGATGTCAAAGAGTTTTACTCTAGATATGCACAAAATCTGATAGCAAAAATTAGCACATTTTGGTTAATTAACACCAATTATGGTGATGTGTTGATTAACATGTATATCAGAGTTAAGTGGTGCATGTTGCTTTTTAAATTATTTTTCAGTACTGAGGATTGAAGCCAGGACCTTCACACTGAGCTACATCCCCAGTCCTTAAAAATTTTGTTTGTTTGTTTGAGACAGGTTCTCACTATATAATTCAGACTGGCCTTGAACTCACTGTGTAGCCCTGGCTGGCCTTGAACTCACAGTGATCCTCCTCTCTCAGCCTCCCCAGTGCTGGGATCATAGCCGAGTGCCACCATCCCCAGTGTAAATTTTTTATTTTGAGACAGGATCTTGCTAAGTCACTAAATTGCCCCGCTCGAATTTACAATCTCACTGTCTCAGACTCCCACAATGCTGGGATTACAGGCATGTACCATTGTTACAATTTCAATATTAAATAAAAATATTCATACAACACTTAGAACCCCTTCACATAATACTAGAATTCTGGAGTACAAAGTTTGAAAACCAGTGTTCCAGATATTGCACATGAAAATATTTATGCTTAAGAAAATATCTCCCCCAAACTGGGTAAGTAATATGATTTAGTAATTTCTAATTTGATTTATAAGAACTAAAACAATATATATATATATTTGCTTTTAATTACAATGAATATACCTTTATATTGTAGAATTTACTAATAGGAGCTTAATTTTGTGAACAGGAATAAAAATTTCCATAGATACTATTTATATGTAAGCAGTTAATTT
Organism: Heterocephalus glaber; assembly: GCF_053883595.1. Lineage (NCBI taxonomy): Eukaryota > Metazoa > Chordata > Mammalia > Rodentia > Bathyergidae > Heterocephalus > Heterocephalus glaber. The sequence goes on from NW_028258305.1 coordinate 7,670,885, forward strand.
TTTCATAGCACCAACTTGTTTATAATTAAACATAATTATAATTTTGAAGTATAATTATTTTCTGTAAGCTATGAAATATTATCTTGATTGTTTTAATATTTATTACATAGAGAAAAACAACATAGTTTAATTCATTATAGAATCTTGTCCAAAGAGTAAGTACACTTAGAGTAGATTTCTATATTTTTCATTCCTACTCCTCGAAGTGTTACATTCCCATGCTCTCATTCGTCTCTGACCTGCTTTTGTTTAATTAACTTCTGCTAACCTTCAGGAAATCTCATTTATGGGAAAAAACAAGAACAGAGTAAATTCTTTAAAGATAAAAATCTAATTTGGATCAAATGTTCTTGGTTTTGTACACTTAATAAATTTATGAGATAAGAGAACATTCATTCATCTCTTCAGGCCAGTTTGAAACCTCTAAGTGCATTAGGCCTTGAAGATTTCAGAAGTCAAAGTATGCAGACTGTTTCCTAGGCAATAAAACAGGTGCTCTCAGAACCTCGGGTTTTTAACTCTGTATTCCATGAGAATTGATCAATTTTAAAAAAGAATTAGAGCTGGGTATTTAGCTCAGTGGTCTCACCGCCTGCTGCGCAAGCACAAGGACCCAAGTTCAATCCTCAGTACCAAAAATTAAAAAAGAATTAAACTAAACTGTGCTCATAATTTCTGATTTTTCCTCTAAGCAAAATGTTATATATTCAAGTTTATTTTCTTAGATTACCTTTTACAAGTCCACTTCTTTTATCTGATTTTAGAAAAAGTGAAAAGGAAAGGATGAGAGAATACCGACAAGAACTAGAAGAAAGAGAAGAAAAATTAAAAATGAGGCCACTACTATTTGAAAGAGTTTCTCAGGTTGTGTTTATTGGAATTTTAAGAGCTATTGTCAGCCTTTTTGTCTTGACTTGTTTTAACATCTTTAGCTCCCAGATCTACAGTCCAGTTTTATGTGTCATATAATTATTGAGAAGTATTATTGTTTCTGTGACAGCTTCATCAAATCAGCCAAGGAAGTGATTTTTCTTAAAATTCAAGCATGAATCTTTGTGATGAAGCATATAAACTTGATAAAGAACGTGCTGATAATCCAGTTCTCAAAATATTAGTTTCACAGCCAGTTTTTAACAGCTGGTCTTTAAGTAGCAATTTGGTTATATATTAAAGTGAATGATTTGGAGATCTCTAAAGAATTAAAAAATGAAACAAATGACTAATTGAATCATATTTATTTCTGCCAATTAAAAAAAAGTGCATCTATCTTATGTACGATTACTAAAAAGACTTCCTTGTAATAGGAAATCAAACTGATCTTATAGACAGTGGGTCTTGATTTTTCAAAATTTAGGCTCTTTTTTTGTTTGTTTGTTTGTTTTTTTGGTACCGGGGATCGAACTCAGGACCTTGTCCTTTCAAGGCAGGCAGCGGAATCACTGAGTTAAATCCCCGGCCCCAAGACTCATTTTTATAATCTTCCCCTTAAGAGAGATTTATCAATTTCAGTTCATGTTCTCCTTTGTTCCTGTAAGTGAATGGTTTGTATGAGTGACATTGCTTAACAACAGGAAATCACTGGAGGTTACAGCTGTTATGCTGTGAATTTCAAGCTGTTATAGTTGGACAGTAGACAATTGCAGCACTTACCTATGACAGATGAACATACTTGTGGGACTGTACTTGTCAATGACTCACCAGGGTTGATGGACATGTAATGTGGGTGAATCTACACAGTACAGTCTCTCAAAGTTATGTAATCTTTTACTTACTCATTTGGATATAATTTTATGAAATAGCTTTCCTCTTTAGGGATGGACTTTTAAAAAATCTGTTTCAACTTTAGGAGGAAGAAATAATTTTAAACTCTTCTATGTTACATAGCATAAAGTGATTAACTTTTAGCTCAAAGAAGCTATCTCCATCTCCAATCTGCAAATTCCTCACCACCTACCCCACTCCCCAGCAGTACTGAAGATTAAGCCCAGGGCCTCACACATGCTATGCAAGTGCTCTACCACTGAGGGTTTTTTTGTTTTGTTTTAATCAGGAATTGAACTCAGGACCTTGCACTTGTAAGGCAAGTGGTGGCACCACTGAGCTAAATCCCCAGCTCATATCACTGAGTTATATCCCCTGCCTCCTTTATTTTATTTTATTTTATTTTTTGAGACAGCATATTAATTAGTTGCCTAGGCTGGCTTTGAACTTGTCCTCCTGCTTTTGCCTCCTGAGTAGCTGAGATCACAGGATTATAGGCATGTGCCACCTCGTCCACTCAAACTACACTCCACGTGGATCCTCCTTTTGATTTTCTACTTTGATTGGGGGGGGGTATAATTTAGATGGCTGAGAGCTTCATATTTCTCTCCTAATTGAGTTGGTCAGAAAGACCTATCAGATTTTTTGGTAAGTAATCTTGGCTGCTGGTGAAATGCAAGGGAAATAACTATTAATTCCTACCCAAATTATAATTTGACTAGTTTTTCTGCCTTCAGTTTTGCAAAGCCACCTATTAGACCTTTACCTTGCCATTGCTGTTCTTCTGCCAAAAATGTTAACCTGGGTAGGCAAGTAGTAACCCTTGGTAACAGTGACAGTATTCCATTCTCAGTGATTTCATTCATTCTCATTGTCACTAAATGGTATCAAGGGGCCTTGTCATTAATTTCTCCAAACAATGCTGTAAAGTAGGTGTCCCCATATTATAGATAAAGAAACTGAAGTTCAAAGAAAGTAACTCATAAGTTTATACTTAGTGAGTGGTAGAACTAGAATTGGAACCCAAGTTGATCTGCTTCCATTCACTTAACCATAAGGTGTCCTGCTTCCAGAAGATAAATTCACAGGTCTTCCCATGGTATAGATATAGAATCCTCTGTGGTCCCTACTGGCCTCTTTGTCTCTCACTGCACTCTTCCTGTCCACTTTCTGTTTTCCCCATGCATACCCTTTGCTTTCAGGCCACACCACACCACTAGGCTACACTTTCAAACTTGAAGTTTTTGTGTTGTTTTCTAAGCACCCTGAGAGTCTATTTTTACCTTACTCCTACTCATTGAAGTCAGTGTAGTACAGTTAGAAACAATGGAGTTGAGGAATCACTCCTTCCATCCATTTCATTTTTAAATAGCACCCTATGGCCATTCCTCCTTCCACTGTCCTAAAAGAGGTAGAAAATAAAATAACAAAAACCCAGATCTCTGATGCTCTAGGCAAGAGCACATGTATATTGGATCTCCTAGCCTGACCTTTGGTCACCTTCATTCTACTTCCGCCTCATGTCGTGCATGCACTTAAGATCAGAGTGAATTCTGGGACAAGCTTGTATATTGATATCCCCTGAGATAACACTACATCTTGTTATTTATTCTTGTCAATTTCATCTAGAGATTCAGGACAGGCACCTGGCCAGAGGTGCATGTCCTTTAAATTCTGAAAGCCTGATCTAACTGGGGGCTGTTGCTACTTCTGTGTGCTATGACCTGTGTGCTTTTGCTTTCTTGTCACCCCACCGCCATTTTTCTGTCTGTGCCTTATCTTTTGTCAGCACACACTTGCCCTGAGCACAGCTTCCTGTGCTCTTCCATAAATATAGCTGCTTGCAACCTGCTACTGGGTGTACACTTGGCAGTTCTTTGCTCATTGTACACAAAAGCCTGGACTACACCTGCCATCACATGGTATCGAGTATACATTCACTTCTTGGATTATTTCCCCAGGCAGAGTTGGGCGCCCTTTCCTCTGTGTTCTCTTACTAGCCTGTAAACACATCTTTCTTTGCCCCCACCACAATGTTGGAATTTATCTATGTAATGGTCCGTCATCCCTTTTAGGTAATTCAATTTATGGGTAGTAGACAAATCTTTGTATTTACAGTAACTAGCACCTCACACAATATCTGGCATGATGGAGATGTTAACAAGCATTTGTTGACCCAAATCTCAGTAATTATGATCACATTAGATAGACAGTGACCTTACATTTTCTTTCTGGGGTTTGCAGGGGCTAAGAGTGCTATTCTGATGTATTAGTGATGAGTCAGCATTAATAAACTGTTTTGTAATGCTGTGGACACCCACTGTTTCTAAGCACCAAAGAAAATGTAACCAAATAAATGGTATATATAAAATTAAACCCATAAAAAATTTAAATGTTGAAAAACAGGTTACTTTTATGGCTGATATTTCTTCTCCCTCTTTTGGCCCTCATATATGATGTTTCCTTCACTCAAAACACTTTTCTTTCTCCATACTATCCCTAAATCCTGTGAGAGGGTAAGTATTCCGTTATTGTTAAATAAATGAAAGATTTACTACAAACTAAACTTCTAATGATAAAAAAAATTTTTTTCCCTTCAAACTAGGGACAAACTTTCTTTTTTTTTTTTTAATTTCTATATTAATTGGCACATTTTAGGTATACAATACATTTACATTTATCATTGGGTATTTATACCTGAACATGATATATCTTAGTTCTTATTTTTTCCCCCATTACCTATGTGCCCTTCACTCCCACCACCCTTCCCTATTTACATAGACTTTGTTTCCATTTATTTTTTCTTTCTCATAATTTTTCCTTTCCTTTCTTCCCTTTCCCCTTCCCCTCCCACCACCCATACCCCTTTGGACCTTTTCCTATTTCAAATTATCAATTATTTGTTTTAATCATTTTCATCCTTATTTACACTTTCAGTTTCTCACACTAGAGATACTATTCAGTATTTACACATGTGTGTCCTGTTTATTTCACTTAAGAGTATGGCCTCAATATGCATCCATTTAGCTATAGGGACAAACTTTCATCATCACTTATTTTAGTTTCTGGAAGAAACAAAGGTAATCTTTCTTAGCAGTCATTGATAGAAAAAGAAAATAACCATACAACTGTTTTAACTTCCTTTTATTTCATAGTCTTTACAGTTTTTTTACGTGGTGGAATGCATGGGAGAAGTACTTCTTGCAGTTAGAAGTAGTTATACATTGTTTAGCGTGATGTAAAATATTCTTTTTTAAAAAAAATTTTTTGGTACTGGGGATCGAACTCGGGTCCTTGCGCTTGCACAGCAGGCAGCGAAACCACTGAGCTAAATCCCCTGCATGATGTAAAATATTAAAAGACGATTCTGTGTACAGAGTAGTTGTGGCAATGAATCACCTTTGTTGTGGGTTTTTTTTAACTTAATACTTTTTATTTTCTTGAAGTTTATTTTGCTGTGATGATTGCTGCTAACAGCTATTATTCAAAAATATTCACTTACAACTTTATGCCTTGCTCATTTATAAGTTAATTATGGAATCCTAGCTGTCAAGGCACTGTAGTGGAATATGTCTATGTTTCATTATAGAACAAACAATGTTGTCCTGCTTCTTGGAAATCACAGGGTTTATTAACTAAATAGATATAAATTGAATTTTAAATCAAATTCAAATGAAAGCTTACTAACTTTGATGAGTATCTTTTTAATATCTTTTATATTTAGTTTGCTTAAATAAGAATATAATATTCTTGTTCCATTCAGAGTTAGGTTTGGGGTTTATTTTCTTCTATGGTGTTTGGGGTATAGTTCTCATTTTTCACTTCAGCCTGCCTTTTAGTCCACCAACGCTTGTTTGTTGGCATTCACCCTTTTTTAAACACAAACTGTTAACTATTATTCACAGTGGTTGCATTTTAGCAGCAGTTCAAGTGTTTCTTTGTGGTTTTTTTCCATTTTCCTAGATTATCAGGAAATGCGCTAGTGGTAATTTTATGCATTGTAATCAGTTTTTACTATTTTCGTTTTTCATTTTTAACACTAGATTCCATTGGGTCCTATTATGCTAGAGTCCTTGGGCTAGAATAATATCTGACAATTACATTACTGATGTCAGGCTTTGGGCCACCCTCAAACTCCAGAATGACCACTGTCACTTAGAGAACTGTGTTATAGAGTGGAAAAGGACAGTGAAAGGTCAAGAGATTTGATTCTACCATTTGCCACCCTTGTGACCTCTGGAGAGGGATCTTGATTTCTTAATGTTTTTTGTTTTGTTTTGGTTTATTTTGGGGGGGACAGGGTCTCACTATGTAGTTCAGACTGGCTTTGAACTCACTATGGAGCCCAGGCTGGCCTCTAATTTGCAGTGATCCTCCTGTTTCAGCCTCCTGAGTGCTGTGATTACAGGTGTGTGCCACTGTGCCTGACAGTTTCTTTATATTGGGGTTAGACTGGGTGCTAGTCCACATCCTTTCCAGTATGGGATGCTATCTGACATTGGAATGGTGCCATTCTTTTTTTTTTTGGTACCAGGGACCTAACTCAGGACCTTGCGCTTGCAAGGCAGGTGCCAGAACCACTGAGCTAAATCCCCGGCCCCGAATGGTCCCATTCTTTAGGTGGAAGTCCAGAGGGCAACTCTTGGACCTATACTGAGTAGTTCACACTCACCTATAGAAGCTAAAAATGTATAAAAGCTGTGGCACTAGTGTGAACAGTTACTTTTTAACTCCATATAGCCTGTGGTCTCAGGAACTTTGATGCTTTCAACTTGATACAACTTATGAAAGGGTTCTCACAACTCCAACAGATCTTCACACTAAGAAGTAACATTCCAGAGATTAGAACCCAGTTCTAAGTCTATGTCCTTTTTGTTATATCCTTTGCTTCCTACATGGAGTAAAGATAGCAAATTGATGATTTTATTCTTTGATGGATTTGGGATATGCCTTATAAAGAGTAAAAATTACAGTAGGCACATAAAGAGCGGTCCACTATCACATGATCTTATTTTCTTAATGATTTTTCCAGGTACCTTACATAGTCATAAAAGTAGATACAACCTAAGTACAATGTAAAGAATAATTACAGGTCATCCCTTCTTGTGGCCACTACTTGGGTTAGCAGGTAGAGCTAGCATACCAGCACTCCAGAAACCCCTTGTGTACTGCTCCCAGATCACAGCCCTCTACTTCTTCCCTAGAGGTGAACACCTTCTTACCTGTTTATTTATTTGTTGGTTATTTTTGCAGTGCTGGGGGTCAAACCCAGAGTCTCATGCATATTAGGCAAGTGCTCTACCACTGAGATACATCCCTAGCCCCGTTCTGATTTTTAAGATAAGCATTTTCTTGTTTTCTGTGCAGTTTTACCACCTATGAGCCCATGCCCAAACAGTACAGTTTAGTTTTGCCTGTTTCCAAATTTTAGGTAAGTGGGGTCGGGAATTTAGCTCAGTGGTTCCAGTGCCTGCCTCAAAAGCACAAGGTCCTGAGTTCAATTCCTGATACCAAAAAACAAAAACAAATTTTAGGTAAGTGAATCATACTAGATGTACTCTTTTGTACATTTCTTCTTTGCTTGTATTTTATTTATGATATCAATGATGTGGTAGATACCTGTAGTTCGTTTTCATTGCTTTATTTTTCTGTTGTATAAATAGATCATGGTTTATTTACCTGCCCAACTGTTGACAGATGTTGGGCTCTTTACAATTTTAAGTTATTACAGACTACTCTGAACATTATTGTACATGTCTCCCAGGTTACATGTATAGAGTTTTTCTGGATATATAGAATTATCATTGTAGGTCACATCATAATGTGAATTTCAATCACTTTTTAATGAAAATGTAAAGTCTGTTCTCATCTAAAAGATTTGTCTTTCCTATAGAAAAATGCGAGAATGGCAGCAGAAAAGCATTATTCTAACAAACTAAAAGCACTAGGAATATCTGATGAGTTTGTTTCAAAGAAAGGCAAAAGTGGAAAAGTATTTGAGTACTTCAGCAATCAAGAGATGAAAAGTTTCACTGAAGATAAAGAAAGGTAACATATATAAGATGTCTGAATGTTTTACGTTTGAAAAAGTTCTTACCTGCAGGAAACCATACTCATCTTTATCTCTTATTTAAAAGAAAAACAAAACAGCTTTTACCCAAGGGAATACATAAAAATTGTTATAAAACGTTCAGATATTTTACCATGTTTGACACAAAATATTACATGATAATGAAGTATTTTGCTTTTTTAAAGCAGATTAGGTTTCTGGTTGATATAAATAATGAAAATAACAGCATGCTTTCCAGTTTAAAGAGTCAGTCACTCAAGTTTTGAAATAAACTAGTTCTCAGAAGAATATTTAATTTCCCAATTGGCACTTTATTCATACAGTTTTCTTTAACAACAAATTGGAACTTGAGGAAGACTGGCTATACGATGGTGTCTATTGCAAAGGGTATGTATGCCTGTAAACCAATTCATTTTTCCTTTGAAAGATTGATTAATTTCTTCTTCTAGCTTTAATGAAGAAGAAAAAGTAGAAGAGAGAGAGAATGGGCAAGAAAATTATTTTACTGATAGCAACAGTCAAGACTCTTGCAAGGATAAAGATGAAGATGATGCAGAGAGTGGAGAAGTATCTGTTGAAGAATAGAACTGCATCAGCAGGGCCCCCTCTCTGTGCCCTGCCTGCTGCTTGCAGCAGCTGCACCTGGGATGTGAGGACGGACACCTCCCATGTGTGCACTGCTGGTGAACAAAGACATTACAGCTGAAGAAAGCTGAATTCAGATGATTGGTGATTTGATCAGTTAGAGTAAGGTTTTTCCTGGGGTTTTTTGTTTTTTAAAATTGCAACATATGGTCTGTTTGCTACTTTGATCTTGTTTTTTTTTTTTGGTACCAGTGATTGAACTCAGGTCCTTGCGCTTGGACAGCAGGCAGCGAAACCACTGAGCTAAATCCTGGGCCCTGATCTTGTATTTTTAAAGTGTTTGAAAAAAAAAGGTTTGAGAATCACAGCTATCAAACTGATTAGTTAAAAAATAAGTATTATATTTGGTGGGGAAATAAGTATTATGTTTGGTGGTTTAGAATTGAGAAGCAAAGGGCCGGGGATTTAGCTCAGTGGTTCTGCCACCTGCCTCGCAAGCCCAAGGTCCTGAGTTCGATCTCCCATACCAAAAAAAAGAATTGAGAAGCAAGCCAGGCATGGTGGCGCAGGCCTGTAATCTCAGCACTTGAAAGTCTGAGGCCAGAGGATCGCTGTGAGTTCAAGGCCAGACTGAATTTCATAACTACATAGCGAGACCCTGCTTCATTCCCCTCCCCCCAAAAACCCAAACAAATGAAAAAAAGAATTGAGAGAGAAGTATTTGGCCTTTGGTGATTTATTTAAAAATACAGTATTTCTGGGGCCAGGGATTTAGCTCAGTAGTTCCGCCGCCTCGAAAGCGCAAGATCCCGAGTTTGAGTTTAATTCCTGGTACCCAAAACAAAACAAAACAAAACAACAACAAAAAAACAATATTTCTAGAAAACATGAATCAATAAAGATTTTAAATTACACTATTTGCTCATTCTTTTTCTTTGTAATACATTTCACAAAATGAATCCACAAAGTTCATCTGCTATTTTAAGTTTCTTATCAGAACCATTGTTTATAAAGTACAGTGATACCTCAGTTCACAAATTTAATTCATTCCACAATTCTGGGAAAGATGGCTGCATTTGCGTTCCTGTGGGGAAGATGGGGAAGAAGGTGTTTGTCACCTGATGTGGAGTGCATGAATAGAAGCAAAACTTTGCTGAATGCTTCTGTTCACCAACCAAATTGTTTGCAAACAGAAACATTCATGAACCGAGGCACTACTATAATTAAATGTGGAAAAATAGATACAAACTTATACTAATTTCCATACTGAGAATTTATGTTGCACTGTCATTACTTATTACTTTTATCTTTAGTTTTAGTCATTTACTTTATTTTATTTTATTTTAGGTGTGGAGGATTGAGCCAGGGCCTTGGGTCTGCTATGCATATGCTCTATCACTACTGAGCTACACCTTTAATTTTCCTAATTTTTTTTCATTAAGTTTATTGGTACATCTTAGGTATAAAATATAGTTATATTCATCATTGGTATCCTAATTTATTTTTGATATGTGCAGTATTAGAAAAGTTTTTTGTTTTGTTTTTTGTACCAGGGATTGAACTCGGGTCCTTGTGCTTGTGCAGCAGGCAGCAAAACCACTGAGCTAAATTCCCGGCCCTGTTTTTTGTTTTTGAGACAGGGTCTTACTATGCAGTTCACGCTGGCCTTGAACTACTATGCAGCCAGGTTGGCCCCAAACTCGTGGTGATCCTCCTGCCTCTATAAAAGCTTTTATACTGATTTTTGAACCTTGTATATTATCACAGATATAAATGATTATGGCATTGGTGAGTTATCTTAATTTTAGATATATATCCCCATTTTATATACACTGAAATTGTACATAATAATGTGCCTAAGGCAAGTCTTCAGAGTAATTCAGATTTTTTAAAGGGGTGTAAAGGGATTTATAAGGCACAAAAAAGTATACACTCTAAGAGAGTGGACCCCTAAGAGGCACAGTATAGTCTGGAGCTGGGAATATTTCTGATTTTGGTGGTACAAATCTGTGCAATTTGCAAACCTATAGAATGTTTGGGCTTGGTTCACAGAAGGAAAGTGATGGTACCCACAGATAGAAAGATAATGGCTCATTTTACAAATGAAAAGATGGCTCATTTTACAGGAGAAAGGCACAAGGGGTCTTTTTTTTTAAAGGTTAGTGATCTGAGATATTTTGCCTAAAACATCCTTTGAAATCTTTGTTTGTTTGAGATGGGATCTTGCTATGAGGGTCAGGCTGCCTCTAACTCTCAGTGATCCTCCTGCCTCAACCTCCTAAGTGCTGGAGCTACAATGGTGCACCATTATGCCTGGCTCAGAATCTGTTTTTCTTAAATTAGGTTTCTGACCTTTTTACCTTATCAACTAAGCTAATTTATAGACTTATAGTATCTTTTAAGGGATTTGGGGTGTGATAGGCCTGGAAGAAAAGAAGCATAAATAAGCCTAAGTAGTATAGATATGGATAACTTTGGGTAACTTTATATCCTAAAGTCTCAGTCTTTTTAAAAGTACAGTTGACTGGACCGGGGATTTAGCTCAGTGGTTCCGCCGCCTGCCTTGCAAGCACAAGGTCCCAAGTTCAATCCCTGGTACCAAAAAAAAAAAAGTACAGTTGATAGCCAGGGATGGAAGTGCTTGCTTGTAATCCCAGTACTCAGGAAGCTAAGTCAGGATTGCCACAAGTTCGAAGCCACCTTGGGCTACATAGTGAGTTCAAGGCCAGCCTGTACTACAAAGTGGGACCCTGTCTCAAAAAACAAACAAAAAGGACAATTGATAAATTATGATATTCCTTGTCTCCTTCCTACCTCATTTCTTCAGTACTACCTCATCCCCTCCCCAACTTTGATACCTTATTCTTTTTTTTTTTTTTTGGTACCAGGGATCAAACTTGGGACCTTGCGCTATGTTCTTATGTCTGCTTCAGGCCAGAGGGAAGAACTGACCCTACCTAGCCAGGGATTGAAAGTCTCATTCTGACTGATCTAAAGGAGACAAAAGAAGCTGGATTTTGCTGTTTGATAAATCTTCATCCTGTGATAATCAGTCATCTTGGGCTGGGGATTTAGCTCAGTGGTTCCACCATCTGCCTCGCAAGCGCAAGGTCCTGAGTTGGATCCCCTGTACCAAAAACAACAACAACAAAGTCATCTTGATGCCTTTTGCCTCCTTGAGCTGGCTCACCAAAGAAAATGTCACCTGACAGGGTCCAAGGAGGTACCCAAAGCAGATAGGGAACCATGACTCCCTGCACCCATGACACAGGTTGCAAGTTTGCTGGCTTCCATTAAAGAAAAATAATTTTCAGGACACATCAGTAAGAGGCATTAAGGAATTTATTAGGCAGAATTAAAATGCACACTCAAAGAAATAGAGTATGTTACCTCCAGAGAAAGTCACTCAGATTAAACTTTTTAATGCTATTAAACTTTTTTTTGGTACTGGGGATCAAACTTGAGTCCTTGCGCTTGCACAGCAGGTGGCAAAACCACTGAGCTAAATCTCCGGCCCTGTGCTAAACTTTTTACACACTATTGCAAATTCACTATGCATAATTTTATGAGTCACTTTTTAAAGCAAATTTTTATTGTAAAAAATTATCAAAGATGTCCCAGGGTAAGACATTTACTTTTCTAAAAACAATCATCACCCTTTAAAAAGGATGAACTAGGGGCTGGGGATTTAACTCAGTGGTTTTGCCACCTGCTGTGCAAGCGCAAGGACCCGAGTTCGATCCCCAGTACCAAAAAAAAAAAGGTTGAACTAATAGGCATGTATATAATAGCAGTGTTTCATGCTTGACAATTTATGCTTTAACTATTAAGGTGGTTTTTCTCAATTAGGGTAAATATTTATAATTGATTATAATTTCTTTTCTACAGTTTATGTTAAACTACTTATCACTGTCATTAGACTGTGTTATGGTTTGTGTCTAGATGTCCCCCCAAAGCCCCATGTGGTATAGTTGGGGCTTTGTTTCAGAGATGGCTAAATCTAGTGTGTGTGATACTGGGATCAAGGGTGTGTTATTACTGAATCAGCCCACTGATTCCTTTGGTGCCACTCTAATCCCAGTAGCCTAGATAGAATATAAAAAGGGACAGAAAGAAGCTGCTAAGGTCCTTTGCTTGCTTTGCTACCTTCTGCCCACCATGAACTGTTTCTCCTCTGCCATGCTACCCTGCCTTGGAGCTAGCCAACTATGGACTGGAACCTCTACAAACTGGAAGCCAAATAAACCTTTCCTCCCTTAACTTTGGGTGTTGGTTATTTTGTGTCAGCAAGAAGAAAAATAACTACAACAGATTGTAAACTCTTTGAGACTTGGCACCATTTTAAAAAATCATCTTTGTACAGTAGTACCTTGCAACTTAGTTTGCAAATAGAAGTGTTTGGCAAAATTTTGTTTTGTTTGTGAACTCTGTATCAGGTGACAAATAATTGTGGCCATCTTTCCCAAATGAACACGAATGTGGTCCTCTTTTCCAGAGTTGTGGAACAAATTAAGTTCATGAATGGAGGTACCACTGTATTCCCTTAATCATTACGATAGGATTGTGCATATGGTAAATTAAGGGTTTGAATGAGTGAATAGGTGAATATGATTTTAATTTTACTTGCAATTACTTCAAAATGAGCACATATGGATTTAAAAACATTTTCCTTCCTGCTGGGCACAGTGGTGCACACCTGTAATCCCAGGAAGCTGAGGCAGGAGTATTGCTGAGTTTGTGGCCAGCCTGAACTACATAGCAAGACCTTGTCTCAAAAAACCAGCCAACCAGGGCCAGGGATTTAGCTCAGTGGCACCACGCCTGCCTTGCAAGAGCAAGGTCCTGAGTTTGATTCCTGGTACCACAATACAAACAAACAAAAAATATTTCTTTTCCAATTTATTGAGAACCTGTGAAATACAATCTATAAATTGTTATATTTGAACTGCTTCCAAGGATTCTCTCCATACTCTGTCCCTTATAAGTGTCATGAGGGAGAATGGGTTTTGGTTTTAAGTACTTGGCTTCAGGACCAGTCTTCAGTTTTCTTATCCTTTAAAAATAAGGATACTGGCCTTAGCCTCCCAGAGTGTTGGGATTACAGGCCTGTAGCACCACATCCAGCTACTTAGCCACTTTGAAATTTGGCTTCTCCATTTTTTTGGTGGTCTTGGGGACTGAATTTGGGAGTGTTGAATGCCATTCTCTGTCTTTTTTTTTTAGTTTGAGACAAGGTCTTGCCAAGTTGCCAAGGCAAGGCTTGAATTTATGGTCCACTTGCCTCAGCTTCCCAGAGTAGCTGAGACTACAAGTGTGTCCCACCATGCCTGGCTCCACTTTTGTTTCCTTTGTGTAGTATGAGTTGTAAGATTTGACCTTGGATCTAGACTGAAGTAAGCATTATGTATCTTATATAAACTGGCTCAACTGTTTGAGAACAGTTTACTACTATCTTGAAGACTAGCCATGTTCTGGGGCTCTAAGGGTGGCAGGAGGAAATTTGTTTACTGCTGGTTGAAGGAACCATAGTCTGGGTTAATTTTAGTTCAAGTTCCCCAATGGGGAACTTGGCAGAGCTTGGAAGCAGAAGAAATAATTCATGGATTTGGACTGTTACCCACTGAGTCTGGAATCCTACCAGAGCCGGCTGCCTATTTTTGCTGATCCTGATACCTTAGTCAACTGGGACTTTGTGGAACAAGGGCGTATCTGTAGCCATGAAGTGCCGTCTTGCCCAATATGCCTCTGTCCACCTACTGCAGCCAAGATAACCCGTTGTGGACACACCTTCTGCTGGGCATGCATCCTGCATTATCTTTCACTAAGTGAGAAGACCTGGAGTAAATGTCCCATCTGTTACAGTTCTGTGCATAAGGTTCTCAAGTGTTGTTGTCACAGAATCATGCCAGTATGTTGTTGGTGATACCATTACAATGCAGCTGATGAAAAGGGAGAAAGGAGTATTGGCATCCTTGCCCAAGTCCAAGTGGATGAATGTAGACCATCCTATTCATCTAGGAGATGAACAGCACAGCCAGTACTCCAAGCTTCTGCTGGCCTCTAAGGAGTAGGTGCTGCATCAGGTTGTTCTGGAAGAGAAAGTAGCCCTGGAGTGGCAACTGGCAGAGGAGAAGCATACTCCCGAGTTGTGCTTTGTTGAGGCAGCTATCCAGTAGCTCAAGACTCGGGAAGAGGCTCTGTCAAGATTGGCTGAAAGCAGAGGGGAGGTCCCTGGTGTCATTACTGCTCTGGAACAGCTAGTGCTGATGGCTCCCTTGGTGAAAAAGTCTGCTTTTCAACCCAGGAAGGGTGTGCTAGAATATTCGTCTGCCGGAGAAGTTTGTTCTTTGGACTCTCCTCGCCTAGCCCTCTTGCTCTCCCTCTGTTAGAAGAGGAGGAAGCAGTGTCTGAACCAGAGCCTGAGGGTTTGTCAGAGACCTGTGATGACTCGGAGTTAGCTGATGACAGTCTTGGGGAGGGGACCATTTGTATTGAGTCCAGCGAGCAGGAACCTGTCACTAAGCCTGACTTCACACACCTGAGCAGCTCACCTTGTTACTACTTTTACCAAGGAGATGATGGGCAGCACATGTTCCTGCACCCTATCAATGTGTGTTGCCTTGTGTGAGAGTATGGCAGCCTGGAGCGGAGCACGGAGATCTCAGTGACTGTGGTGGAAATCGCCGGGTACCCCATATCTGAGGATGTTCGACAGCATCATAAATATCTCTCTCACTTGCTACTCACCTGTGAGATCAACATCTGTGAACTGGCTCTGCAGCCTCCTGTGGTCTCTAAGGAAACCCTAGAGATGTTCCCAGATGATATTGAGAAGAGGAAGCGTCAGTGCCAGAAGAAGGCTTGGGGGGAATGTCACCGAGAATGTAGGATTGAGATGGAGGAGAACAAGAAACAGGGCAAGTATCTGGAGCCCACATTCCCCTGGAGAATCTATAGAAGTTTCCTGCCTTCAACTCATATACCTGCTCTTCTGATTCTGCTTTGGGTCCTACCAGCACTGAGAGTCATGGACCCCTTTCCCTTTCTCCTCTTAGCAGAAGTCCAGGTTCTCATGCAGACTTTCTGCTGACCCCTCTGTCATCCCCTGCCAGTCAGGGCAGTCCCTCATTCTGCATTGGAAGTCTGGAAGAAGACTCTCCCTTCCCTTCCTTTGCCCAGTTGCTGCAGGATGGAAAAAGCAAAAGCAGATGTGTGGCCCAAAACTGCTCCAAAGAAAGATGAGAATAGCTTAGTTCCTCCTGCTCCTGTGGGCAGTGATAACTCTGACTGTGTTCCTGTACCCAGTTTCCAGAATTCTTTCAGCCAAGCTATTGAAGCAGCCTTTGTGAAACTGGACACACCATCTACTTCAGATCCCCTCTCTGAAGAAAAAGGAGGAAAGAAAAGGAAAAAAAAGAAACAGAAGCTCCTGTTCAGCACCTTAGTCATCCATACCAAGTGACACTACTGGTCCAGGCTACCTTCTCATCTGGTTTTCTTTTTTCCATGCTTTTGTTTTGCTGCTGTAATTTTTTTTTTTTTTTTTTTTTTTTTTGGTACTGGGGATTGAACTTGGGTCCTTGCTCTTGCGCAGCAGGCGGCAAAACCACTGAGCTAAATCCCCGGCCCACAGCTGTAATTTTTAAGTATTTGAGTTTGGACAGATTAGCTTGGACGGGGGGAGGGGGTTTCCACATGTGAGGGTGAACCAAGCAAATTTTAAATACAGTATATTTTCCAGCTTCCTGTCTTTACACCAAAATAAAGTATTGGCACTCAAAAAAAAAAAATAAGGACACTACCTATCTTTGGTAGTTGTTGGGAAGGTTGGATGAAATCATATTTGGAAAAACTCTTTGCAAAATATGATATGATAATGTCAGAAGGCAGAGCATTCCCAAGAAACCTTTTGAGGTGGGGTTGGGAGGCATGGTGGAGGCAATAGGACCCATACTGAGCTATATCCCCAGCCTCTTCTTTTTTTTTTTTCTTTTTTTTGAGACAGGGTCTCACTATGTGGTTCACGCTGGCCTTGAACTCACTATATAGCCCAGGCTGGCCTCAAACTTTCAGCGATCCTCCTGCCTCAGCCTCCCGAGTGCTGGGATTACAAGTGTGTTCCCCACCCCCTGGCTCTTTTTTCTGATTATAATGAAAAAATAATCATTGGGTCACAGGCATAATCTTGAAATAAAATGATAATTTTCTAAGGAAAGGAGGTGTGACTATTGTTTGGCTAGCAATTATTTGCTTCATTAGTTTTAACTGTATTTTGCTGGAGGTTCCACCATGCCCAACTAAAAACTCTCTATTTCCCAACTTTCCTTGCAGTGAGGTTGCCTTATTTATACCATCTTGGCTAGAGAGAAGTGAGGTTTTCAGGAAAACCTTCGAGAAGGCCAACTTGGCTCTTTGGCCTTTGCCTTTTCTCCTTCCCTCCTGCTTCCTTCTTGGAACTCAAATGTGATAATGAGAGCCAGAGTAACAATACTGCATTTAGTCATGAGGAAGAGAAGGAAAATCAGAAATTTTGGCCCTCATAACTTTGAGTAACAAAATTTAGCAACTGCCGACCTCTAGATTCTGTTACCTTGCTTAGTTCTCAGTCACTTTGATTTTTATTAAATGCAACAACACAATTCCTAACTCAAGAGATATGCCCAATTTATCATTAAATTCACGGTTGGAAATATCATTTACAAATTTCCACAAGCTGTGTGATCATGGTAAACATGTACAGCAAGGTCAGTCATTTACTTTGAAGAATGCTCACTTTTTCCAAGAAGAAAAACATTTCCATTTATCTGTGAGAAAAGCAAAACAGGACATTAGCAATGGAGGCTTTCTCAAATAATCTTTGTTTATCCTAAATTATTCCTAAAAGCACAGTATATTTTGTTATAAAAACAAGCTATCTTGAGAGCTGGGGCTTTAACTCAGTGGTGCCACAGCCTGCCTGGCAAGCGCAAGGTCCCGAGTTCGATCCCCGGTACCAAAAACAAAAACAAAAACAGGCTATCTTGTCACAGTATAATAATCCTTAGAGAGTGAGTAAACTACAGTATCCATTTGCCAACTCTAAAAGTTAATGTTCCTGAAAACCATGGCAAGAAAGATGTGTGGCTGAAAAAACTAAAACATTTCATGGGAACATAGAGACAGAGGGACCAAAAACGGGCAGGTAGAAACCTAACAAGCTCAGAGCTATTTTGTTTTGCAGTGCTGGGGGTTGAAACCAGGGTGTTGTGCATGCTACCACTGAACTACTGCCCCAATCCTTTTTAAAATTTCCTATTTCAAGACAGGGTCTTGCTGAGTTATGTAAGCTAGCCTCAAACTTGTGATCCTCTTGCTTCAGCGTCTTGAGTAGCTGGGTTTGCAGGCATGTGCCACCATATCTGGCTAAAAACCATACAAAATCTGTATATCTTTTAAAAATGCTTACTAATATGAAATAGTCCATTAAATATCAATGAATATATATGTATATATATTCATATTCATTGGCCCTCATAACTTTGAGTCACAAAATTTAGCAACTGCCAACCTCTAGATTCTGTTGCCTTGCTTAATTCTCAGTCATTTTGATTTTTATTAAATGCAACAGAACTATATATATAATTGTATATGTATATATGAACATCATAGAATTTTCTTTGTGTATAAAGTAGAGTGCAAATCTGGCCAAATGATGAATAATTGGCTAAAATTTGGAATACCTTGCCCATCAAGAATTTTTCATGACTTTTCTTTCTCCCATAGTTTAAGATTTTGTAAATGTGTTTTACTCTCAGGGTAGTAGAGAGGAATTGTATTCTGCCTCACCTTTTTTTCCTACAAGGAGGCTCTGAACTAGTACTTTCTACTACTGCCCTGTTTCATTCTTCCTCTCTCTAAACCCTCCAGTTTCTAACCTCAGCCCCAGTGGGTGAGCTGGACTAACTCAGAAGGGCACTCAGGCCCACCATTGCTTCTGGAGCCATTGGGAAAATACAATTTTTAAGGAAAGGAGAATAAGTAGAGAGTTTAAAAGCAAATAAATGCAAAGAGAAGCTTATCTTATTCATAAATAAGAACCTCTATTTTGTTTGTATAACTGCAGTTTTAAGCTGCAGTATTTCATGTAATATTTCTGGAATATCACATCCAACCTGTGAGGCAGGTAAAGTATCCTTTCCACACTGCTGAGGAGGTTGGGCAATGTCATGCTGCTCATGATGACAAAATCCTTACTGGTTCAGTTGCCTTATCCTGCACCCCTGAGAGCAATTCAATTTCTCCGTTGACCCAGAAACAAAACCGTAAATAGCTTGTTTAAACTGTCACAATGTGAAAGTTAATTTATATATAATCTTTAGTAGAAGTACTCTGGATTGAAAAGAATTCCAGGGATGGGGTGTGTGTTAGTTACTTTTCTTATGTTGCTCAGACAAAATGCCTGACACCAAAAGGGAGAAGGTTTATTTAGCTCACAGTTTATAGAGGTTCAGTCCATCATCAGCTGGCTCCAAGGCAGGGTGGCAGAGAGGCCACAGTTCATGGCCCTGGAAGACAGCAAAAGGCAACAAAAGAGGCAATAGTTCATGGTGGTGGAAAACCACAAAAACAAGAGAGCTTTACAGTGTCTTTCTGCTCCTTTTATCTTATTCAGACTACCAGGATTAGGGCGGTGCCAAACCATCACTCACGTGTAGTGGTTTAGTAATCACATGCCCTTAATCCTAGCATCACACACTATAGATTCACCCACTTATGACTGAATGAGGTTTTGGGGGACATCTAGACCCAAATCATGACAGGGTGTGTGTAGCTCAGTGATACAGTATTTGTCTGGCATGCTAGAGGCCCTGAGTTTGATTCCCAGCCCCACACAAAAAGAAAAAAGAATTCTGAAAGTTTATATCCTTCAAAAAGTAAACACTCAGACCAGAGGTTTAGTTCAGTGGTGCCAGCACCTGCCTCACAAGAGCAAGGTCCAGAGTTTGATCCCTGGTTCCACAAAAAAAAGAAGAAAAAAAGTAAACACTCTCTAGTTTGTTTTAAATAATATGCAGCAACAAGCCACCTGACAGTGTACTGTTTGACACTCTCAATTTATTTGGTTTCTGTGAGGTCCAAGGATATGTGTCGTATTCCAGAAAATAATATATAAATGTCTCAGTATCACAATATAGCAGTTTAACCACTCTATAAACTACGTAGAAATGCTTTCTCTTTTACTCTTGATTTTGAACAACTTTAAATTTATACAAAAACTGAAGGAGAATATTCATATACCCTTAACCTAGATTCACCAGTCACCATTTTGCCAAATTTACACTTTATTTTATACACACACACACACACACACACACACACACTAAGTAGTAGACATGTCATTTTATCCCTAAATATTTCAGTAGTTATCTCCTAAGAACTAGGACCTTCTATAGAACCACAGTGCCATGCCATTAAAATCCCTAAAAATCATATATATATATATTTGCATTTGTATATATATTTATATATATATTCTCCCCCATGGCCTCAAGCATGGTGTGTGCTCTACCACTGAGCTACACCCCCAGCCAAGAAATCTAATATTGATGCAATAATATATAACATACAGTTCATATCAAATTTACCCAGTTGTACCAATACTGCTACCAGCAACAAACCTAATGAGTAAAGTTCAAGTAAAGCAGTTGTTTTCCTTTTTAATCCTTAAAATAAACCCCACCAAACATGTATAGTAACTTTTGTATTCAAAACATTAAAATCTAGAAAACACCTCAGATGTAATGTGTAACTAAGACAGATATTACAGTGCAAGAGATGTAGCCCAGGGGCAAAGAATTGCCTACCATGTGTGAGACTCTAAGTTTGACCTTATAAAAAAGTCATCAGGAGAAATTAATGGAAACTTTTGTTTTCTATACTGATGATTGAATATAGGATCTGTCACTGAGCTACATCCTCAGCTCTTTTTTTTTTTTTTTGATATGGAGTCTCACTAAGTTGCTAAGTTGCCCAGGCTGGCCTCAAACTTGAAAACCTCCCACTTCATCCTTCCAAAGGTATTACAGGCATTCACCACCATGCCTTGGTTAAAAAACTTCTTATTTTAAAGAATCCTGTGGTGTGTGGTGATGTATGCCTATAATCCCAACTACTTGGGAGGTTGAGATAGGAGGACTGACTGCAAGTTTGCAGCCAGCTGGGGCAACTTAGCCAGACTGTATCTTATCTCAAAATAAAAAAATTAAAAGGCCTGAGAATGTAGCTTAGTTGTAGAACATTTGCCTAGTATGCATGAGGCCATGAGTTCAATCCAAGTACTGCAAAAAAAAAAAAAAAAGACATATATGAAATATATACTAAATTAATATATTCTATAATATATTATATCTCTATTGTGATCTACAGGTCTAGATTTATATCCTAGGAATGGAACCACAGATTTCATGCATACCTACTACCATCTGCATTAGTCTCAGAAGTGTCACCTTTTTGTGGCAACTTGTCCTTCCCTAGAGCTCTTAGACTTTGGACCTCTGACTTCCTCATCTCCAGCCACCTCTTCTCTTCCACCTCAGCTGAACAACAGCTGAGTGATTCCAAAATCACTCATTTGAAATCCACTTTTGCCTGCAGCTGCTAATGACTCCAAACTTGATGCTATACTTTTCTGTTTACAATGTCCCAAATATTATTAAACTTTAGATTACACACTTTACTTGTTCCTTTTTTTTGTCCTTGTAGCTTTAAACTTGTTTTGCTCCTTAACTATCATCTTTGAGTTTCAAGAGGCGCTTTCCTCCTTTCATGATATTTTCTCTTCCACTGAGTATTTCCCTAGTTTTCTTCCTTCCTTGCCAGTAGCTTCTGCTCTTTGCCCTCTAAGTGTTCCTTAGGGCTCCATCCCTGTGCTTTTTTTGTCTGTGCAGGTGATGCCGTCCTTTCCTGAAGCATCTACGGTTGGAAATTCTCAGTTGCATCTTTCAATCTCAGATGATCCCTCTGAACTTTACCTTTTAAGGACAACTACACCTCATATGCAACCTGCCCAAAACCAGTTTTCAGTTTTATTGCTTCCTCATTAAGTGGCACTGTCGTCTTCCTATTTCCTCAAGACAGATACCTGGAAGTTGTCATTCCTGGTTCCAGCTTCCTCCTATGTCCAAGTCATACTATAAATCCCTCCAGAAGTATCACACCCTCCCTCTAGGGCAAATCATGGCACCTGTCACCTGGATCCATGGGATTCAGCCTTTTATGATTGTGTGCCCTACAAGAAAAAGAAATTTGATCATGCACCTCCAGTGTATTTTTATATATATTTAATATATATATTATATTTTATAAATATCTCAGTAATATTCATTTATATCATTTTATCTAATGTTTATATTTTTGTATAATGTTTATGATCTATGTCTGCTATTGTACTAATACGTATACTATAAAACATTTGCAAAAAGTTTTACAAAAATATTATAATAACATTATCTTAAAAGTAATTTTAGAAATATAATAAGTATATAAATAAAAGCATTTGCTCCATGAGAGGAAAGATTGTGGATGCTTCTTTGTTTTTGAAATTGTTAGTATACCACTTTGTGATGAAGCAAAGTGAAGGATTAGTTCCAGACCGAGTGTGTGTCTTGGTGCTGGGCTTGAATATTGTCATGCTGAGGAGGAAACCCTCTGAGCCTCAACCATCAGGATCCAATACTCATATATGGTGAGGTTACTAATTATAGCAAATGTAAATCTTTTAAAAAAAATTTTTATCATGTATCTATGATACAAATTTTTTTTTCTTTTAACAAAGTTCACATCATACACCTTATGGGAAATAATTAAAATGTTATATATATATAAAGTCCAATAAACAAAATTATCTTTTCAGATCTTATATCTTCTCCTTAAAATCTCCAGATATTCTTGTGATGTTTCTAAAGTTAGATCTTGGCTCGATTTATGGGCAGACCTTGTGGGAGAAACTTTAAAGGATCCAGATTCAAGTTCAGCAGTAGCTTCTCTTCTCTAGTTATACTTTTTTCCAAGTCTTGCTACATCTTGATCAGGTAGCTCTCCAAACTGTTGTTTGAAGGCTGTGGGTTTAATGGAGGAACCAGAAAGTTTCTTCTCTGAGAAGAAAACTTCTCTGGAACCCCAAACTATGATTAAGATTTCCAACACAAAGACATTCTAGGACAGGTCTTGTACTAACAGTGCTCAGTAAAGATCTGTTTTGTTGCTGCTCCATCAGAAGTTTGGTATTGGCCTCTTGTAGCCTCCCATTAACCCTGTAAAGATTGTTTAGTACACTGGACAATGTCTTTCTTCTATTGAATTCTTCTAGATAGCATTGCCTATTGCTTATAGTTTTCCTACAATATTTTATTGCACTCTTCTTGAGCTTCCATTTTAGAGACCTCTGATTCCAGGTCTGTAATTCGGAGTTCCATCTGACTTCTCATGGAAGTATTATTAGCCTCTCTTAATTGCTGTAAATTTTCTTAAGATGCTGCTTGTGTCTGTAAAAATAGATTGACTTTTAATTTTTGTAGTAAATCCTGCCTGAGTCTTTCTTCAGTCTCCTGCTTATACTGTTCTACTTGGCCATGTTCTACCACATTCTTCTCTATGTTACTTCTCAGGTTAACTACTACTTTTTCCAAATTCTTTTCATTCTTCTCTAGTGTTTCACATTTCTTTTGTATATTTTTCATAGATAATAACTCCTGCTGGAGAAAATCATTATTTTTAACCTGATGTAGATATCTGGACGATGCAGTTTCCAGTTTTGCTAAAAGATTATTAACCTTGTGTATTAGCATGTTTTTTGGAATATCCAATTCATTGGATTTTAAATCTCCATGAAAATGGAAGTCTCCATTTTCCTGCTCATTTAACTTTGTTTTTGTCATTTTTAAAAGTTTCTTAAATCCAGTTAGCTCTTTTTGTAATTCACCATTTTTCTTCTTTTCTTCATCCAAAGTATATTTCAGATATTCTGTTAACTCAGTAAGTTTCTTTAATTGTTCTTTATCACCTTCAGAAATTTGTAGAGGTTTCAGTTCATAGTTGACTCCAAGGCAGGGGGCATGGCAGAGGGACATTGCAGAGAAGAAGACAAGCAGCAGCAATAAGCAACAAGTCAGCAAATGTAAATCTTTAATAGTGTTATTGATGATTTTGAAATTTTGGCTTATACCACAGTTAAGCTTGATTAGATCACTATTGTTTTTGCTGTCTAATGTGCTTGTACAAGTACAAAAGAGCACACTTGCATTTTCTTATTCCCTTGAGCTTGTGTTAGTATTAATCTCTGTCTGAGGTTTCTTTACTGAATGTTCTTTTCAAGCCATGTATTCATTTTGTGAGAAATGGTTTGAGAAAGCTGCTAACAGGCTCTGTAAAGCTGCCTGATAGGGCATGCACTTCGGGGGCCAAGTTCCGCATGAATGAAAATGTAGTGTGGCATTGGAATTGTCCACAGATGGAACTTCATGAGCAGCCAGTGATGATCCACAGATTAAATTTTGGTAAAACTTTATTTCTTTTTAATAAAATTAGTAGAAAATTCCTAGATAAATGGGTTACCGTAAAGCAATGGTGAGAGCGCAGGAGTAGAGACCAGGTCGGAGGAGAGCCAGGAGTCTGTTATTGAAGGTTTATCAGGATAGAATTGACAAGAATGGTGTCTATTTAAGTCCTGAGGAGGAGGCTTCCACCCAACATACCACCACTCCCAGTGCAGAGGAGGAGGTTTCTGAGCTGCCTTACCACCACTCCTAGCACAGAGGAGGTGAGCTGCACAGGCGCCAGTAGCAAGCCCCTCCCTGAAATGAGAAGACACGTAAATAAGTCTCAATACCAGACTTCCAGATCACCTACAGCAACCTCAAAGGGAAATGAGATGGAACACTCTGATACTCAACCACCTGGACTCCCTGAACTGGCAACAAAAGAGGACCTGGAAAAAATGAAATCAGAAATAATTTCTCAGATAACAGCAGAGATTGTGCTCATAGTGCAAGACATGTTTAATAAATCTAGAGGAGAGCTGAGGAACATGATGGAATCCCAACATAGGAAACAAATGGATCCATAAAACAGATGCAAATAGATTTCCAGGGGATTAAAAACTCCATTGAAAGCTTACACAGCAGAATGAGCCAATGTGAGGACAGAATTTCAGATATAGAAGATAAGACTGCAATTAGTGACCAGGAAAAGAAAAATTGCTTTAAAATTGTAAGGGACCATGAGAAATCAATCCAGCAGCTACTAGACAATGCAAAGAAGAATAACATAAGACTGATCAGAGTCATTGAAGAAACAGGAGAGAGTACAGATGACATTAAAAAAAACTCTTCACAGAAGTAATGGCAGAAAACTTCCCAAGCAGGGAAAAAGAGCTTGACATACAGATAAGTGAGGCATATAGGACCACAACTAGCCTCGATCAAAAAAAATCTGCACATAGGCATATAATTGTTAAGATTCCAGAAACCCAACAGAAGAACAAAGCTCTACAAGCAGTTAGAGAAAAGAAGCAACTCACATACAAAGGAAAGCCCATCAGAATCACAGCAGAATTCTCAACACAAACCCTCAAGGCAAGAGGAGCTTGGAGTGATGTATTTCAAGCCCTAAAGGAAAACAGCCTCCAACCCAGATTGATGTACCCTGCAAAACTATCTTTCAAAATTGATGGAGAAATAAGATACTTTCATGACAAAGAGCACCTTAGGAACTTCATGAATACCAAACCAGCACTGAAGAAAATTTTAGATAATATCCTAGGATCAGACAACAAGAATCACAACCCCAGGAAGCCCAGCAGAATGAATCCATCAGGCACGACGAGAAATGCAAAGGGGGAGAATCCAACAAAAACAAAAAGTCATGACAATGATGAGTCAACACATATCAGTTATAACCATCAATGTTAATGGTCTCAATTCACCAATCAAAAAAAATAGACTGGCAGAATGGGTCAAGAACCAAGATCCAACAATATGCTGCATATAAGAAACATACTTAATCCAAAAAGAAACTCGTAGACTGAAAGTTAAAGGGTGGAAAAACAATACTCCATGGGACAGGAACCCGTAAAAAAGCAGGAGTAGCTATCCTCTTGGCAGATCAAGTGGTCTTCAAACCAACACTGATTAAGAGAGACAAAGAAGGACACTACATCCTTGTAAAGGGAACAATCCAAGAGAAAGAGATGACAATCATAAATATATATGCACCAAATGGTAGTGTGCCCAACTATATAAAACAAATACTAATGGACATGAAAAGTCATATATACACTAATAGAATTGTAGTGGGAGACCTCAATACCCCACTGTCACAAATAGATAGATCAACTAGACAAAAAGTGAGTAATGAAATACTAGAACTCAATCAAACTCTTGAACAAATGAACTTAACAGATGTTTACAGAGTGTTCCACCCCACAAAATCAGAATACACATTCTTCTCAGCTGCACATGGGTCATTCTCCAAAATAGATCACATACTCGCTCGTAGAACATGTTTAAGTAAGTGCAAAGGAATTGAAGTTATCCCGCATATATTATCAGACCATAGTGTGATGAAATTGGAGATCCATAGCAAAAAAAACTCAAAAATTTCATAAACATGTGGAAATTGAACAACACACTTCTGAATAACCAATGGGTCACAGAGGACATTAAAGAAGAAATCAGACAGTTCCTTCAATTAAATGACAATGGCAATACAACATATCAGAATCTATGGGACACAATGAAAGCAGTCTTACGAGGGAAATTCATAGCAGTGAATACGCATATTAGGAAAACAGAACGAGCCCAATTAAACAACCTGATGCTGAACCTCAAGCTTCTAGAAAAAGAAGAGCAGAACAAACCCAAAGCTCCTACAAGGAGGAAATTATTAAGATCAGACCAGAAATCAATGCAATGGAGACTAAGAGAATGATACAAAAAAATCAATGAAGCCAAGAGTTGGTTCTTCAAAAGAATAAACAAAATTGACAAACCCTTAGCCAACCTTATCAGAAAAAGGAAAGAAAAGGCCCAAATCCATGCAATTAGGAATGAAAAGGGTGAAATTACAATGGACCCAATAGGAATCCAGAGGATCATCAATATCTATTTCAAAAATATATATGCCAGTAAGATAGAAAACATAGAAGAAATGGACAGATTCCTAGATATGTATGAATTACCAAAGTTAAATGAAGAAGATGTAAAAATTCTAAACAACCCAATATCAATCAATGAAATTGAAAATGTAATTAAAAACTTACCAACTAAGAAAAGTTTGAATCCTGATGGCTTCACTGCTGAATTCTACAAAACATTTAGAGAGGAACTAATGTGACTACTGCTCAAACCCTTCAATGAAATTGAAAGGGAAGAAATACTTCCAAACTCATTCCTGGAAGCAAGCATCACCTTGATCCCCAAAGAAGAGAAAGACCCAATCGAAAAAGAGAACTATAGGCCAATCTCACTAATGAACATAGATGCAAAAATCCTTAATAAGATACTGGCAAATAGAATGCAGAAGATCATCAAAAAGATCATACACCTTGAGCAAGCCAAGTGGGATTCATCCCAGGGATGCAGGGATGGTTCAACATAAGTAAATCAATAAATGTAATACACTAGATCAATAGAGCCAGGACAAAAACTACATGATCATCTCAATAGATGCAGAAAAAGCATTTGACATAATCCAACATGCATTTATGATAAAAACCCTACAAAAAATTGGAATAGATGGTCTCTACCTCAATCTGATAAAATCCATCTATGAAAAACCAACAGCCAATATCATACTAAATGGTCAAAAACTGAAATCCTTTACACTAAAATCAGGAACAAGACAAGGATGTCCACTATCACCACTCCTGTTCAATATAGTTTTGGAAACATTAGCCACAGGAATTAGACAAAGATATAAAAGGAATAAAGATAGAAATGAAGAAGTCAAACTGTCATTATTTGCAGATGACATGATACTCTATATAGAAGACCCCAAGAACTCCACCAAAAGTCTTCTGGACTTAATAACCAAATTCAGTAAAGTAGCTGGATACAAGGTCAACACACAAAAATCAATAGCTTTCCTCTACACGAACAACAGACTCACTGAGAGAGAAATAAGGCAAATAATTCCTTTCACAATAGCATCCAAAAAAATGAAATACCTAGGAATCAACCTAACAAAAGAAATCAAAGACCTCTTCTCTGAAAACTATAGCACTCTGAACAGAGAGATTGAAGACAATATCAGAAAATGGAAAGACATCCATTGCTCCTGGGTAGGAAGAATCAACATAGTGAAAATGGCCATACTTCCAAAACTGCTATATAGTTTCAATGCAATCCCAATTGAAATCCCAGCAGCATACTTCTTGGACCTTGAGAAAACAATCCAAAAATTCATTTGGAACAAGAAGAGACCCAGAATAGCAAAAGCAATTCTAGGTAACAGAGACATGGCAGGGGGTATCACAATCCCCAACTTGAAACTATACTACAAAGCTACTGTGATAAAAACAGCATGGTACTGGCAAAGAAACAGACCCGAGGACCAGTGGAACAGATTAGAAGATGCAGAAACAATGCCAGACACACTCAGCCACCTCATCTTTGACAAAGGACCCAAACACCCTCACTGGAGGAAAGACAGTCTCTTTAATAAATGGGGCTGGAAAAATTGGGTTTCAACTTGCCAAAGATTAAAACTAGACCTATATCTCTCACCATACACTAAACTAAAATCGAAATGGATTAAAGATCTAAATATTAAAACAGAAATGCTGAACCGGCTGGAACAGAGGTTAGGTATAACTCTTGAAGACATCGGTATAGGAAAAGATTTTATGAACCAAACCTCAGTTGCCTATGAACTAGTGCAAACAATCAAGAAGTGGGATCTCTTCTTATTAAAAAGCTTTTGCACAGCAAGAGAAACCACCAACAGAATGAAGCGACAATCCACAATGTGGGAAAATATTTTCACCTGCTGTTCCTCAGACAAAGGTCTACTATTTAGAAGATATAAATAACTTAAAAAAATCAGACCTCCCAAATTTAAAGACCCAATCTGAAAATGGGCATCTGAAATGAACAGACATTTCTCAGAAAAAGAAGTAGAAATAGCAAATAAACATATGAAAAAATGTTCAACATCACTGGTGATTGGAGAGATGCAAGTGAAAACAGGGCTGAGATTCCACCTCACCCCAGAAAGAATGGCTGCTATCAAGAAATCAAACAATAACAAATGCTGGTGGGGCTGTGGGGAAAGAGGAACCCTGTTCCACTGCTGGTAGGAGTGTAGACTGGTGCAACCACTATGGAAATCAGTATGGAGATACCTCAAAGAACTAGGACTGGAAGTCCCATTTTACCCAGCTATTCCCCTGCTGGGTATGTTCCCCAAAGAGTTAAAAGAATCATACCACAGTGATATATGTGCACCTATGTTCACAGCAGCACAATTTGTAATAGCTAAAACTTGGAAGCAGCCCAATTGCCCATCAACTGGAGACTGGATAAAGAAAATGTGGTTTCTTTTATAAAATGGAGTACTACTCAGCCACAAAAAATGAGAAAGTAGAGACATTTATTGCTAAATGGATGCACAATGAGGCCATACTCTTAAGTGATATAAATAGGATACACATGTGTAAATACCGAGTAGTTTCTCTAGTGTGAGAAACTGAAAGTGTAAATAAGGACTAAAAGGTATAATATATAATGTGAAATAGGAAGAAAAGGGGCAAAGGGGAAGGGGAAGTAGGAAGGGTAGAGGATAGGAAAGAAGGGAATGGAATTAATATGAGAAAATGAAAAAATGGAAACAAAGTTTTTGTAAATAAGGAGGGATGGAGGGGTTGAAGGGAGGGCAGGGGAAGGGAGAAAAATAAGAACCAAGAGAGATTATGTAAAGGTGCAGATTTCCAATGATGAATGTCATTATATTGTATACCTAAAATGTACCAATAGAATAGAATTAAAAGAAAATTTCTAGCAGCAGCTTCTTTCTGCATCAAATGTGGCATCTTGCTAGCCTCTCTATCCTGGGCGTCTGGTAATACCAGGTCTGGGCCCCTCCCAACTTCTGCTGCATTCTCTCTTCCTGCAGGCACTATGGCATGAGTGAGGAGCAGCTGTAGGCGTGTGGCTGCTGAGGAAGGTATGAAAGACCACTTGTTCTAAATCACTGCTGATATATTCAGTTTTCAGGAGAGCAGAATAGAGGTGGTGTAAACCAGAACTTCCCAAACCACCACTAACCCCAGTGTTGAGAGAATACTTATGGATTTAGGCAAGGAGTAAGGAGAAGCCTTTGCTATGAGTCACGGTCAGAGAGCTTGGAAATGTGACGCAGGCAGTGGCAAGGTGAATGTAAGGTAACAAGGTAGGAAAATCTATTAATAGGAATAAGAGTTTTTTGTGTAAGATCTTAGGTTCTGGGAGAAAGTACACTAATCCTGGGATCCAGGATCTAGCCCACCTCTAGGGAAGGAAGTGAGGGAAGCAAGCAAGCCTGGAACTTACCATGTCTTTCTGCAGAGCCAGCAGGAGTTGCCTTAAGGACTCAAGAAAAAACAATGATTTTCTTTTGTGTGTGTGTGTGGTGTTTTGTTTTGTTTTGTTTTGTTTTGTTGAGACAGGGCCTCACCACATAGTTCAGGCTGGTCTTGAACTCACTATGTAGTCCAGGCTGGCCTCCAACTTGAGGTGATCCTCTTGTATCAGCCTCCCAAGTGCTAGAATTCTTTTTATTTTTTATTTTTTGGTACCAGGGATTGAACTCAGGTCCTTGCACTTGTGCAGCAGGTGGCAAAACCACTGAGCTAAATTCCCAGCCCCTCAAGTGCTAGAATTACAGATGTGTGCCACCACACCTGGAAAAAAGACAATGAATTTTTTTTTTTTTTTTTTGGTACCGGGGATCAAACTTGGGACCTTGCGCTTGCGAGGCAGGCGCTGGAACCACTGAGCTAAATCCCCAGCCCAAGACAATGATTTTCAATAGAAGCCTGAGAGTGTGATTATTTGCAAGACACACAAAAGAAGGGGCTAGACAGTCCATTGTTTTTGTTGGGAGCATTGGTTTGACTTGGATAAAAGGAAGTATAGTGGAGAAAAAGGTATAGAAGATAGGAATAGGTTAAAGAGATTAGATTAAAGAAAGAAGAGTTGGAAGAGGACCAGCATTCACATACATCCTTGCCTTTGGGTGTTCAAGAGCATGATTCAGGGCCTGATTTTCTACTTCCTGCTCAGGTCAGAAAAGAACTTTAAAACTTCACCAGGACTCTTTGTGTGTTTTGTTCCCAGTAAGCAAGTAATCCACAGACACTTGCCAACATTCCTTATTTAAGCCTAATTCAGTTCATCCTCTTAAAAAAAGATACATATATATAGTGATTGATAAGACTGAAAGATTGATAAGATTGAAATGATATATAATGATATATATAATTGTATTTATAATATATATATAATGGAATTTTCAGGACAGCATGACACCTAGAGAGCAATCAAAGATGATTCAGTTGCCCTATTTTGTCTACATAAAATATATTACATAATGTTCAAATATTACCACCTGGCTTCCACCCTTGGCGGTGGGATGTTCTGAGAGCTTGCTGGAGTGTAGGGGAAAGGGGTCTGTAAACAGGGGAAGTCCTCATTGGGTTTTCTGGCTAATCCAGACCAGAAGGAGTTAAAACTTTACTGAGGGAGTGATTAACAGACAAGAGAAAGCTAAGAGCCAGGCAAGTGGCCTAACCTAGTCAGCCTAGCTGTGGCTCTCCACCTTACAAAGGAGACAAAGGGTAGCCACTTAAAAGATAACACTCTCTCTCTCTCTCTCTCTGGTCATCTATCTATTATCTATCTGTTTTCTCAGTATGGTTCCCTTTATTTAATTGCTAACTTGACCTTGTATGTGAAGTCTCTTAACAAACCCATAAATTATTCTGACAGGATAAAAGAAACCAAATGCAGCTGTAGGAATTTGCTCTTACTTTGATGGTACCTGAGGTGGGACCTTGGAGCCGAAAATAGCCAATCAAGTTGTAACGCAGTCCAAGGGGAAGAGTCTTTCTACCACACTAACAAAAGGGCTGAAGACACAGGGCCCACGGGTCCTCCATCTTTCTGGAGACCCCCACCTGGATTTATCAGGGTGACCCTTTCTCCTCCTTTTCCCCCTTTCCAATAAAGTGTCCAGTAAAATGTCTTCCTTTCCTTAAACTTTATATCTCTAATTTTTTATCAGTATGAAGTTTAGAAATTATGGGAGTGGCTCCCCCATAAGGAGGCAGCAGTGCTCGTGCTCATCCCACCCCAGAGCAGCAGGCAGTCTTGGTCCCCCTGATGCAACAGGGGGTTCTAGAAAAGGAGTGTAGCTACTCTTGCACCCTTGACTGAAGAACAGGCCTATTCCATCTGGAAAGGTTGTTCTTTTTGACCACGTTGTGCAGCTTTGGGAGGGACACACATGGAGTGGTGAAGGAGGAAGGGGACATGCACTGAGCCAGCCAAATCAATCCTGCATCCTGATGTAGGATATTTTTGATTGTCAAATATCTAAGCAGATTTGAATCTTTGTATAGACACATTTTTCAGGGTGGACACAGGATTTTGCCAGTAAATAGCAAGCACTTTGCTTCAGGAAGGAGAGGCTTCTGGCCCTCTGTTCTGCACTTGCTCTCCCAGAGCAGAACAGTTGGCCATGGGACATTAGTCATGGCTCATCCCTTCCCTTGCAGTTGATGCCATAGGCAAGTCCCTTGCTGTTCCCAGCCCATCGTGAAACAGCATGCTGGCATGGCTTTTAGACAGATTTTCCATCTAACTTTGTAATTTTATGGAATTTCTCAGAGAAAGAGAATCTCTCCCATATCCTGGTGTGACTTACTAGATTTTAGAGCCACGATTTGTTAATCCATTTGTACCCCAGGAGGAGGAAAAATCTTGGTTGTAGGGAAGACATGAGAGCTTGTATAGGAGAATCGATTCAGGGCTGCCCCTGGGTCATCTGATGGAGCACAGTGCTCTCCTTGTGGAGCCCTGGACACCCGCAGACTGATTTGGGCCAGCAGGAAGAAGATCACTCACTCTTTAGAGTGGCTAGGGACACTCTCATGTTTAAAAGAGGGAAGGTCATACTGGACGACATAAGGGTTTGAGATGATGGCCAATATTTCTCTTAAGCTTCTTGATTCAAAGAGAGATATGAAGAAAAGCAGAGCGATAGGATATAACTGTGTTAACAGGTGTCTAAATATAACTATTACAGGGCCAGGGATTTAGCTCTGGTTCTGCCGCCTGCCTTGCAAGCGCAAGGACCCAAGTTCGATCCCTGGTACCAAATATATATATATATATATATATATATATATATATATATATATATATAACTATTACAGTATTATGACTACTTATTTTAATTCATGTTATAGAAAGTATTTCAGTTACACTAAAAGTCTTTCTTAAAACAGAGGATGGTTTTTTTGTTTGTTTTTATTTAGAGGATGATTTTAACAACATATTTGGAATTGACATCCCAACTGATTAGGATTAAAATGGTAAGTGAGGAGAATAGGCAGGGAAGGGGCTGGGGATTTAGCTCAGTGGTTCCACCACCTGCCTTGCAAGTGCAAGGTCCGGAGTTCAGTCCCTGGTACCAAAAAAAAAAAAAAAAAAAAGAATAGGAGAATAGGAGGGGAAGAAAGAAAAGAAACGTACCACCTTTGATCAAACATTTTGTAATTCAGGAGTGACCAGAAAACAGTCAAAAGATCTAACAAAACTGACAAAGGGCAAAAGAGTCCAGAGCACAGACTGTCAGGGACTCAGAGAAAGTGTGGATAAATTCTGGATGAACTCCAAGTGGTTTCCAGCAGAAAAATTAGCTAAAACCAGAACCACTGAGCTAAATCCCCAGCCCTTTCTCTCTCTCTCACTCTCTCTCTCTCTCTCTCCTCTTTTTTTTAAGTTAAAACTAATTCTTGGGCTGGGGATTTAGCTCAGTGGTTCCGCCGCCTGCCTCGCAAGCGCAAGGACCTGAGTTCAATCCCCAGTACCAAAAACAAAAAAAACTAATTCTTAAACATTGGCTACTGCAATTCAATTATAGCCCTAAAAAACCCAGAAAGGTTCCTGTGTTAGTTACTTTTCTCTTGCTGAGAAAAGTTAGTTACTTTTTTGTTGAGACAAAATACCTGAGACCCAAAGTTAAACGAGGATAGGTTTATTTGGCTCACAGTTTGTAGAGGTTTCAGTGCATAATTGCAGGCTCCAAGGCAGGGTGGCAGAGGGGCAACAGTTCATGGCGGTAGAAGACAGCAAAAGCAACAAGAGACCTTAACAGTGTCTTTTTGCCCTTTTTATCTTTTTCAGATGATTTAGGGCAGGTAGCACTCACACCCTTAATCCTAGTGCCCTCAGGCCTGGCCCCACCATGAGTCAATCACACACAGTAGATTCAGCCACCTTTGAAAAAGCATGAGGCTTTGGGGAGACATCTAAACACAAGCCATAACAGTTCCCAAATAGTTGCACTACTTCATGATAACTTCCATAATACAAATTATTCATTAAGACTTAAATAAAACCCACAGTTTCAACTTGGTCGTCCACATCTAACACATTTCTGAGGCAGTAACTTTCTTTCTGCTAGGTGACAGACACCTCAGCCACCCCAAACTACTATGTGGCTTGCATAGAGCTTGCACCCCCTGTTTCTGTGGAGCTCTCTTTTCTCCCCCATTTTCTGTCTTGTCACTCCTTCAAGGAATCTTCCTCGCACCTTTGACCTTTCCTTGACAAGTGGCTGGCCTGACTCTCAAGCACCTTGTGTACACTATTGGCTCAGGAGTTATGTCTTTGGACTAAGAATTTTAACTTTCAACTATCTGTCCCCAGGGCTGGCACAAAGCCTAGCATACAGGTAGGACTTAATGTGTGGGTTGGTTTTTTTTTTTTGGTACCGGGGATGGAACTCAGGTCCTTGCACTTTGGAGGCAGAGGGCAGAACCACTGAGGTAAATCCCTGGGCCACTTAATGTGTGTTTTGAGTGAATGACTAATAAATAGTTCTATAATAATCAAACACTTAATGTTTCAGCAAACATCTCAACAATATAACTCTAAGAATAACTTATTCCTAGTTAATCTTTCTTTTTTTTGGTACCAGGGATCGCACTTGTGAGGCAGGCAGCAGAACCACTGAGCTAAATCCCCGGCCCCCTAGTTAATCTTGATATAAACACATCCAAAGACTATTCACTACCAGATTTATAATTGAAAAATTCTTCTTTAAAGTATGGAATGTTTTATTAGAGGCTTTTAATTCATTTATTTCAATTACAGAATTACCCTATAAATAATTCATAAAAAATAATCAGAATGTCCTACATACATACTAATTCATTTAGTCAACAAAAATTTAATATGGGTGCTGAGACTATATCAGCCAACAAAAAAGACAGCCTACCTAGTCTCAAAGAATTTATATTCTAGTGGTTGGGGAGAGATAAACCATACAAAAATAGTAGGTCAGCTGATTAATAAAAATAAGTTGTAATAGGGCCGGGGATTTAACTCAGTGGTTCCGCCGCCTGCCTCGCAAGTGCAAGGACCTGAGTTTGATCCTCAGTACCAAAAAAAAAAAAGTTGTAATAAAAGCAAGTTGGATATGGTAGTCCTTGCCTGTAATCCAAGCATTTGGGAGGCTAAAGCAGGAGGATCACCTCGAGTTCAAGGCCAGCCTGGGTAAGGAGTCCAAGGCCAGCCTGAGCTACATAGTGAGAGTGTGTCTCTAAAAACTAAAACAAACAACAAAACTAAAAAAAAAAAAAAAATAGCGAAGTAAGACAAGGCAATAAAGAGGGACTAGGGGAGAGTTTGTACTTAGAGTCAGGGAAGGCCTCCCTGATAAGAGGACATTTGAGCCAAGACAGGCAGGAATTTAGGACTGTAGGCATAAGAATAACTGGAGAAAAGCATCTTGGATAAAGGAACAGCAAATTCAACAGTCCTGAGGTGGTAGTGTGCCTGGGTTTTTGAACTACAGTACTAGGAAAGCAGGGAGGCCAGAGCAGTGAGAGAAGAGAGAATTGTAAGATGTGAAGTCAGAAAGGTAGCCATGCTCAGACTCCAGGGGACCCTCTAGGCCACAGTAAGGATTTTGCATCTTACTCTGAGTGAGATGGAAAGCACTGGGAGGTTGAGACCTAAGGGAGGGAATGGTTACTCTGCCTGTTGCCTGGAAGACCAGTGAAGAGGAGGCTGCAATAAGCCAAGTGAGAGATGAGGGTGGCTTGGAGCTGTGGTGGAGGACACAGTGAGAAATACTCGGGTTCTGGATATATTTCAAAGGTAACCCTAAAATGATTTGAACAAAGAGTGAGAGAAATTGACACATTCAAGAATAAAGTTTCCAGTTTAAGCAACCGAAGGATGGAGTTGCTGATTGGGGAAAATTTGGGAAGAAGTTAGGAGTTAGCACAGGTTATTGATGCCCTGTCCCACATACCCTCAGCCTAACCAGGTTGACTTGAACCCAGGGTGGACAGTTCCCACACACACTGATGTGTCTACCTCAAGCCTGCTCTCATC
Organism: Heterocephalus glaber; assembly: GCF_053883595.1. Lineage (NCBI taxonomy): Eukaryota > Metazoa > Chordata > Mammalia > Rodentia > Bathyergidae > Heterocephalus > Heterocephalus glaber. Next base: position 7,706,942 of record NW_028258305.1, read on the forward strand.
CCTCTACCCCCACCCCCTGGGGGAGGTCTTCACTGGGAGGTGGAAAGGCTTGTTCAGCCTGGCTGCAGAGCAGCTCTAAAGTGTGGGGACCTAAGGGATCAGGTAGGGCGTTATTGGGTAAGTAACTCAGCTGCTCTTTGCTTGTGGGATGATTCTGAGATGCTTCTACAGGACTTAGAATCAGTTGCTTACAATAATAGTAACTTGCGGGGCCGGGGATTTAGCTTAGTGGTTCTCTGCCTTGCAAGTGCAAGGTCCCGAGTTCAATCCCGGTACCAAAAAAAAAAAAAAATAATAATAGTAACTTGCTTCTCAAAGCACTGTTCATTAACTTTTCTCCTTTCTCTTCTTTATTTCCCTTATTTTCTTATTATGCTTCCTGGGATAACCTCCTGTAGAAATTAGCTTTTGCTGCATAAACCACCCCAAAATTTAGTGACTTAAAACAATAATTATTTTTGTAATTAATTCTGTGAGTCAGCAGTTTGGAGTGGACTCCTCTGCTGGTCTTGCCTGGGTCACTCAGCGGCTACAAATATCTGGCTGTTTGGTCGGTGCGGGATGGTTTAGGATGATAAATGGTAGATGCTGGTTGATTTAAGAGACTTTAAACGGGATGGGATGACTCATTTACTCTCCATGCTTTCCTCCCCTCCACTACCCTAGACTTCAAATGTCAGTCTCAGGCAGCATTCCTTTGGGAAACATGGGAACTATTGAGCTTCATGAGCCCTGGAGTCAGAAGTCCCATAGTCCCATTCGTGTATTCTTTTGGTCAAAGTGAGCCACAGGTGCCAGGACAGATTCAAATGGGATGGGATAAATCCCACTTCTTGATGGGAAGGAGGTCAAAGTTGCACTGCAAAGGAGCAGGCACTCATTAAGGGAAGAATGTTGAGGCCACCTTTGCAAAATATCTACCCATAAACACCTCAAAAGGGCTTCTGTTTTCCTTGACTGGTTGGCTTTTGAGGGGATCCAAGCAAAGCCAGGGATGAATGAGAATCAAAACTAGTATGGACATGCTAAGTTTGAGATGTTTATTGGAGAAATCCAAATGGAGATTTTGAATTGGCAGTCTGGAATTTAGAACAGGGCTCTGGGCTAGAGATACTCAATCTGGGAGTCAGTGGAATATATCGAAGTATTTAAAGTCATGGATCTGAATCAGGGGACATAAGGAGTGTATACAGTGAGAGAGAAGATTGCCCCCTGGGTCATGACAGTGTTGAGGGTTTAGGGAGAGGGAGGTGGCCGGGAAACGACACCGAAAAGCAGCAGCTAAAAACATCCTAGAGTAAAAGTGGCATCCTGGAGGCCAAGGAATGAGTGTTTCCAGGAAAATTTCTAAATTGACGAGGAAGAGCACTCCACACACTCTCCATGTCAAGTGACTTGGATTCTTTGTTTCCTATATGTCAGCATTTTATTTTCACCTTCATTATTTTCTCACTAACTTGCTTTGAATTATTTTACAATTCCAAGGCAGAGATAAATAAAACATTTTTCTCTGGGCAGGACTATAAGTTGAGAAGAAAGCCAAGGAAAGGCAGTAGCCCTAAAATCCAGCACAGTGACACTTTTTTTTTGGTACCAGAGATCGAACTCAGGTCCTTGCGCTTGCGCAGCAGGCGGCGAAACCACTGAGCTAAATCCCAGGCCCATAACACTTTTAATTATTCTCTGCAGCCCTGTGAAGCTGTCCACCATGTTCATAGAGTTTAGACCTGAATACAGGAGTTGCCATGGACCTTACAATGAACTAGGGGGAGTAAGCCTTCTTAAAATTAATATTTAAAAGGCAGTCAATATCATTGGGCTAGTTTACAATTCATATGCGATCAGTATTATGCACCCCACCCCAACTTGTGCTACTCCAGCCTCATTTTATTGTACCCAGGATGGTTTGCTCCCCTCCCTTCTCTTCAATAGGAACAATTTACCTTTCCCCCCTCCAAGACTTCCTGAGCTTAATTTTGTCATGCATTCCAGAAAATAATAATGCCATAATTTCCTCAATAGTAAATTCTGTGCCTAAAAGAAAAACAACTGACCATAAAAACCTGGCTTTAGCTTGCAATTAGAAAACTTTTCTTATTGTCTGTAAACAATTACCAAGAAAGTTTAAATACATTTACTGTTAAAAACTGAAATACTTTTTTTGAACAGATAATTTCCTCTCTCCTCTGCTCTCTGGCACAGCCTCCCTCCTTCATCAAGATCCCTGGAATCACCACTGAAATAAATACCTGCGCCCAAGACCTATCTCAGAGTTGGCTCTGGGGAGGGGGAGGGGTCCAAACCAAGATGCTGTTCTGAATACTGAATATCTAGCAGCATTGGGCCCACACTGTGTGGCAAAAAATGGCTGGGGCCCAGAGGCAACTGGCCTTTTTGGTCACGTTTCCCTACCTTGCACAGAGCATGCAGCAGAGTTTGCAATTCTGCACATGTCACACACAGACAAGGGGAGTGATCATTTCTTTTAAAATATTCAAGTAGTGAGAGAAGAGACACAATGAACAGACATACTTCACAACTTCAAAACCACGATGCAACCTATGCAATTCATGTAACTGAAAAAACTAGAAAATCAAACCCAAAAAACCCTCTTCCTTTTATAAGTATCTTTTATTTGGTAATTTTTTCTTTTTCTAGCTTTGTCTTGTTCTTATTTCCACAAGTTGAAGTTTCAGAAGATTCATTTCAAGAACTGACTTGCTTTGTTTTATTTTTGTCCTCTGGGCTTTTGTTACCTCATTATTAGCTTGTGTACTTTCAGGAGAACATCTAATGCTTCAACTTCAACTAGCAAGCTCTCTTGGAAGAAAGAACAGGCCACTGTCACCACATCTAAATTAATTCTACAACCTTACAAAATTTGATTTCCACAAAAGAATGTGAAAATCATCCTAGATAATTTAGGCTACAATTTCATTTGACAAATGTGAGATTTGGGTCTTTCAAATAGAAAAGACACAAAAAACAAAAATTACCTTCATGTGAAAAAATGAGAGCATACATATGATTTAAACTTTAATATCAATTACTCATAGGACCGGGGATTTAATTCAGTGGTTCTGCCACCTGCCTTGCAAGCACAAGGTCCTGAGTTCCATCCTTGGTACCAAAAAAAAAAAAATCAATTACTCATAAAACCTTTTCCCTAGACTTACTTCTAAATAAGAAAGGTTAATCTGTGTGGGAACTGAAAACTGAGAATTAGTATTAAAATTTCAAGATCATTGATATTTTATCTGATTTTGAGCATGGTTAATTTCCCCTTCCCTGGGGGTTTAAAATGAACATTTTACAATGACAGTAACAGAATAATAAGGGGAACAGCAATCACTGCCACACCCAAGCCTTCAGGTGTGTTCATTGTAAAGTAATGCTAGATTCTTAAGCTGAGACTAAAATATAACGTGAGTTTTTAAGCAGAACTTCAACAAGCAGTGATTGAAGTAGAGATGTTTCCCTCAAAGGAATGATTCAAATATTCTGAGGCACTGTGAAAGGATTTAGCACCCTCCTTCTGATTAAAATTGATTTCTGAGCCTGGGTGTATTCCTTTGAGTATCTCAGATGTGCCAAATACTTCTTTGAGAAGAGGTTAATTTTTTAAAATTAATTTTATTGGTACATTTTAGGTATACAATATAATGACATTCATCATTGGAAATTTGCACCTTTACATAATCTCTCTGGGTTCTTATTTTTTCCCCCCTTCCCCTGCCCTCCCTTCAACCCCTCCACCCCTCCCTCTTTACAAACACTTCATTTCCATTTTTTCATTTTCTCGTATTTTCCATTCCCTTCTTTCCTTTCCCTCCCACTTCCCCCTCCCCTTTGGCCCTTTTCTTCCTATTTCACATTATCTGTTACACCTTTTAGACCTTATTTACACTTTCAGTTTCTCACACTAGAGAAACTATTTGGTATTTACACATGTGTGTCCTATTTATATCACTTAAGAGTATGGCCTTAGTGAGCATCCATTTAGCTATAAACGTCTCTACTTTCTCATTTTTATGGCTGAGTAGTACTCCATTTTATTTTTTAAAAAACCCACATTTTCTTTATCCAGTCTCCAGTTGATAGGCAATTGGGCTGCTTCCAAGTATTAGCTATTGCAAATTGTGCTGCTATGCAAAAGCAATTCTAGGCAACAGAGATATGGCAGGGGGTATCACAGTCCCCAGGTTGAAACTATACTACAAAGCTACTGTGATAAAAACAGCATGGTACTGCCAAAGAAACAGACCTGAGGATCAGTGGAATACATTAGAAGATGCATAGGGGCTGGGGATTTAGCTCAGTGATTTGGTCGGCTGCTGTGCAAGTACAAGGACTGGAGTTCAATCCCCGGTACCAAAAAAAAAAAAAAAAAAAAAAACGGAAGATGCAGAAACAACTCTAGACATACTCAGCCACCTCATCTTTGACAAAGGAGCCAACCACCCTCACTGGAGGAAAGATAGCCTCTTTAATAAATGGTGCTGGAAAAGTTGGGTTTCAACCTACCAAAGATTAAAACTAGACCCGTATCTATCACCATGCACTAAACTAAGATCAAAGTGGATTAAAGATCAAAATATTAAAACAGAAACACTAAACTTGCTGGAAGATATGGAAAGGCAGAACTCTTGAAGACAATGACATAGGAAAAGACTTTATGAGCAAAACCTCAGTAGCACAGGAACTAGCACAAAGTATCAACAACTGGGATCTCTTCTTATTAAAAGGCTTCTGCATTGCAAGAGAAACCACCAACAGAGCTAAGAGACAACCTACCATGTGGGAAAAAAATTTTAGCAGCTGTATCTCAACAAAGGACTACTATCTAGAATATATATAAAGAACTGAAAAAAATCAGACCTCCCAAATTTAAAGACCCAATTCAAAAACGGGGATCTGAAATGAACAGACATTTCTCAGACAAAGAAGTAAAAGCAGCAAATAAACAATTAGGGATGTAGCTCAGTGGTGCTGCTGCCTACCTTGCAAACGCAAGGTCCTGAGTTCAATCCCCAGTACCAAAAAAAAACAAAAACAAAAAAAATAGAGTATCATGTCATCTGCAAATAATGACACTTTGACTTCTTCATTTCCTATCTTTATTCCTTTTATTTTTTTTCTTGTCTAATTGCTGGGGCTAATGTTTCCAAAACTATTGAACAGGAGTGGTGATAGCGGACATCCTTGTCTTGTTCCTGATTTTAGTGTGAAGGGTTTCAGTTTTTGACCATTTAGTATGATGTTGGCTGTTGGTGTTTCATAGATGGCTTTTATCAGATTGAGGTAGAGACCATCTATTCCAATTTTTTGTAGGGTTTTTATCATAAATGCATGTTGGATTATGTCAAATGCTTTTTCTGCATCTATTGAGATGATCATGTGGTTTTTGTCCTTGGCTCTATTGATATAGTGTATCACATTTATTATTTTTTTGGTACCGGGATCAAACTTGGGACCTTGTGCTTGCGAGGGAGGCACCGGAACCACTGAGCTAAATCCCTGGCCCTTGTATTACATTTATTGATTTGCGTATGTTGAACTATCCCTGCATCCCTGGGATGAATCCCACTTGGCTTGCTCAAGATGTATGATCTTCTTGATGATCTTCTGCATTCTATTTGCCAGTATCTTATTAAGGATTTTTGCATCTATGTTCATTAGTGAGATTGGCCTATAGTTCTCTTTTTCGGTTGGATCTTTCTCTGCTTTGGGGATCAAGGTGATGCTTGCTTCCAGGAATGAATTCGGGAGTACTGCTTCCCTTTCAATTTCATTGAAGAGTTTAAACAGTGATGGCAGTAGTTCCTCTCTAAATGTCTTGTAGAATTCAGCAGTGAAGCCATTAGGACCCAGGCTTTTCCTAGTTGGTAAGTTTTTAATTATGTTTTCAATTTTATTGATTGATATTGGGTTGTTTAGAATTTTTAGGTCTTCTTCATTCAACTTTGGTAATTCATACATATCTAGGAATCTGTCCATTTCTTCTGTGTTTTCCATCTTATTGGCATATAGGTTCTCAAAGTAGGTATTGATGATCCTCTCTATTTCTGCTGAGTCCATTGTAATTTCATCCTTTTCATTCCTAATTGCATGGATTTGGGCTTCTTCTTTCCTTTTTCTGATAAGGTTGGCTAAGGGTTTGTCAATTTTTTTTATTCTTTTAAGAACCAACTCTTGGCTTCATTGATTTTTTCTTTTTGTATTGGAGAACAGATTAATTTTTAAAGACTGACGAAAGTAATTTGATATCAAGTCTAGTGGATAAGATATATAAACAAACTAATCAATGGCGCTGGTTAGAAAAAAAAAAAGCTTAACAGTGAAATGATGAGACTGGAGTCCTTGGATTGCTCAGAAACTGCTTCTGGGGTGACTCTGTAAGTGTCATGTGTTTTGGGCATTGCAGCAGCATCACTGGAAGCCTTAACTCCACAAGGACAGGGCCCGTGGCCATGGTGCCAATCACTGCTCCCCAGCAACTGCTATCATGCCTGGTACACAGTGGGCGCCCAGGAAACAGTGGTGGAGTGACCAAACAAATAAGTGCATACATTCACAATGCAACTAATCCTAATTTGCAAGAATCTGGGTGTATAGGAAATGCACCAAGCAATTCAACTTTTTATTTCTTTTGCTACCTTCTGAATATATTCTATTTATAAAATTAAAAAGCACTTTTACAGTGACTATGTTGGATAGATAAGATAATATCATCCCCATTCACCCCCATTTTATAGATGAGAACACTGAGACTTGGGACAGTTAAGTAATTTTTGCTGGGAGGTACCAGGGATCAAACTCAGGACCTTGCGCTTGTGAGGCAGGCACAGCACCACTGAGCTAAATCCCCAGCCAATAATTTTTTAACATTCAGGTCTAGTTAGAATTCTCATTTATACTGTATTGGCTACTGCCTGCCCATGCCTGACCAAATTGCTGGGAAAAGCCAAATGAACACCCAGGACCCTGGGGATTGAGTCAGCTTCTTTGAATGGACAGAGGCTATATGTGGAGAGTGGATACCTGAGGAAGGTTGGGGAGCTACAAGGAAAGGTGGGAGCAGACCCTGGATAGAAACTGCATCTTCCACAGGTGCTAACCAGTACCTGGAAGAATTGTACTTAAACTGAGCCCTGCTGAAATCAAATGCAGTGCTGTACAACAGTTCACTTTAAATAATGTTTTCAGGGATTGATATATTTTACCCAGATTGGCAGTTTTACTCTGGTAAAGAGTTAAATTTGATTTACATGCCTTATGTATTTTGATCTAGTTTAATATATTTCATAAATGAAGAGTTGTGGATAAATGCAAATGATAGAAATTTGTGTTTGTTGTTCTGTTTTTAAAGCTGTATATATTCCTGGAGTCTTTTTGGTACATTATTCTAAGTCCTTTGTTAATATTAGTCAAGACAATCTACAGAATGTATTCCAGCAATTTTTGAGGTAGTATTCTTTCAAATTTTCTTACAGAGGATAATTGTTTCCTGTGAACTTCTGCCCTAAACCTTTCTAAGAAGTTTCAGAGTTCAATAAATATAAAATTTATAATTAATATCTTTAAAATACATATTATGCCAATGTGGCAACCATTGCAAGTTGCTAGCCCAATAGCCAGTCTCCTCATTGTCTTTACTCACAGAATCCAATTTTGTTCTGGCCACAGTGTGGCCAATCAAAATACTGAAGCCAGGCACCTAAAGTCACAAGTACTTGGGAGGCAAAGAGAAGAGGATCTCATGAGCCCAGGAATTCAAATCCAGCCTGGGCAACATAGTGAGTCCTCATCTCAAGAGTAACCAAACAGTCTGCTTGGTGTAGTCATGGCGGAAAGAAAAGGAACAGCCAAAGCAGACTTTTTAAGGAAGGCTGAGAAAGAAATCCAACAGAAATGGGAAACCGAGAAAGTGTTTAGGTCAATGCATCTGACCTGGAGAAGCAGCCCAGCAAGGACAAGTACTTTGTAACCTTCCCATATCTGAATATGAATGGGTGCTTTCGTTTGGGGCACACGTTTTCTCTATCCAAGTGTGAGTTTGCAGTAGGATACCAGAGATTGAAAGGAAAACGTGATCTGTTTCCTTTTGGCTTACACTACACTGGGATGCCTATTAAGGCATGTGCTGATGTGCTGATAAATTGAAGAGAGAAATTGAACTGTATGTTTGCCCCCCTGATTTTCCAGATGAAGAAGAAGAGGAAGAAATCAGTGTTAAAGCAGAAAATATAGTAGTTAAGGATAAAGCTAAAGGAAAAAAGAGTAAAGCTGCTGCTAAAGCTGGATCTTCTAAATACCAGTGGGGCATTATCCAGTCCCTCGGACTGCCTGATGAAGAGATAGTAAAGTTTTCTGAAGCAGAATACTGACTTGATTATTTCCCACCACTGGCTATTCAGGATCTAAAGAGAATAGGTTTGAAGGTAGACTGGCATGGTTCCTTCATTACCACTGATGTTAATCCTTATTATGATTCATTTGTCAGGTGGCAATTTTTAACTTTAAGAGAAAGAAACAAAATTAAATTTGGAAAGTGGTATACTATTTATTCTCCAAATGATGGACAGCCTTGCATGGATCATGACAGACAAACTGAGAGGGTGTTGGACCTTAGGAATATACTTTACTGAAATTAAAAATGCTTGAGCCATATCCATCTAAATTGAGTAGCCTCAAAGGTAAAAATATCTTCTTAGTAGCTGCTACTCTCAGACCTGAGACTATGTTTGGACAGACAAACTGCTGGGTTCGTCCTGATATGAAGTACATTGGATTTGAGATAGTGAATGGTGATATTTTCATCTGCACCCAAAGAGCAGCCAGGAATATGTCATACCAAGGCTTCAACAAAGATAATGGAGTGCTGCCTGTTGTTAAGGAATTAATGGGGGAGGAAATTCTAGGTGCATCCCTTTCTGCGCCTTTAACTTCCTATGATGTGATCTATGTTCTCCCACTGCTCACCATTAAGGAGGATAAAGGCACTGGTGTGGTCACAAACGTTCCTTCTGATGCCCCTGATGATATTGCTGCCCTCAGAGACTTGAAGAAAAAGCAAGCCCTTCAAGCAAAATATGGAATTAGAGATGACATGGTCTTGCCATTTGAGCTGGTGTCAGTCATTGAAATCCCAGGTCTTAGAAGTCTTTCTGCTATAACCATTTGTGATTAGTTGAAAATTTAGAGCCAGAATGACTGAGAAAAACTTGCATAAGCAAAGGAGAAATTATATCTAAAAGGATTTTATGAAGGTGTAATGTTGGTGGATGGATTTAAAGGACAGAAAGTCCAAGATGTAAAGAAGACTATCCAGAAAAAGATGATTGATGCTGGAGATGCATATATTTACATGGAACCAGAGAAACAAGTAATGTCCAGGTCTTCAGATGAATGTGTGGTGGCTCTGTGTGACCAATGGTACTTGGATTATGGAGAAGAGAACTGGAAAAAACAGACATCCCAGTGCTTCAAGAATGGGAGCCATTCTGTGAGGAGACCAGGAGGAATTTTGAAGCTTCCTTAGATTGGATACAAGAACATGCTTGCTCCAGAACTTATGGCTTAGGATGAGCAATATCTCTTGGACTCTATGATTTACATGGCTTTTTACACGGTTGCACACCTGTTACAGGGGGGTGACTTGTGTGGATAGGCAGAGTCCCCACTGGGGATAAGATCACAACAGATGACTAAGGAAGTTTGAGACTATATTTTCTTCAAGGATGCTCCATTTCCTAAGACTCAGATCTCAAAGGAAAAATTAGATCAGTTAAAGCAGGAGTTTGAATTCTGGTATCCAGTGGATCTTCTAGTCTTGGCAAGGATCTTATTCCAAATCATCTTTCATATTATCTTCATAATCTTGTGGCTATGTGGACAAAGTGACAAATGGCCCAAAGCTGTGAGAGCAAATGGACATCTCCTCCTCAACTCTGAGAAGATGTCAAAATCTACAGGCAACTTCCTCACTTTGACCAAGCTGTCGACAAATTTTCAGCCGATGGAATGAGCCTGGCTCTGTGGAAGCCATGGCAGATGCAGGTATTCTCTGTCTGTACACCTGAGTGGAATGGGTGAAAGAAATGGTTGCCAACTGGAACAGCCTAAGAAGTGGTCCTGCCAGCACTTTCAATGATAGAGTTTTTGCCAGTGAAATGAATGCAGGAATTATAAAAACATAGCAAATCTATGAAAAAATGATGTTTAAAGAAGCTTTGAAAACAGGGTTTTTTGAGTTTCAGGCCGTGAAAGATAAGTACCGTGAACTGGCAATAGAAGGGATGCACAGAGAACTCGTGTTTCAATTTATTGAAGTTCAGACCCTTCTCTTGGCTCCATTCTGTCCACACTTATGTGAGCACATCTGGACACTCCTGGGGAAGTCTGACTCAATTATGAATGCTTCATGGCCTGTGGCAGGTCCTGTGGATGAAATCTTGATTTGTTCCTCACAGTACCTCATGGAAGTAGCACATGACCTTAGATTACGACTCAAGAATTATATGATGCCAGATAAAGGGAAGAAGACTGACAAGCAGCCACCTCAGAGGCCCTCACACTGCACCATCTACGTGTCAAAGACTACCCTCCTTGGCAGCACACTACTATGTCAGTTCTGTGTAACCACTTTGAGGCCAACAGTGGAAGATTGCCTGATAACAGTCATTGCTAGTGAACTAGGTAATATGCCAGAATTGAAGAAATGTATGAAGAAAGTGATGCCATTTGTTGCTATGGTTAAGGAAAATGTGGAGAAGATGGGGCCTCGTGTTCTGGATTTGCAATTAGAATTTGATGAACAGGCAATGCTTATGGAAAATATAGTCGACCTGACTAATTCCCTTGAGCTAGAACACATAGAAGTCAAGTTTGCCTCCGAAGCAGAAGATAAAGTCAGGGAAGACTGTTGTCCTGGGAAACCACTTGATGTTTTTAGAATGGAACCTGGTGTGCCAGTTTTCTAGTAAATCCCCAGCCATCCAGTGGTCACTTCTCAACCAAAATTGAAATCAGGCAAGGGGATAACTGTGATTCTATAATCAGGTGTTTAATGAAAGCAAAGTGAGGAATCAAAGACCTTTCCGAAGTGAAACTGATGAGATTTGATGATCCACTGTTGGGGCCTTGGTGAGTTCCTGTCCAGGGAAGAGCACACTGAGAAGACTCCCATTTCTGAACATGCTGTTTTCCACATAGATCTCATGAGCAAGAAAATTCATCTCACAGAAAATGGGCTATGGGCAGACACCACCAATTATCTATCTGGTTCATTAAATCCATGGAAACTGGAGATTTGCAAAGGTCTAAGATATTATTACTCTAAGAACCTACATAGATTTTATTTCTAACCATCAAATTCTGCATGTAATCAAAACCATACCAAGTAATCTTTGATTCTTAGACTTAGTAAAAATTTCCCCCATCTTTAAAATTAAAAAAAGAATAAATAAAGAAGAATTGCACTCCCAGTCTCTCTTAGTTGGGGACCCATATAATATGGTTTTGGCCAATTCTTGACTCTATAAACAGTGGCTTGGGGAGCTTCTGGAAACATGTTCATTATCCTTTTCCTCTTTCTGCCTCCTCATGGACATGATGCTAGACAGTGGAGGATTCACCTTGTACCAGGAAGATGAAAGCAAACAACCTAGCAAAGGTAGAAGAAGCTCAGAGGAATGTGGGTCCCTTGAGCAGCTGCAGCAGCCTGGTTCTCACCTTCGAATGGTTACATGTGGAAGAAAAAAAAATCTCTACTTGGTAAAGATGTTGTGTGGTTAGCTTTCCGTTTACATGCATCCAAATGCAATGTCTATTGATGTATTCAGTATTTCCACTTTTATGTATTTCTTAAAGTGCCAATAAGAAGATAGAGTTAACAGGATCATTCCTGCACAATATCCTCATAGCAAGGAAGCAAAAGAGAAGGATAGGAAGAAGAAGGACTCGAGTCCCACTATCCCTTTAAAGGACGGGAAGCCCTCCCTCTAGGCCCCACCTCCTAAAGTTGCATCACATCCCAATAGTGCCATGAACTAGTGACCAGGCCTTTAATCCATGGGTCTTTGCAGGACAGTCCAGATCCAAGCTATAGCAATGCCAATCATTTAGACCCAGAAGCCTTTGTTTCCTCAGTGAAGATGATCTCTACTCCTCTCATAATATCATCTCAAAAGAGGCAGCATGTGCCAGAGGCTCTGAGGCTGCTAAGACTGACCAGCTGTGAAGGTGGGTGCAGATGCAATGTAGATTCAAAGTGCTAATTTAAAAAATAAGAATCATTATTGTCTGTATTAGTTCTCTTCTTACAGCACTGCATAGAATTTGAGCGGCTTGCTCTAGACCTATTTCCCCAAAATTCAGTTTTTAGTCTGATTTTGCAAAATCCAGGTTTTTTGTGTTTTTTTTTTTAAAGAATGCATATGTTTGTTGAAACAGGATTTCTGATTCTTAAAAACAGATATTAGCCCTTTCCAGGACTGTCATTAATAGACTACGTAGGTCAAAGAATCATCTTACTGGAACTTTGAAAAAATACACTGAGTAATGAAAATAACACTATAACATGAATGGCCTGGCCACAAAGAAAAATCTTGGGCATATGAGTGTTCTTTACATAAAGGTAGTCACTTTTGCAAGAAATCATGTATTCTATTTACTAGTAATTTTGGAAATAAATCCCACAGGGCAAGTATTGTCTAGTTCCCATCAATCTAGCAATCTCTAAACCAAGTGGCTACACAATGGGTTGAGCACTTCCATCAAGATGCAGCAATATTACTCATCTAAAGGCAATGATAGGGCCAGGGATTTAGCTCAGTGGTTTTGCCACCTGCCTTGCAAGTGCAAGGTCCCAAGTTTGATCCCTGGTACCAAAAACCACCCCCCAAACATAAATACATAAAGGCAATGACATTAACAGATTTTGTAAGTCCAATCTCACCTCCTACAAAAAGACAACCTAAAACCACCATTCACATAGAATCAAATATTAGAACATACTAAAAAATTAGAGTTCAAAAGAAAAAGATGAAAAAAGGTAGAAACTAGGTATGGTGGCACACACATGTAATCCCAGCACTCTGGGAGGCTGAGGCAGGAGGATGGCAAATTCAAGCCAAGCCTGGGCATCTTAGTGAGACCCTGTTTCAAAAAGAAAGTAAGAAACAAACAAACAGAAAGAAAAAGAAAGGAAGGGAGGGAGGAAGAAAAGAAAAGAAAGGCAGATTTAAAAAAACCAAAAAGGGGCCGGGGATTTAGCTCAGTGGTTCCGCCGCCTGCCTTGCAAGCACAAGAACCCAAGTTAGACCCCCAGTACCAAAAAAAAACCAACAAAAAACCCAAAAGGACTGGGGATGTGGCTCAGTGTGAAGACCCTGGCTTCAATCCCCAGTTGTTATGGTTTATACTTGGATGACCCCCAAAGCCTCATGTGGTCATGAGGGTGGTGATTGGATCATAGAGGCATGATACTCATCAGTAGATTAGTTCATAGCTAAACGTGATATGGGAGGCAGAGCGTGGTTGGAGGAGGTGAGTATGGCCTGGAAGGGTACCTCTCCTTCCTTTCTCCCTTAATCACCCTCTGCTTCCTGCCTGCCGGGCTCAGGTGGTTTCCATTGGGAACAAGACTGCATTGGGAGTTAGGTGCCAGGCCATGTGTATTATACTTTGCATTTTGCTCATGTCCAAAGACTTTGCAGGACACTGAGATTGAAGGTGGCAGACAATTAATCTAGCAGAGGAAATTTCAAGGCACCCAAACATTCAGGCTGTGGTTGGGTACTGTTGGGGGCTTTTAGTCAGCTCAATATTGTGAATCAAGAGCAAACAGCCCAAGAAAGACTTTTAAAGTTTTGAGTTTGGCCAGAGAAGATGCTGTAGTAAAGTTGGGGCCTGAAAAGATGGAGCAGAGGAGAACTTGGTTGCTGAAAAGATTAGTATTAAAAAGAAGCGGGGGGGGTGGGGGGGGGTGGGGGGGTGGAGGAAGGAAGAAGAAGAAGCCAAGTACTTTGAAATAGGACCATAGGAAAAATACCTTGAGGGAAAGTGAGGAACCAACAAGGCTCTGCTTTGAGAAAAGAGCCCAACAGGGCCATGCTCTAGAATGGCAGCACCCTAGAGAATATGAATTGATTCCCCAGGACACAGTTCACTGTACTCAGCCATCTGGGCACGCAGAGGCTTCTACAACCACCAGCAAGAAACAAAAGGGCTCAGCTACTGTTCCAGCAGTGATGGTTTAAGGTGCACACAGAATGTAAGAGTAGTGGAGTCAAGGAAGCTTACACCCAGATTTCAGAAGGCCTGGGAGGCCAAACAATGTGAGTAAAGCTGTATGGGGGAAGTCAAAGTGCAGTAGAGACCTCAGGATGTTGGAGAGGACAGGAATGGGGAATGTCTACATGTAGAAAGCCACAAGGAGTGAGCAAAGCCAGCCCAAGAGAGGGGCCATGAGGGCTATAACCACGGGCAGTCCCATAGGAGCAGGGCCACCTAAGCCCTTTGGAGTTCACATCTCACTACAATTTGCCCAAGGTGCTGGACATGGAACTATAGGATTTAATGCTTTCCCTGCTATGTTTCAGTCTTTCTTTGGTCCCATTCCTTTCTATCCCTTTATTTCTCCTTTTTGTATTTTAAAAAATTGATGAATTTATTTTTATTATTATTTTTGGTTTGAGACACAGTCTTGCTATGTAGTCCAGGTTGGCTTTGAACTCACTATGTAGCCCAAGCTGGCCTCGAACTCACAGTGATCCTCCTGCCTCATCCTCCCCAAGTGCTGGGATTACAGGTGTGCACCACCAAGCCCGGCTTCCTTTTTGGAATGGAAATGTTTGCCTTGTGCCTTTGCATATTCTAGTGTTCAACTTCTGATTTTTATAGGGGATCACAGTTAAGAGTTTGCTTTAAATCTCAGAAGAGACTCTGTGACAGCCCTCCACCAGGTCAGACCTCCACCCAAGCAGACCAGCTACCCACATCCATGGGACCACAGAGATAACAAGAAGGTAGCAGCCGCCCTGCTGCTCTCACCCTGCACTGTTTACCAGCCAGTCCAGGCCCATCACTCATGGGACTCTAAAATTTTCCACCCTCTTGACCAGTGTCCCTTCCCCTACCTAAAATGCCCCATGTCAACCACAAGCACCCTCCTCTTAATGCCAATGGCCTTCTTGCCCTTGGCCTATCTGTACCCAGATGGCAATAAACTCATCGCATGTTGCTTAGACTTTGCCTGCCTCGGTGGTCTCAATTGTGCCTCACTCTGACTTTTCACTCTGGACTTGAACTTTTCAGCAATGTTGAAATTATTAGGACTTTGGAAATTCTTAGAGATGGACTAAATGCATTTTGCATAAACAGCATGAGTCTTTTGCAGGGCTAGGATGGCACATTATAGTTTCTATCTGTATGCTCCCCTAAAGCCTCAAGCATTCATAAGTGGGGCTTTGGGGAGGTGATTTTTTAAAAATAAGGTAACATTTACAGGTTTCAAGGATATCTTTAGGGGCTATCAATCAGCCCACTTCACTAATGTTCTTATAGCTAGAGGAAAGTTTCTATCAGCAGAATACCAACAGGCATAGTTTATTTTCTGCTTTTGTTTTTTCCCATCCTCAGAAAACATGTTCATTTCTGGGAAACTTAGACAGGAATGCCTTACTCTGTTTGGATTGTTGGAGCAAAAATAATAGACTGGGTGACTTAAACAACAAATTTATTTTCCACAGTTCTGAAGGCTGAGGAGTACAACATCAAGGCACTGGCAGATTTGGTGTCTGAGAGTCCACTTCCTGGTTCATATACAATTTTCTTCTTGTTATGTCCTCAAGAGGAAGAAAGCTCTGTGGACACAAATATCACTCATGAGAACCCTATCCACAGGACCTGATGATTGCCCAACATATTGGAGGGTTAGGATTTCAACCTATGACTTTGGCACAGGGGTTAATGCAGTCTATTGTAAGCAATGGCTCTTATATAACAAAAAATTACATTTTCTATGAAGTTAGTGTAATAGCATTTGTGACTCATTCATAAAAATGTTTGATTGTCTTCCATCAAGAAACACCTACAAAATTAAGTTAATGAGTAGTGGAGGTGGCAAAGCAATACTTGAGAACACATTGCTTTATATCTTGTACCATTAGATTTCATCATAATTTGCAGATAGAATATAAAAATTGTTAGCATTCACCACTTTGAGTCATCACCACCTTACAAAATCAGGCTGTGGCCTTGGGACCTTGCCAAATGCCAGTGAACATAGTGGTATCTACCTTCATAACCCGGCAGCTTTGGTGTGGTTGAGAGGCCCTAGGATGAAGGGACAAATACACCATTAACAGTAAGATCGTTGGGGCACTAGGAAGCCTTTTTGAAATTTGATTCGAAGGTCCAGAATTTAAACTTGCTCTGCTTTTTACCTTCTTAAAAAGAAAAATAAGCATCCTACATTTTATTCAAAAATATTTTTACATCTTCTTTAGTGGAAAGGAATATCATGGATTATTTAAATATGGCCACATTAATCAGTGTAAACTTATGCTTTTAATATTAGTATTTTAGTCTTGGTAAAAAAAAAATCTCATTCTCAAGTAATATATTCTATTTAGGAAATCAGGTCATAGAAAAGAAAAAGTTGAGTAATTCTTATGAATCTTACTTCATTTAAAGTAGACTTGAGGGAATATTTTTATTTTATTTCTCACATTAATAATTTTTTAAAAATCAAATTGGAGTAAAGGGATGCAATGCAGGTGCACAATAAGCATGGAAAGGTCATAGAACCCACTTTTCTCCGGGCCACACCACGCATCACTCCAGTTGCCTCACCTGGAGCAGTTAGGGCGCTTCTTTGAGAGTGATTTGATTTCTTTCCAAAGCTTCGAGGAGGAACAGGTTTGATCTGGCAGCAAGCGTTCAACTGCACTTCTTTTCTTCTCCAGCAGGTGGCAATGAGTAAGCGCCAAAACGCCAGAGAACTATTCATAGCCAAGGCCAGAGGGGCAGGAATATTTATTTAACATTCTTAATTAAGTGCTACCCTTTAAAATATTTAAATTTTGTTTAGACTGGCATAAATGAAAAGCCTACAAAAGGCCCTAGAAATTTCAAACAATTATGACAGAAGCAGGCATTTAAAAAATTTAATAAAAAATAGAACCTTCAATTTAATGACTTTTTAAAAAGACTTAGATAGTGCCCCTGGCCAGGGCCAGTGTGACACAGACAACATTGTCTGCAGATGATGCCAGGAGATAACTCTGGGCTGCCAGGACAACGGACCAGCTGAAATCAGGGCCTTTCTGTTTCTCTTAAATTCAGCTTCCCACGGCACAAGTGGCTTTCTCCCTCACAGTAGGAGTGGCTGCGACTTCCTATGGACATGCGGGGATTCCAGGTTTGGGGCAGCTGGGTTTCTCAAATAACTCCTAACAGCTGGCATTTAAACCCAGACAACCTGATACCAAGTCGTGTGTGTGGAGTCACTGACAAGGATGTTCAAGCTTGAGACTTTGTTCTCTAACAAGAGGGGAGAGGTATCCCTTTGCTGCAATGCTCACTGAAGACATGTCTGACAGGGCCAGCATGTCCCCTGTGCCTTCTCTTGCAGATCGTTGGCTTGTAAGTTTCCCAGCAAAGCCTATCCTTTCTGATGCTGTGAATTTCCTTGAGCCTTGCTGCGCAACAAATGCAAGCTTTGAATCCTTTCTAGACAATGAGTGTTCCTTATGCCTTCCGTGGTCTCTCCACTGTCACCTTTTGGGGGCCAACAAGGTATAGAACGACGCAGCAAGCCTTGTAATTAAGAGAAGACAAAGAAAAACCGTCTGTTTTTCAGTGGAATTTCTTTCAAGAATTTAAAAGGTGACATTTGAATTTGGTATGAAACTTTAAAAATTTATACTGTTTATTTCTCTAGCAATTTGTTTTGTTTTCAAGACAGGGTCTTTCTCTGTTGCCCAGGTTGATCTCAAACTTGATATCCTCCTGCCTTAACCTCCTCAGTAGCTGGGACTACCGGCACATGCTGCCCTCCCTGGTCTCATTTTTCTGTTCTTATCCACATCATCATCATCAGTGTGGTTGGTTGTAAAACTGAATTTGGCATTTTCTGCCCCACATGTTTATGGCAACCTCTAGGATTGCTGAATGCCTCCCCACTAGAGGGAGGCATGGAAACCACTAAAAGAAAAGCAGTCCTCCATTCTGATATCCACTGAGTCTCCCACGCTTCAAAATAAATAAATAAAGACCTTATCAATCATACAACAACAACAGAGTATGATTTCATAACTCCTCCTAATATGCTTATATAAATAAAATCTTTTGGGGCTTTTTTTTTTTTTTTGGTACCAGGGATCAAACTCAGGACCTCATGCTTGCCAGGCAGGCACTATGCTGTGGAGCTAAACCCCCAGCCCCAAACAAAATCTTTTTATCTTTAGCCCACCCAACTGATGACAAAAAAATGAAAAGACAACAGGTCTGCAAGGCTAAATTACAGAAATCCTTGTTATACCATCATGCAAAAATTATTCTCTCTCATAATTTTATATATACATATCTATACATAGATATATGTTGCTGTTAAAACCAAAACATTTAATAAATATGTTGATAAAATGAGCAAAAAAAATAATATGAGTTTATTAGTTTACATTTAAATTACAAAGTAGACAAACTACTGTAGCACAGGTCCATTCACCTAGTATTAGGCTTACAGCTGCTTTGGTTACTGAACAAGAAAGACACAGAAAGCAGGGGAGGGGGTGGTTTTGGGGAAGGGGTTGCCACATGTTAGTTCCCTTAGTGCAGATGCCCTCAGCAATAAGAAAAGAGCCAAGAAGAAAGGAGATACAAAACAAGCCAAGTGTCCTTATGTACAAATCAGTGCTTCTTGTACCCAGCCACCTCCACAGTGAACACAGAGAAAGGACCATTCATCTGGAAGCCAGCCTGTCAGCACATTATGCTCCCACATGATTGAGATAGTGTGTTTGTGAGTAACCTTGGGAGCTTAACTTAGTTTCTAGTTGCACATGTGACTAAATTTCATAAATTGACACTGATAATCTTCCTAGTATATAAAATTATGCAGCGCTTTTATATGTTATTTTTTAACTTTTCAAAACCCATCATATTATATGCTTAGACACTTTTTCAAAATAAGAAATTAGATTTTCAGATGGTACAGTTGTAGAAAACCTGAAAGTATTTCCACAGGTAATTTTCTATTTTAAAAAGATTAATATAATCTTATACTTTAAAAAAAGATCACGTCAGTCTGTCATAGTGGTACACACCCGCAATCCCAGCACTCTGGGGAGATGAGGAAGGATGATTGCAAATTTGAGTTCAGTTGGGGCAATTTAGTGAGACCTTGTCCCAAAATACAATAAAAATGGGTTCGGATGTAGCTCAGTGGAAAGGCGCTGAGTCCAGTCCCCAATTCTATCAGCAAAAAAGAAAAGAAAAAACACCGGTTTTTGTTTGTTTGGTTTTTTTTTTTGGTACCAGGGATCGAACTCAGGCCCTTGGGCTTGCCAGGCAGGTGGCAGAACCACTGAGCTAAATCCCTGCCCCCCCCCCAAATATGCAAACTAAAACAAGTAAACCTGAGAACTTTAGTAATAATTTTAAGAAGTTATCTATATTCATTTTTTCACTTATTAACTTACTATTTGACTTACAAGTGGAATCATACTGTTTTAATTACATACATTAAAAAAAAAATTTAAACATTCACTGTATATTTTGATCATCCTTGGATCACTGCAGTCACTCTATCCAGTGGTTTAGTAGTTCCAATATTTTTCTTTATAGTTTTTTTTTTCTGGTACCAGGGATTGAACTCAGAATCTTGTACTTGCAAGGCAGGCACAGAGCCACTCAGCTAAATCCCTGGCTTTTTCCTTATAGTTTTGTCAGACTTTAACAGGTTTCTCTTTTCCAGGGAAACAAGGAATGGAGACTACCAGGAAAAAATATATGAATGTTCATTAAGGCTACAAGCCATTTGTATCAATAATCTTCAGAAACACAGTAGATTCCCCTTCTAGAACCCACATTCTGGTACTGTGTCAGTGAGATTCCTGAGGCCTCTAGATGTTCTAGGAGAATGCCAGGCTCTGGTCTCTCTCTTTCAGTCTGTCTCTCTCAGTCTCTCACTCTCTCTCTCTCTCTCTCTCTCCCTTACCAGTTTTATTTTATTTTATTGTCAGATTGAAAAGAAATCATACAAAGTTTATTTCAGGATTGCTTCACATAATTAGACTCATTATTTTTAGCCAACCAGGTATTGGCCCTCTTTTGATAATTGCATAATTCTTCTTAGAAGCATCCAGAGATTCTGGCTTTTAAAGACAAGAATGGAACACATTTGACTTAGCCTCAATCAGATGCTTACTGTGAAGGAAAAAAAAAAAAAAGCTGGTAGAAGAACACATGCAAAATGCTAGAATGATTTTATATATTGATTCAGCAGATTATAAATTCCTATAAAGCAATGTGCTTGCTGCTAATGAGGTACAAAATGTATAAATCATGGTCAACACCTTAGTTTATGATCTCACTGGGGAACCTAGGCATACCTACTACATGATAATATAAGACTGCTTATGAATAAAATGTGACAAGTGTTATACAGATTATAGTTGCCACAGAAGTTCCACTCTTTCATATCCTTTGTTCACTAACCCCTTAGTAGTTTCAAATGCCCCACTGCCCTGTGCACACCCAGCAACCACCTTTATATCAGCATCTTAAAATCCTTTGCCTACTTGATCTTTTACATCTGCCTTGTCAATTGTGTCTAGATGTTCCCCCAAAGCCTCATGCAGTTATAGGTGAGAAGTTTCCAAGGTGGCTGGATTAGGGTGTGTGATGTTGGGACTAAGAATGTGATGCTGGGATTAAGAGTGCCCCACCCTGGGTGTGGGTGGGACCACCCAAAAAGTGGGTAGCCTGGAAGGGATAAAGGGGATGGAAAAAAGGCAAGCCTGTTGCTGCTGTTGCTTTCTGGTTTGCTATCTACCGTTTGCTTGCCATGGACTCTTTCTCCTCTGTGATGCCTCTCTGCCATGCCACCCTGCCGTGGAGCCAGCCAACTATATGGACTGAAACCTCTCCATACAGTGAGTTACAATAAATCTTTCCTCCTTTAACTTTGGGTGTTGGATATTTTGTCTCAGTAATGAGAAAAGTAACTAAGATAATTACAGTGGTATCTCAGTTCACAAATGCTTTTGTTTACAAACAATTTGGTTAGCAAACAGAAGTGTTTGGTAAAATTTTGTTTTTGTTTGCAAACTCTGCATCAGGGGACAAACACAACCATGGCCATCTTTCCCATACAAACACAAACGTGGGCATCTTTTCCAAAACTGTAGAACAAATTAAGTTCATGAACCAAGGTACCACTGTACATTCTTTGCTTTACTTGATTATGCAGTCTCTCACAGTAGCTCTTCTATTTTTTCCTACTCTCTGGGGCACCTGATCTCAGCTGATGACTGAATCTCGTCCTTTGCTGGGAAATCAAGAATATCTGACTTGGTTTTACTTTTCATCTTTTCAATCTGAACATTTTTCTAATCCTCACTCTTCCTTTCCAAAAATAACTTCTCCATCCCTTCCCAATGATCCAATCTCCTATAAACTTCTTCCAGAATTTGGCTAACTGTGGTTTCCCCTCTCTGTGGGATCATCACTCTCTTGGTCTCTATTGATTCCTTTTCAACCCATGGATATGCCTAAGATCTTCCTATTCTAAACCACCTGCATTAGTTATCTATTACTACATAACAAGCTGCACCAAAGTTAGGAGATTAAAACAGCAAACACTTATTATTTCAGTCTCTGGAAGTTAGGAATATGAGATCAGGCTCTCTGGTGGTGGTGCTGGCTCTGAGTCTCTGACAAGGCTGCAACTAAGATGCAGTCAGAGCTGTAACCACCAGAAGGGTTGACTGGGGCTGGAGAGTCCACATTTAAGCCTAAGTGTCCTCACAATATGTCCCTAGCAAGTGACCTCAGGAAGCAAGCAAGAAGGAAGCCCCATAGCCTGCCATGACTTTGTCTCAGAAGGGGCTCACCATTACAGCTGCCTTATTCTGTTTGCTAGAAGCAAGCACTATATGCAGCTCACACTGAAAGAAACAGAATTAAAGAAAAGAATTCCTTAAAGAAAGGAATTTCAAAAACTTTGTGGGGAAATTTTAAAACCACTATTTATTTTATTTTATTTTTGAGACAGGGTCTCTCTACGTAGTTCAGGCTGACCTTGAACTCATCGTGTACCCAGGCTGGCCTCAAACTCGGGGCAATACTACTGCTGAGTGCTGGGATTACAGGTGGGTACCACCATGCCCAGTTGAAACCGCCACATTTCTTAAACAAAACATTTTTCAAAGCTGCTGTTCATTCAAGATACTTCTCTGCCTCTTCTCAAAATAGTGATCTACCCCCTTCCCTACTTTCTCATTGCTCAACATTCTACAATTGACAGTTCAAATTATGACCCCTAACTGCACACTACTACTGTTGAACATAGTATCCCAGCTAATGCAGCTCTCAAGACCCTATAAAAACCTAGCCACAGCTACCTTTCATCTTGGCTCCCAGTTTCTGCCAGTTGCTCTTCTCACCATTCCCCGAACATGCCTTCAGCTTTCTCAACTCTGTGCCTTTGCTCCAGGAAAGTCCCTCCTCCTACTTCTTCATTTCTCAAGAAGTTCAAATCCAAGATTCTTTTGATTTCTCACTCTCTGTTTGGCATCCCCAGGGCACACTGACTGCTGACTTTCCTAGAGCCATCCCATCTTTTACCATTATAGCATGGACATAGATCTCTGTGTTCTTTTCAGCACCCCACCTTGCTCAGACTGAGTCCTTAATCTTTTGTGAATGAATGCATTTACCTAAATCATTAAAATTTAATTTTACTCACATCAAAAGGCAAAGTAGAGTCCCTATAATCTCCAGCTATATTAGGTTAACATACTGAACAAGGGAAATTGTGGAATGGCCTCTGCTTAGAGAAAAATACAGCTTTCTTTTCTATTGTTTGAACAATTTTAATAGAATGGCCCAAATTAAATCATGATTATTCACCAAAAAGGTTTGCTTCAAAGATATGTTTGCATATAGTATTTTTACAGTTCCTGGTCAACATGAAATTTCCATGGAAACAGATCACACACACTGGAGAAGAAAGGAATTGAATTATGTTTGAGCTTCATTTTGTCATCTCCATGGAGCTATTTGTGCTCAATATTTGAGTGTTCAGGGGAACTGTAATTTAAAATCACCTAAGTAAAGACGTATTTCATGCTTTTAAAGTAGAAACATCTGCCATCATTTAAAACATTTTATATATGTGGAGATACTATAAAAATAAGTTTTAATATTTCTTGACTTATACTCTAATTTCAGCAAATAAATGCTCCTTTTCCCTCTCTGCTAGTGCAGAAAAGAGAAAGAAATTAAAAGCTCAGCATGGAAAAGGTGGTGTTGCTATTTTTAGTCTACAGATAAAATAATTTGTTCTGTTTACACTAAAAAAGCCTCTAGGGTATGTTTGTTTGTCTCATGAAAAGCTATCTAACAATCTTGATTCCAAATATGACTAATAAAATAAGGACAGTTTAAAATAACATGTCCAGAAACTATACAATGAAAATGTTTTTCAATTACTAAACGGTGCTGTAAATCTTCATGAGTAATGTGCTCTTTTCTTAAGCATTGTAAAAATTTAAGAACTTAAAATGATTATTGTATTGTATTGTATTATGAAAATTATCCTTCTCTGATATGTCTGTGGACTATTTATCTTTGTAAACTGAAATTTGTAGACATCTACTCAAATAGCTCAAAATGGTCAAGACCCATCAGAAACACTAGATATTCTTTAGACTTTCATGTACTTACAGCAATTACGATCTTTCATTTTTACATTTCCATAAATATAATCAGAACCAACATAATGGAGAAAAGGAAAAGAATCACAAAAGCTACTTTACACAAAAGCTAAATATACTTTTCATTTAAAATATGCACATAGAGACTGGGGATTTAGCTCAGTGGTTCCCCTGCCTGCCTCAAAAGCACAAGGTCCCAAGTTTGATCCCTGGTACCTCCCCCCTCAAAAAATGCACATAGCCTAAAAATATAAACAGGGTATATATCTCACTTATATTGCGTTTTACAATCATTAACAACTGTTGAATTTTTTGTTGTTTTTGTTTGAAACAAGGTCTCACTATGTTGTCTAAACTACACTTGATCTTAGCCAAAAGGCTGAGAACCAATTTGTGTTGTCTAAACTATCCTCAAACTCCTACTCCTCCTCTTTCAGCCTCCCAAGGGCTGGGATTACAGGCATGTGCCACCATGCTGGGCTGGAGGTGGGTCCTTTGAAGACAAGTTAGGTTGGATGAGATCATGAGGGAGGGCTCAGTGATAGGATTAGTGGCTTTATAAAGTGCAGGGAAAACTTGACCCCACAGGCTTGCTCTCTCACAGTGTGATGCCTCTTTCCATGTCACGATGCAACAGAAGGCTCTGACCAGTTGCCAGCTCCTTGATATTGGACTTTCCAGCCTCAAGAACAGTAATAAATAAATCTTTGATCTTTATAAATTATTCAATCTGTGGTATTCTGTTATAGTAACAGAAAAACTAAGATGAATACATTCATAGAAGTTTTTTTTTTTGGATAGAACTAGGGACCTTGCACTTGCAAGGCAGGCAGCAGAACCGCTGAGCTAAATCCCCAGCCCTCATAGAAGATAAATGTATCAGGAGAACACTTAGCTTCTTTATAGGCCAACTCACTACGCCAAAATTAATTTTGTACAAAAGAATCACATCACATTTTGCACAAAAGAATTACTCTGCTAGGGGCAAAAACTGCTAAAAAGAAAGAAGGTAAAAATTTTTTTAAAAAGTACCAGAAAACTGCCAATGGAGTGTCCCTCCCGCTTGGTGGATTTTAATCATTTCCTGATGGTTATGCTCAGTGAAAGTTTGAATGAAGCCTTTACTTAGCTCTGCAGAATAAACCAGGTGACAATAACTCCCACATAGTGTCTCAGTCTGCTTTATGCTTCTGGAAAAGAGTACCAGAGACTGGTTAATTTATAATGAACAGAATTTTATTTGGCTTAGGGTTCAGGAAGCTGGGAAGTCCAAGAGTATGGTGCTCTGGTAGGTGATGAGAACCTTCTTGCTGTGTTGTAACATGGCAGAGGCGTACATGAATGACAGTGTATAGACAGCAAGAGAGGGCTGAGCTCACTGTTTTTTTACAAACCCACTCTCTCAATAATGAGCCTACTCCTGAGGTAAGTATATTAATCTGTTCATGAGGGACCTAATTACATTTAAAGGTATTTTTCAACACTGTTTCATTGGTTTCCAACACATGAATATTGGAGGGACCCATTCAACCCAAGGCAGATTTGTTTCATCTTCAGCCACTCTCCCTAGTTGGGGAAGGGCTGCCTCCTATGGCTATGATTTTTCTTGCTGATAGAATATTTTGGACTGCCTAGATCTTCCACTAACTGGCAGCCATGCTTAAAGAGATAAGAACTTCACTTGTATGTTTTGTCCCATGTATACGTTTTTTTTGTCCCAGCTTTCCTTGTGTCTGGCTTTGATTGGAGTAAACAGCTCAGAGATAATTAAACTTTGACCCTCTCAAGTGCGGTGTGACTTGGGGATAGGGGAGCTGTAAAGGGTACCCAGGGCCTTGTTCTTCCTAAGCAGGTGTTCTACCATGAGCTACACCCTCAGACTGCACGTGTGATTTAATAGACAGTAAGCCACAGGCCCAAGAGAAGGTGAGCCTAAAATCCAAGATGTGTAACATAGGCAAAAAATGGGAGAAAAAGCCAAAATATTCAGGACTGGATATTGTTTTTAGCTCACAGTTTTGTTTTGTTTGTTTTTTTGGCACCAGGGATCGAACTCGGGACCTTGTGCTTGCGAGGCAGGCAACAGAACCACTGAGCTAAAACCCCGGCTGGATATTGTTTTTAAAGTTAACGAGAGTACACACACCATTCATATCATCTATCTTTCTTTCAGATTCTTTCTCCAGCCTTCTCTGTCCTTCTCTGGGCCCTAAGTTTAGATCCATATGAACTGCAACCTGGGCTCCCTCTCCCTCTGGTTTCTAGTTGGGTGCAGCAAATGTGGGCCAGTAGTAGTAGTAGGAAACTGGTAAGAGAGTGGGGAGGGGCATTTATTCCTCTGGCTCCCTCTCTGCAACTTACCCTAGGTCAGCTGTTCTTCTCTGTCAAAAGCTAGAGCTTCGGTCAGGTGGTTCTCACAACACATTTCTCCCTCAAGGGCTTAGCTAATATCCCCTCCTTGTGCCCTTTCAAGGTGAAGAGTGTGAATGGCTCCCTCCTTACTGTTACTAGCCCAGAGTTACTACAGTATCCTCATTTTGTGCAAACCTTGCCTTTATGAATAGTAAACTCTCTTCTTCTTTAGGTTGATGGTGCTGTCTTTTCCGAGAGCCTGACTGATATAAATGGTATTGATTTGACACAAGCAATCTCAGAAAGATAATTTTCTACATTTCAATCTGGCCATATAATAACATTCATATTACAGAAGTATTTCTTTGATCATGAAATATTTTACAACTACACCTCTCCTGCTCCCCTATCCTCCAAGCCCATCCAGGGGGTACACTGCTTTCTTGCTCTGCACTGTTGAACAGGATCAGAACAGTCCTTCTTTGCATCCTGAGCACATTCATGAACGATGAGTCTGTCATTTTCCTTCAAGGGCTGTCTGGTTACTGGTTTTCAACTCCAGCTTCCTGCTGGGCCTGGACCCTGATTGTGAATCCCAGGCCTGTTACTCTTACTAGTACTTTCCCCAAGATTTGCTTTCTCCCCATTGTCTTTCAGTGGCTGGTTGCTCCCTGTCACTGTGAACATCCTTGTCACTATTTCTGGCTTGCTCTTAAATGTGAAAACTGTCCCCCAAATCCCTTCTATTAGGCTACCCCTGTCTCTCGGGTTGGAATCATATTCACTGATTCTTCTGGAATTTTCTATGTGGACTGGCAGCCCCTCCTTGGAGACTATGCCTATTGGATGAATTTATCCCCCAGTTTCCATGCCTCTCTACATGAGCTACTGAGGGTAGGATTGTGGAATAGTTAATGGCCAAGGTTACACTCATGATCAGTATAAATGGAAGAGGGATGGACAATATAGTGTTTAAACTAGAGTATGCATTCTAAACAACCAATATGAGCATTCTTTAGATTACTAATAAGTTGGCATTTTGACTTGCAAATTAGGCTCTATAAGTCAATTCAACAAGGTTTTTAATCACCTTCTATAAATTTGAAAATAATATTTTTGGGATTTAAAAGCCTGAAGATTAAGATTCTAAAAAAGGAGGTGATAATCCTTCCCCCCCCATTAAGTTTATTGGTACATTTTCGGTATAAAATACAGTTACATTCATCATTGGGATCTTGTACCATTACATGAGTACCTTGGTTCTTATTTTTTCCCCTTCCCTTGCCCTCCCTTCACCCCCCTCCACCCTTCTCTATTTGCACAGACTTTGTTTCCATTTTTTCCTTTTCTCATATTTTTTCTTTTCCCTTTTTTCCTTTCCCCTACCCCTCCCACTTCCCCTGAACCTTTAGACCTTTTCTTCCTGTTACACAATATCAATTATACATTTTTAAAATTACAATATTGAGATCTAGGAGACATTACCACAGATTTTACAGAATTTAAAAGGATATAGAAAGCATATTTCAAAAATCTGTTTTGAAATAAATTTGACAACTTCTAAGAAGTACCTTGGAAGACAAATTAATGAAACTAACTCTGGAGGAAATATAAAATTTGCATAGCACCTATTTAAGAAAGTATATTCCTAGCTTGAAAACCTACCTATATGACAACAGCAGGCTCATAAACATTTTAACTGATAAATTATATCAAACAATTAAAGCAGGAAAAAGAAGGAACACTTCTCTCCTCATTTTAGGAACTCAACATTGTGCTAATCCTAAAACTGGATAAAGATAATAGAAGAAAAAAGTGTGAACATAGATAGAAATTTGTTTAACAAAACAAACTATTAGAAGTCAGATCTGGCAGTATGTAGAAAGTGGTTTTGGTATAGGGATGGCAGTATTGGTTCAGCATTGGAAGATCCACCCCCAAAAGTCATCATTTTCACAGAGGAAAGGAAAAAGCCATATGATCCTGTCAGTAGTTGGAGAAAAAGTATTGGACTAAATTCTACAGGTGTTCATGGTAAAAGCTACTAGGAGACTAGAAGTAGAACAGGAACTTCTCAACAGATTAAAGACATGTACTCCATACTTCCAGCGAGAATGCCTTATATGAATGGAGAAGATACAATGCTTTCTCCCTAAGGTGGGGAACAAGGGCAGATATGCTTACTCTTTATCTGTCTATTAAACTTTGAGACCTAGGCCCCACCAAAATAGTCTGGTAATAAAATGACACAATTAGGATAGGACTGGAAAGGTAGAAGCAAAATCATTATATGTAGATGAAATGAGCATCTACAGAGAAAATTCTAAGAAATCTCTAGGAGCCCCTAGAACTTGTATTTGAATTTAGCAGGATTAGAAAACACAAGGTATATATAAAAATTTAGGTCTGTGTATACTTGCTATAAATGAAGAATTGGATATTGAAATTTAAAAGTTATGTAGGAGTACAAAGGACCTAGAAAAGTTAACAAACAAAAACAACAACAAGAAAAAAACAGTGTTGTAAGACATTTAGTACCTAATTTTAAGACTTCTTCTAAAGCTACAATAATCAAGGCAGTGTTGGTGTAAGGAAAGACATATAGATCATTGGAATAAAACAGAGAATCTAGAAATAGAACCACACATATATGGTCCACTGAATTTTGAAAGATTATTTAACATTAGCATTTTATAGAATATAAACTCAATTCAAGAGCTGAGGAAGAGATAGTGTTTTCAGCAAATGGAACTAGAACACCTGGTATCCATATATAAAAAATGAACCTCAACCCTTTATTTCCATACATGAAAATAACTTGAAGGGATCTATGAACCTAAATATAAAAGCCTAAAAGTATAAAACTTTAAGAAGAAATTATAAGGGAAAATGTTTATGAATTCAGGGTAGGCAAGAACTACCTAGGATACAAAAAAGATGATGCATAAAAGAAAAAACTTGATAAATGAGATTCCATCAAGATGTAGAACTTTAAATGACATCATTGAAATGAAAAGTAGTCCTTAAACAGACCATATTTCCAATGCATATAACCTATGACCAGAATATATAAAGAATTCTTAGAGCTCATTAATAGACAACCCAATTTAAAAGTAGACATAAGAAGATGGTAAATAGCCAGTATAGCACAAGGAAAGGTGTGCAACTCTAGAATCAGAAAAATACTAATCAGTACAATAATAAGATTGAATTATACACTCATCAGGGAGATGAAGTTAAAAGTTTTTAAAGCCTTGACATGACTTTTTCTTTTTGTTGGAGTCTCCCCCTTTGCGTTTAATTTGTCATGCCCAATGGATTCATTCTGCTGGGTTTCCTGGGGTTGTGATCCTCATTGTCTTTTCTTAGGGTATTGTCTAAAATTTTTTGGAGTGCTGCTTTGGTATTCATGAAGTTCCTGAGGTGCTCTTTATCATCAAAGTATCTTATTTCTCCATCCATTTTGAAAGATAGTTTTGCAGGGAACATTAATCTGGGTTGGCGGCTGTTTTCCTTTAGGGCTTGAAATACATCACTCCAAGCTCTTCTTGCCTTAAGGGTTTGCATTGAAAAGTCTGCTGTGATTCTGATGGGCTTTCCTTTGTATGTGATTTGTTTCTTTTCTCTCACTGCTTGTAGAATTTTGTTCTTCTGTTGGATTTCTGGAATCCTAACTATTATATGCCTATGTGTAGTTTTTTTTTGATCAAGGCTATTTGGAGTCCTATATGCCTCGCTTATCTGTATGTCAAGTTCTTTTCCCCTCCCTGGGAAGTTTTCTGCCATCACTTCTGTGAAGAGTTTTTTTATGTCATCTGCACTCTCTCCTCTTTCTTCATTGACTCCAATCAGTCTTATGTTGTTATACTTTGCATCATCTAGCAGCTAGCTGCTGGATTGATTTCTCATGTTCCTTTACAATTTTAAAGCAATTTTTCTTTTCCTAGTCACTAATTGCAATCTTTTCTTCTATATCTGAAATTCTATCCTCACATTGGTTCTTTCTGCTGAGCAGACTTTCGATGGAGTTTTTAATCTCCTGGAAATCTGTTTGCATCTGTTTTATAGATTCCATTTGTTTCCTATGTTGGGATTCCATCATGTTCCTTAGATCCTCTATTTTTTTTATCTGTGTCCTCTCTAGATTTATTAATCATGTCTTGCACCATGAGCACAATCTTTGGTGTTAACTGAGTAATTATTTCTGATTTCATTTTTCCCAGATCCTCTTTTGTTGCCAGTTCAAAGAGTCCAGGTGGTTGAGTATCAGATTGTTCCATCTCATTTCCCTTTGGGGTTGCTGTAGGTGATCCAGAAGTCTGTTTTTGAGGTTTATTTATGTGTCTTCTCATTTACACGGGGGGGGGGGGGGCGTTGCTTCTGGTGCCAGCGCGGCTCACCTTCTCTGCCCTAGGAGCTTGGGATGGCGGTGGGGGAGCTTCCTTCCGGTGATTCGGTGTTTTCAGCGTGACTCTAGGTTGAACTCTTCGGGTCCGCACCTGCGCCAGCTAGGGTGCGTTCCTTGAGCCTGGCACCCGCCCAGAGCAGGAAGTGATAATCCTTGAACTCCAGCATAAAGAATCTACCAAGAAATGATCTTAGTTGTTCAAAAATAGGATAAAGATTTAAATTAGTGTATTAATAGCTGGTTTTTGAGCACCTACCACGTACCAGACATTTTCCATATATAACATTTATCTCTGAAAAATCTAAAGATTTGGTATTTTACTGATGACTGAGGCTGAAAGAGGTTGACTGCCTCAAGACTCACTGCTAGTATTTGGGAAACTGGAATTTGAATTCAGCCTTGTTTAAAAAGTTCACATTATGCTGATGTATCAGTATGATTGATTATTGGGAAGCCCTTAAAATAAGAATTTTTATGACTATCAATGTAAAGTGTATATTAAAATAATGCAGAAATGTAAAACATAACATTAAATCATCATTTACATAGCAAAACTCAGAAAAAATAGTGGCAATTTAGAGCAGTAAAAGGTTTAGATAAATTTATACCTAAGTATTTTACTTTGTTGCATCTATTATAAATGTCATTACCTTTGCAATTCTGGTGTCAGTTCACTATTAGTGTCTAGAAATACAATTGACTTTTGTGTATTGAACTTGTATCCTGCAGCCTTGCTGAACTCACTCACTTATTAATTCTAGGGTTTTCTCCTTACAGATTTCTTGGGGCTTTCTTGGTAGACATTCATGTCATCCAAAAATGAGAAGTTTTTTTTTCTTCCTTTCCAATCTGTATGACTTTTCTTTGTTTTTCTTGTCTCCACCAGGTTAAGAATATTAGTTGTAGGTTTTTTCGAGATGCAATTTATGATCATGTTTTGGAAAGTCCCTTCTGTCCCATTTGCTGAGTATATTTTTTCCGTGTGTGTCTGTGTGTGTGTGTGTGTGTGTGTGTGTGTGAGATAATCCTTGAACTCCAGCATAATCTGCCAAGAAACAATCTATTACCGAAAGAGGAGTGTGCGTGTGTGTGTGTGTGTGTGTGTGTGTGTGTGTGGTACTGGAGATTAAACCCAGGGCCTCACATGTTAGGCAAGCATTCAGCCACCAGCTATATCCCCCATCCTTTCTTTTGTTTGCTTGTTTTTTTTGTTTTTGTTTTTGTTTTGGTACCAGGGATCGAACTCGGGTCCTTGTGCTTGCGCAGCAGGCAGCAAAACCACTGATCTAAATCCCTGGCCCATTGCCCAGTCCACCTTTATTTTTGTTGTTCGTACTGGGGACTGAACTCAGGTTCTTGTGCTTGTGAGGCAAGAGGCAGAACCACTGAGCTAAATCCCCGGCCCTCCCCAGTCTTTTAAAAAAATAATTTCATATTGAAACAGCATCTCACTAAGTTACTCAGTTTGGCTTGAATATGTGGTCCTGCTACCTTAGCCTCGAGAGAAGCTGGGATTACATATGTGTGCCACCACACCCAGTGAGTTTATTTTTTATCATGAATTGACATTTAATTTTGTTTTTTAATTTTTTGGTGCTGAGGACCAAACCCAGGGCCTCATGCTTGCTAGGCAAGGGCTCTACCGCTGAGCTAAATCCCCAACTCTGACATTTAATTTTCCTGCATCAGTTAACATCATGTGATTTTCCTTTAGACTGTCACAATGATATATTACATTGATTTTCAAATATTGAATTAGTCTTACATTCCTAAAATAAAACCTGGTCTTGATGTGTTCTTTTAAGAGTATGACTAGATTTAATTTGCTAATATTTTGTTGAAGATTTTTCTTATGTTATGAGAAGTATTAATTTGTAGCTTTCTTGTAATGTCTGCTTTTGGCATCATGGTAAATAATGGCTTCAAAAGTCTTGAGGTGGCTTGTTCTTTTTTCGTTCCTATTCTATTTTGAATAAGTTTGGAGTAAGTTGTAGTCTGTAAGAAATTGATCCCTTCCATCTAAGTTGTTGAGCTTAAGTATGTATAGTTTTTCACATCAGGTCATGTTTTTTGGGGGGGGCCTATTTTTAGTTAGGGTGTTGTGGTCATTTACACTTAATGATATTAATATTTGGGGGATTTGTGTCAACCATTATTTGTTTTTCTTTTTGATACCTGTGGTATTCATTCCTTTGTTCTTCCTGTCCTGTCCTTTTCTTTATTTAAACATTTAAAAAACACTTTGTTGAGATTTTTACTGTATCTGTTTTTAGTAGCTGCTCTAGAGAATACAATATGCATAACTGTTATGGCTTGTATCTAGATATCCCCCCAAAGCCTCATTTGGTCATAGATGGGGCTTTTCAAAGATGGCTAGATCTAGGGTTTATGTCACTAGGATCAAGAACATGATGCTGGGATTGATTCATGCTGCGATGCTAGGATTAAGGGTGTGTGATTATTAAATTAGTCCACTTATTGGGTTGGCACCTGCCCTAAGCAGGGTAGCCTAGATGGAATATAAAAGGGGCAGAAAGAAGCTGCTATGCTTGCTTGTCTCTTGTTGCTTGTAGCTTCTGCTTTCTGACTGCCAAGAACTGCTTCTCCTCTGTGATGTCCCTCTGTCATGCTACTTGGCCTTGGAGCCAGTCGACTACGGACTGAAAACTACAAACTGTGAGCCAAATAAACCTTTCCTCTTTTAATTTGGGGTATTGAATATTTTTGTCTCAGCAACTAGAAAAGTAACTAAGACAATAACTTTCACTGTCTATTTAGAATCAGTGTATTACCACTACTAGTGAAATGTAAAAATATTATTGTTCCATAGTACTTCCAAGTATGTAATATCTCTAATCACTGAAAAACCTGCTGGGGATTAGCTCAGTGGTGCTGCCACCTGCTTCACAAGTGCAAGGTTCTGAGTTTGATCCCCAGTACCCCCCCAAAAAGAAAAGAAAAACCTCATCAGAATTATTATATAACTTTTGCTCTCGACCATCAAACATCTTTTAAACACAAAAGGAAAAAAATTATTAAAATTATCCATATATTTACCATTTCTATTACTCTTCCTTCTTTCCTGATCATTCAAGTTTCCTTTTAGTAAAAGCCGATTTATATGATCTGAAGAAAAACCATAGTAGCTTTCCTTTTAGTATCATTTCTCTTTTACCTGAAAACTTTTTTCTTTTCCTTTCCTTTCCCTTCTCTTCCCCCCTTCCCTTTTCCTTTCATTTTTCCTTCTTTTCTTTTTTGCAGTATTAGGGATTGAACCCAAGGTTTTCATAATCAGCTACATTCCTAGCTTTTTTTTTTTTTTTTAACTTTGATACATGATCTTACTAAGTTGACCAGGCTGGGTTCAAATGTAAGATCTTGCCTCAGCTCCCCAGAATGCTGAGATTACAGGTATGTACCACCATACCTGGCTACTTTCAGGAACTCTTTTATAGCAGGTCTGCTAGCAACAAATTCTGTAATTTTCAGTCATCTGAGAATGTTTTACTTCATCTCTTACAATTATGTTTCTGGTCCAATATGTTCAGGGGTCTCCCTTGTCACTTGTGCTCCAATCTACATACAAGTCATAGATCACCCTCAAATACTCAGCCTACGAACAGTGTTACTTGTTCTTTTTTTCCCCCAGTACCACAGATTGAACTCAGAACCTTGCACTTGCCAGGCAGGTGTGGCGCCACTGAGCTACATCCCGGCCCTCACTTGTAATTTTACTTACATTTTAGACCAGTGATGGTGAACCTTTTAGAGACCATGTGCCCAAACTGTAACCCAAAGCCCATTTATTTATCACAAAGTACCAACACAATTACACTTTAATACTGATGTTTTCATTTAGAAAAAGCAACTCACACATTAACATCTTTGTTTTAAAAGAAAAACACAGTAACAGAGCTTTCAATGATACAAACAGCTTTTTATTGAAAGGTAAAAGTTTGCATTTGGCATGCCTTCGCACAAGTAAGTGATCTTTGCTGGTGTATGCATCCTGATAATTTGTCAAATCTTGGCTGAGGCAATTTGGCTCATGGGCCCTTGGCACAAATGCCATAGGTTCACCATCTCTGTCTTAGACCATAAAAAGCCTGGAGGCTACATTCTTCTCCAATATAATGGCTTCTCTGAACAAATCCAAGTCTCTGCCTTTCCACTTCAACACTCCCACTCAACGTGGAGGATGAAGATTTTTGCTTCTGTCAGAGAAGACTACCCCCTTCCCAAGTTCCTGATCTCACTCCCTGGATAACTTTTGTTGGTTTACTCCAGCCACTCATAGCCAATACATCTCTCCCTTGTCAACCATGGACACTTGATTTTTCCTTGACTCACAAAGACATTACCCATTTCAAGAAAACAAGACCAACATGCATCTCAGCCACAACTTTCCTCTTTTCAACCATTGACAGCAATGGCATTTGCCACTCAACATTTCTTCAGGGGAGCCATCAGAACTTTCACAACTGATACACAATATCTCCTTTTCTATCTTCATATTACTACTTGTTTTACTATCCCAGGTGTGTTCTTTGTGGAAGTAAAGCCTTCCTTCATTCCACTGTGTTTGTTTAATAGCTTATCTTGCCTCTGGTATAGAGATTGCTCCAACAACAGCCTTTTCCCAATTCTCCTTTCCACCTCCATCCAACCAAAAAAGGTGATTACTCTAATCCCCTTCTTGGTGAGCTTGGAAATTGCCAAGAAGATGTGATAGGAGCTACAGACCTTGGAGTAGCCTTATACACCTTTTACAGCCTCTCCTTCAGGCCTTGAGAAATTGGATGGATTCCCTGGCCGCAGTGGCCCTGTGGGATCAGAGAGATCTGGATGTGCTGACTGCAGCACAGGGAGGTCTCTGCGTGGCTTTGGGAGAGTGCTGCTGTCACTGTGTTAGCCACTCAGGTGTTGTACAGCAGACTGAATGCCCTCCTGGATCAGGCATCCTGATTGGGAGAGCAAGGGTTGAATGGTTGGTTGTCATGGAATTGGGGATGGCTTTCCTGGTTACTACCCCTTCTTGGCCCACTAACAGGAATTTTTCTCTTACTTTTGTTTGGAATCTGTCTACTTGTCTCACAGAGCTTATCTTTTTCAGAATCCAACAAATCTATCTGCAAATGATGTTTCAACAGGAATTCTACCTCTCTCAACTGCTGGAGACTCCAACTATGCCCCTTCTAACTCAACCCTTAAAAAGGCATAGTGGCACATTCTGTAATCCCAGCACTCGGGAGGCTGGAGGATCTTATGAGTTTGAGGCCAGCCTGGACTATATAGTGAGACCGTGTCCCATTTAAAAAAAAAAAAAAAAAGAAGAAGAAGCTCAATCTTTCAACCTTATAGCCAGTTGCAAATCACCCAATCCACCCACAGCCAAACTCTATCCTAGATCATTAAATCCAATCGGTTTTCTCCAGCCCTTAAATTAGGATGAGAGTTCCATAATTCCCTATAAGCAGGAATGATGGCAACTCTCAGGAAGCAGCCTCAGAAGAACAGACCACCAGCCCTCAACATCCCATGAAGATTTTTTATGGAAATTATGTCTCTCAGGAGGAAGTCAAAGCAGGAGATGGCTGAGGAGGGGGCTGGAGGAGGAGGGGACAGCCTGCTTTGAACCCCACTTTCTGAGGCTAGGTCTACCTTCTGAGTTAAATGTTGTCCCAGGAACAGGACACCCAGGTCTGGATACAGTGGGAAAGAGTAACCAGGTAAGTTAGCTTGTGCAGAGTGAGTCCGTGGATATGCACCAGGTGGTCTGGCTGTCCTAACCCTAGTTGCCATGTCAATGACTTTGCATATTTTACCCCTGCTCCTTGGGCTTGAGACACTGTAATTCCTCAGGGGCCCTGAAGGGTCTGGAACTCCATAACCTGATGGAGGGGCTCAGTTGAACCGCTCATTGGTGGGAATCACACCTCTGACTGCTCCTCAACCCCACGCCAAACCCTGAGACTGCGAGCCTTCTAACCTGGGCCCCCCTCATGGCCATGGGCTCTTCTTGCTGGCCCTCTCCTGTCCTGTGGAGTGTATCTTTTCTATCTCTCTTTTGGATGAATCTTTGATCTTGCTCCTCAGAAAGAGAGAGGAGGGAGGGAGGGAGAGAGAGATCATCTCTTGGAGAAATGGAAGGAGGGAGGAATTCTTATATTAGTATCAGAATCTAAACTCAAACTAACACAAAAAATAAGGGAGATATATTGGCTTATTTAGCT
Organism: Heterocephalus glaber; assembly: GCF_053883595.1. Lineage (NCBI taxonomy): Eukaryota > Metazoa > Chordata > Mammalia > Rodentia > Bathyergidae > Heterocephalus > Heterocephalus glaber. Next base: position 7,743,880 of record NW_028258305.1, read on the forward strand.
GGAAAGACCAAAGGTAAAGGGAGCTTTAGAGGTGGTTTATTTAGGGGATTTGTTATCATGATGAATCCAATTCCTTTCCATTTTTCTGATAGCCTGCTGCTCTTCAACTTCATTATAAGGTTAGCTTCCTTTTTTGTAGCAAAAATCTCGTTCCTCACATAGTCACATCATATTGCCCAGAAGGAAAGAAAGCACTGACTTCTGGTGGTTTTGCTAACTATTCCAGTTTGTCCAGGACTGTCCTGAATTTATCACTGAAAGTTCTATGTGGAGGGAAACCAAGTGAATAGTTATCTACCACATAGATGTCTCCAAATAATTCAGGACCTTTTTTTTGTTTTGATAGGGTCTCACTATGTAGCCCAAGTTGGCCTCAAATTCATAGCAATCCTCCTGCCTCAGCCTCCCAAGTGCTGGGATTACAGGCATGCACCACCATGCCCAGCAGGACCTTTGTCTTCAGAACCCCTCAGTTAACTTCTTACATCTCACTGGCTCAAATTAGAGCTTATTGCCCTTTAGATAGGAACTTACTGCCCTTTAGAGCTGACCCTTATTGTGGCAACAGGGATACAATTTCCTAATTGGGTAAGTAAAGCAGAGGTAACTTTTGGAAATAGGTAGAACTCAGTCTCTCAAACCCCATAATCATATGGTTGCTATAAAACTGACACACTCAGGATGTCCACTATAAGATTCAACTAATACAACACAAGAAACAGTTAGCATTTATAAAGTTAAAGCCCCAAATGAATCAGATGACTTTGTTATCCAAAAGTAAAAGATAAAAATTCTATTAAGACCAAACTTTTCTAGCTATAGGAAAATGTGTTAACAGATGTTTTCGCTAACAGATATTTTTGCTGATTTGTATAAGCAACAGTGCCTAGTGTTTCTTTTCACTGAAGGAGAATATGCCCCAATATTACCCATGAGATACAAGACGATATCATAAGTACAGGCTAGCACAAAACTACACTCTTGGATTCACACAACAATGTGTGTTAATTGACATTATTTTATTTTATTTGGTCAAATGCTGAAACTGGGGACAGCAAATACTGTGGGTTGTTTGGTTTTTGGTTTTTGGTTTTTTTGAGACAGGGTCTCACTGCGTAATTCAGGCTGGCCATGAACTGACTATGTAGCCCAGGTTTACACTGAACTCACAATTCTCCTGCCTCTGCCTCCCAAGTGCTGGGATTACAGGTGCATGCCACCATTCCTGGCTAATGTGACTTGTTTTGGCCAGTGAGATTGGAATGAACAGGATGTATGTCAACTTCCTGGCAGAAATTTTGAAACCCAGGGGTTCACTATGTTCTCTTTTCTCTCTGTCTTGATGACCAATTGATCCACTGTAGCATGACAGAAATAAATGTCCATGGTTCTAAGTCCTCAGGATTTGGGGGGGGGGGTGCATTTCTTACTACATAATAATTAGCCTATCCTATTGCTTCACCACAATTCTGTCCTCAAAAATTTAAGTCAAGAAGAGCAGAGAAACAGTTTACTGGCCTGGAGCCTTGGAAGATATTGTTCCACAAAGGCCAGAGATTTTCCAAAAGAATCTTGGCCATACCAACTCCTAGACAGAAAATTAGAAACCTGAGCATTGAACAAATGTTTACACTTAATTAGCATTATAAATGCTTAATTTAGTTAGCTTTTAATAATTGACTTTATTTTTATTTTTTTTACTTTTATTTCCATTTATTTTATGCCTAATTTATTCCCGTGCCATAAGTTTTTGTTTCTTCAGTTTCTTCTGGGATATCTTTTTCTTCTGTGCAACTTCCTCCTCTGGTTTAGGAACAGTTTGTTCCTTTTCAGTAAGGATCATCTCAATATGGCAGGGGGAGCTCATGTACGGGTTAATTCAGCCATGAGCTCTGTAAGCACGGCGGCACACCTTGGGTGCTTTGTTCATCTGGATATGTTCAATGACCAGAGAATTGACATCTAAACCCTTAAGCTCAGCATTACTCTCTGCATTTTTAAGCATGTGCAGCAAAAATTCAGCACTCTTTTTGGGCCACCGGCCTGTGTCCAGCCCCACTGTTTGGCCTGGGCACACCTACCAACTCCACCATTGTAACGCCGGAATGGCACACATTGTTTCTTTAATGTGACATCCTTCAGATACTTGGTGGCCTTTCGGATATGCACACCCTTGATGGCCTGGGCAGTTTCACGGGTGTTCTTAAAGTGAACACAAAGATTTGAGCCTCTTGATTTGCATGATTTTGTGGGGTTTTCTGGGTCAAGAGAGTATTGAACCATTTTCACAGGTCACCTCTGGGCGCTTACAGGAAGAGAATAATTGACTTTATAATAAATACTTCATGCAAATGTATACATTTTGAAATGAAATTATAAATTATAATTCCATTATACATAATGATAAATTCCATTATCTATAAAAATAATACTAACAATATTTGAAATGAAGTCTTTTATGTGACTCTGGTCACTTCAAAGAGAATGTCAACCCAAAAACACCAAACAAACACAAGGTCACAAGGAAAATGATTTTATCACTTCATGAGTTTACTTAGAAATTCCTACTTACTTGCCCTAGAGACTCTGATTAATAGGTACTTTGGAAACCACTGTTTAACTGAATCTCTAGTTCAGCAGATACAGAAATGATTAGTCCTCAACTCTTGAGCTGTAGTTGTCCCTTTCAAATATTAGTCAAGAAATGTTGGAATGCCTGCCATACCCACAACTCTATGGAAACCACTTTGGCCATACTTTCAGACAAAGAAACTGGCTGGGCTATTCTTCAAGTACTTGTCTTCTATTTCATATTTCCTTGTAATCTCTTCCAGTTTGTACTTGACCAAGGGGCAGTTAAGCTGACCAAGTGGATGGCAAATGGTTACTAAGACAATCGTATTCTTTATAATTCTGGCAATTGGAACTGAGAAATATGACGTTAGTTTGCAGTGAGAAAAGTAGGGGGAAATGCCTAAAGGGAAGCAGAGATGAAGAGAAAACCTGAATTGTGTTAGGGGAATACTACCCAAAGGAGCCTCCAACCTCTGCAGCTGAAGGATTATCAAAATAGCCTGGTTTTAGAGTTGTATCCTATGACTTCTGTCTTCATGAGGCTTAGCTGTTCCAAGATTTCTGCAGGATTTTTTACCTCTCTCCTTGGCTCATGCAGCATGTAACCAATTGTCACTACTTGGGAGGGCTTGAATAAGTCTTTATTGCTAACACACACATATACATACATGTATCTATGGGGGACATGGTCCATGACTCCCCAGTTGATGCCTGACACCAGTATGTTTTTTCCTATACACATACCAGTGATAAAGATTATCTATTATTTTAAAAGATCATCTGTTAGGCACAGTGAGAGACTAACAATAATAGAACACTTATAATATGCTATAAAAAAGTTAGTGAATGTGGTCTCTCAAAATACTATACTGTTCTCACCCTTCTTGTGATGTGAGATGATTTACAATGCCTATGTGATGATGAAGTGAGTGGATGACTAAGCACTTGTCACACCTTGTGACTGTAACTTGCAGTACGAGGTGTGACAGCAAAATTAGCATGAATTTTTCCTTTATAATTTCATGGAGAGAAAATCTGTCCTCACTGTAGATCTCAGCAACTGCAGCATATGATATTTTTCTTTCCTTACTAACCAAGAACTTTCATCTTTTTACTTACAGGAAACACTTTATGGCTACTTATAAGCATCTCTAAATTGTCACCATCCCTATTTTTGTGCTTTACAGCCATTTATTTATTTATCATTTATTTATTTTGAGACAGGGTCCTACTAGTATTCTAGGCCAGCCTTGAACTCACTATGTAGCCCAGGCTGGCTGCAAACTAACAATGATCCTCCTGCCTCAGCCTCCCAAGTGCTGGGATTACAAGTGTGCATCACCACACCCAGTTTAGGGCCATTATTAAGTAAAAGAAAGCCCAAGCTTTCTGTGATACCAGAGCAGTTAATCTCATATTGAGACAGCTGCTTAAACTGAGGAAAAAGCTGAACAAAACCTCTATCTTCACTCGCTCTTAGTTACTTGCTTTAGTTGACTTTAAAAATCACTAACTTTGGAAGTCATGCAGTTGACCAACATATGTACTCCTACTAAGTATGCCGCAGTCATGTGGGTTATGATGACAACCATTGCCTAGGTTACATTTCAGGGATTTGGAGGCTGTTTTTGTCTGGACCACTGACTCACTCTTTACTAGGGACTTTGCAGGTGTTGAATGGGTCACCCTTTCACCTTAGAAGGCCAAAACTACTCTGATTGTGCTGACACTGCCATCTTCCAGACATGCACTTGTGCAGAGCTAGGAAGTTTGATTACTCATGTGCAGACTGATTGCTTCACCTCCGATCAATTTCCCCCATCCCTAAAATTGTCCTGCTTCTTTATTCCATAAAAGACCCTTAAACTCCACCCTTGAGCAGGTGTGGGAGGGTGGATTGCAGACATGGGTTTTCCCCTTTAAACTTTGCTGCCTTTGGACAAACTCTCTTCCATAAAACTGTTCCTTCAGTGATTGGCATACTGTGTGACAAGCAGAACAAATCTGGTTTGGTGACACAGCTAAGTGACAAAGGGCAGGTAGCATATGCTGGACAAGGGGATGACTCATGTCCTGGGCAGGATGGAGCAGGAAAGTGTGATTTTTGCTATGCTATTCAGAATGATGCACGATCTAAAACTGGTGAATCCTTTATTTCTGGAATTTTCAACTTAACATTTTTAGACCTAGGTTAAACATGGGTAAATGCAACTCTGGAAAGTAACCACAGATCATGAAATTGGGTGAGAGCAGACTATTACATTCAGCTTTGAACACTGACCTGCCAGAAAAAGGAAGAATGACCTCAAAAGCCACTTATCAACTTTCAGGGCTGTCACTCCTTCCACAGGTGTGGGGCAGGCTTCTCCCTTCTGGGTTTCAGAGGGCAGGGCCTACAGGGAGCTGCAGAGGCAGCGGAACATAAACTATCTGTTTATGTGGAGAGTTTACCATTGAGAGAAGGTGTCACAAAATGGGGGTGCAGGGACCCAGCCATTTCATTGGGGGTACTCCAAAACACCATTGTGAGGTTTTTCACCTGAGACCTTTCCGTTGTTTTTGAGACAGGGTCACACTTTATGGTCCAGGGTGGCCTTGAATTCATGATCTTCTTGCCTCAGCCTCCCAAGTGCTGGGATTACAGGTGTACGCCTCCATGCTCAGCTTTACGTGAGGCATGCTGCAGGGTGTACTTCTTTTCCTACTTTTACTTGGTCCAAACTTGCTCTGCAGAGCCTGTTTCTTTTCCTAACTGTAATAAAACTTTCCTACTGTTTGTTCTTATCTTGACCAATTCTTTGCTCAGGACAGAAAGAATCTAAAAACCACCTCCAGAAGGAGACCACAGTCACTCAAAATCTAGTAACATACTGAAACTTATACAGACTGTGACCAAATAAACTTCTCTCCTTTCATTTTCAAGTGCTGGGTATTTGGTCCCAGCACAGAGGGAAATAACTAAGACAGTATCTTTGGTTTTTCTGATTAGAAAAGTGATGCATGCTCATTTTATAATCCAAGTGATAAAGACATATCTTATAATCCCAAACACCAGATAAAACCACAGGTTGGTTTGTGTTCTTCTACCAAATAGACTGGTGAGCCTACATTTATAAGATATATGATAGGGCCGGGGATTTAGCTTAGTGGTTCTGCCACCTGCCTTGCAAGCCAAGGACCCGAGTTTGATCCCAGTACCAAAAAAAAAAAAGATACATGATAAATAGAAGCAACAGAAAGATAACACTAAGTTGTTAACAGCAATTAACTCTGGACAGTGCGATTAGTGATTTTCTTCTTTCTTGTTTACCTGTATTTTCTAGTGTTTCTAGATAATTATTTTTGAACTTGTTTAATTATTTATCTGGGTTTTTTGAGATAGGGTCTCCTTATGCAGTTCAGGCTGGCCTTGAACTCACTATGCAGCCCAAGCTGTCCTCAAACTCAAAGTGATCTTCCTGCCTCAGCCTCCTGAGTACTCGGATTACAGGCATTCGCCACCATAACTGCCTGGCTTATTTTTGAACTTTTAAAGAAAAAACTGGCAATTTTTAAACTTATATGTCTTCCTTATATAACTATATGTAACTATCTTCAAATTTGCCTTCTTTCTGTAATTTTTCATCACTGAAAACAAAATTCCCTCTAAGAATATAATAATAAAAAGCTCTTTGATATCTACAAATAAGAAATCCAAAAAAAAAAAAAAAGGATCCAGGGGCCAGGGATTTAGCTCAGTGGTTCCACCGCTTGCCTTGCAAGAGCAAGGACCCGACTTTGATCCCCGGTACCAAAAAAAAAAAAAAAGGGATCCAATGAGTCAATATATACTACCCTAAGTTTCCATCACTTATGTAATTTGTGTTAAACCAAACAGGACCTAAGCCTTAGGAATTTCATGGACAAACATACTCTTTAATTTTTCCTTTGAGCATCACTTACCAGTTGGTCTGGAACTCTCTGGAAGTGTTAACTCTCCCAAACTTTGTGATTCTTGTCCACTCTCTGAGATTCTAAACCACGGGTGTCCAACCTTTTGGTTTGCCTAGGTCGCATTGAGCAATACACTTTCATCTATAATCTTTGGCATTTACTCACCAAGTCACACAAGCGCATGTAAGGTGTGATTACAAAGGTGGTCATTAGATTGTGACTGGTCCAAGAGGAAGTTAGCACCGAACCGTCCCGTTTGGTTGTCACCTACGCAGTCCACACGCGGGCACCACACAATCAAGTCATGAAAAATAATAATGTTAAATTTACAGTCTTGTGGCCACATTACTAGCTGTGGGCCGTGGGGTGGATGCACCTACTCTAAACGTTACTAATCTAATCTAACAAAGTTACCAATCATCGGCTATGAAGTGATATAATTAGATGTAAGGAACAGAATGAATTTACATTTGTTTACCGATTGTTTTTCTTTGTATTATGTGGATATGTGCTGGGGATTAAATCGGGAGCCTCGGTCAACGCTAAGCACCCATGCTACTACTGAACCAAGTCTCCAGACCCCAAATGTTTTAACCCCCTAAAATAACAAATCAAGAATCCGTATTTCACAAAGACTGCCTCTTTAAATGATCTCACATCAACACTTTTACCCTACTGATATCTCAAAGCCAAAGCCAACACATTTTGAATGACAATCACTCAAAAGCTGGTTATCAAGCTTAGTCAGGTCTATGCTCTTAACGAGGGCGATGACTCCCAGGAGAAAAAGGGAGGGTGTTGGCCTGTTGGACCCCAGAGTCTCTCCAGCTCCTAAAAGTCTCAGCGCTTCCGCTGTCCACCCGATCTTCAGTCCGGAAAATTTGGAACAGTGGGTCCCTCTGCACCCTTAGCGACCTGACTGCGGCTGACCCTTTCTGTCTGACACTCGCCTTCCGAGGGTCTGGCCTCCGGGGAAAGCCTCGCTATAACCCTGTGGCCGTTGACCTCAACGTGCAAGACTTACACGCACACTTCCTTCTTCAGGCCTTGGTCACTCCCCTAGCTCCGCCCAGTCCCGCGTTCCTGGCCAGGGAGTGGGCGTGAGGCGCCAGCGGCGGGATAGCTTTTGCGCATGCGCACAGCCCCTCCCTACCCGAGCAGGCCGGAAAACCGAGGCCCAATCCGAATGCCCCTAGCTCCGCGCCCCCGGGCCCTGGTGATCCCTTTGGGCAAGGGCTTGGGAACACAATAGCTCGTGAGCCAAATAGGCCCGTAGGAATTACCTTCCCGGGGACAGCCTCGTGTCTTCTCCTGTATGAGGAAGAAGTGGGAAACGCTGTGTGTTTGTTTTTAAACCCCTGGGTCTCCCCTATCTGTCTCAGGATAGAAACGGCCCTAGATTGCGCTTGGATTAATGGAAATGTGTAATTCGGCTTTCTTTATTTTTTGGTAATGGGGATCGAACTCACGTTTTTATTTTTTAAAAGACTGTTTCCTCCTCGTGCGGTCACAAGCCCTCCCGCCGTGGCCCAGAATTCCCCGGCGGCGTGGCGGGTTGGGCTTGTTTCCGGTCGCAGGGGGCCCGGGATCGGCGGGGCGAGGCGCGAGCTCCCGGAAGCCCCTTCTTCACCTTGCGTCCGCCTCGGTGGAGACTTCATCTGTAAGACCCAGGGCCTTACCAAGCGCTCCGAGGAGCTGACTAGTGAAGCACACCCAGGAATCCCAGCGGTGCCTTCAGAATGTAAGACCAAGAGCCTTACCAAATGCTCCGAGGGGCTGACTACAGCGATGAACAGCCGGGAAGGAACACACTGGACAAGTTGGAAAATAAAACAGACCTTTATTAGTCTGGCCAAACGGCACTCCCAAAGCAAAATAGCTTAGAGAGGCAGCTGGCTCAGAGCCCGAGGCTGTTTTTATAGGGGGTTGAGGGGGAAGTTAACATAGAATTAAAGAAAAGGGGACAAAGGTTAGTGGTCGACTGTCACGTATTGATGGTCAGCAGACATTTGCAGCTTGTTCTAAAAATTGTGGTGTCCGGAACATCAGTTCCGGGCAAACAAGGAGTTGAGTAGTTTACTTTGGGACTTTAGGTCTGTTACAGATTTTTATCTAGTGTCCCAAAACTAACAAGCATCTTTATCCATTAACTCACATTTAATCACAATGGGGCTGGAGAGAAGGAACAAAGGTTATGCAGTCCCACACATCCAGTGCACAATTTTTCCTCCGCAAATTAATAGTAACCAGTAGTTCCTTGGTATCTCCTGTTTGTAGAATATTGCTTTTCAAACATTCCTGTTTCTTGTCATAAAAGCAGTACAATAGCACATATAAGAGTATGCCGAAGAAATCCACAATTTTGCCCCCCAGGAATTACTTTATAAATTGTAGCGTTTTCATATATCCAAAGGTTTTGGTTGAAGCCGTTATCTCCCAGTAATACCTGTGTCTTTCCAGGTAAATTAGGTTATATATATTTTAAATTTTTTGTTAGGTATAGTTGATCAAATCATATACTTAAGGTGTTCAACATTCTTTGTTTTTTTAGAGGGCAAAGGGTTTATTTAGCTTACAGTTTGTAGGGGTTTCAGTCCATAGTTGGCTGGCTCCAAGGCGGGTGGCAGAGGGGCAATAGTTCGTGGCAGCAGCAGCAGACAGGAAAATAAACGAGAAGAAACTTTTTTTTTGGTACGGGGATCGAACTGGGGACCTTGCGCTTGGGAAGCAGGTGGTACCACTGAGCTAAATCCCTTGCCCAATGTTCAACATGTTTTGAGATACGTATACCTTGTGAAATGATTATTACAATAAAGCTAATTAACCTTATACATTTATAGCGATTCTTAATGTCCTTTGCTCAGAAACATTTCATTTCATCTCATTAGGTTTTTTGAGACAGGGTCTCCTTATGTAGTCTAGGCTGGCCTTGAATTTACTATGTAGCCCAGGCTGGCCTCGAATTCTCAGCCTCCTGAGTCCTGGGAGTACAGGCATGGGCCTCCATGCCCAGCTTTAGAAACATTTTATAATAGCGCAAGTCAAAAAATAATTTTAATGGCTGTATAGTTATAGTAATTTGTTCAGCCAATCCCTAATTAGTAGACTTTTGTTTATTACTTTTACAAGCAATGCCAGTTATATATTCCAACATATACTTTCCCATATTATTTTCTTACAATAAATTCACGAAAATATAATTACTAGATCAAAGGAAATGTATGTTTGTAAGATTCTGAATGTTAACGGACTCCCTAGAAATGTTAACAGATTCTCCCTAGAAATATATTTATTTTTTCCACCAACAAGAGCATGAGATTGTGGTATCTGTATTCCCTTGCTATCTTGGGTATTAGCAGTTTTCGTGATCATCTCTTTAAAAGGATCTGGTGGCATTTTCTCCCCATTTCTTGTTTAGTTCACTCCTAAATATATTTTAGCTGTTTCTCTTTTATGTTTTTCTTTTTACAATGTTAATATGTTTCTTTGTCCCCTTTACATTTTAATCTCCAAAAATTCTGCTTTCAGCTACTGAGACTGCCAAATGTCACTGACTTGTAAATGTGATACCAGTCTTCAAAATGCATTCCAAAATAACGTTTCCCACTAGACATATTTTTTTAGTCTATAACTTTAGTTGTTTTGGTGATGACTCATATGAGGATGACAGTGATTCATCTGATTTCAGTGAACCACAAGGATCCCAAAGAAGTATAGAATTTCCTATAACTTGATGTTTAAAAAAGTTGTCTTATATATGAGTAGGAACATGTGGTTTTCAACACATTTAGCTGATATTAAAAGATAGGATGAAGAAAACCACTTTCAATAAAACTAATTTTTGGATAAAAGACAATAAAACAATAGGGGGCAGAATTTGAATAAATATTAGGAATACAGTAGACAAAAATAGAGACTAAAGGAAACTGATGATTCACTCAGTGTAGGCACATAATTCGTTATCCAGCTCCTTTCTTGCCAGATGTGTTAAAGAACTCAGAACTGCTGCAATTTTAGACAAGAATATATGCCATGTATTCTAACACCCCAGCAGGATCCAGAGCACTACTTGTAATCAAATATATTAAGATTTAGTAAGATTAAATAAAGGCTAGAAATAATCATAAATGGCCAGTGATACAATCATTAGGTCAGATTTTGCCATGAACTTGTAATGAACTTAGGAAAAACTTGTAAGTTTCTAGAGCTATGGGGGATTTGGGGATTGTAGATACAGTAATGGTCTGTAGACCTGTGCAGGCAAATTATGTTTGGATTTCAACATCTAGCCAGCTCTGGGAATTGAATGAAGAGTATTTCGAAGTCTTGGCTGTGTTAAATAGTCTAGTGGTTTGGGGTGTTTAGTCTGAAGGCAGAGAGTACAATTTTAGAATAACAAAATACAGACTTTGAAGTATTTATTGAAAAGATAATGGGTTAAGTTTCTTATCAACTTACATTCTTGACCTTTGTAGTCAGTCATTAGTTCAGTGTGGAGTTTTGGTTGAAAAGAATCGCAATAAACACTGAAACTTCCTAACAAGTCTGAATATAAAAAAAACTTTGCTGTATTTTCCCATAAACCTTGCCTGTATGTCTCCACTCTATTTCAAGCACGCAGAAGCATGTCTTTCTAAATGTCCTTTGGCTGTACAGATGTTGTTTCATTTAAGTCTTTTAAAGTGTCAAAATTAGGGAACTTAGTCATATAAATAGGGTGGCTACTCTGGGTCAGATTCTGAGTGCAAGGTGTTGAAGATAAAGCCTGGTGGGTGAAAAACACAAACAAAAGATTGCAATACCCTGTAATGAGTGATGCAATGGGGTAAGTATAGTGTGCCATGGAACACCATGATCTGGCGAGAGGAAAGAACTGAAAGTCTAACTCAGGCAGGTGAAGGCAGCAGGATTTAACATTATTTTAAGATAGTAATTTGCAAAGTGTGGTCCATGGACCAATAGCAGCAGTATCATCAGAGAACTAATCAGATATGTAGATCCTGAGGCCCTTCCCTAGCACCACTGAATCAAAAGGTCTGGGGTTAGAGCTCCACAATCTGTGTTGTTTTTTGGGTTTTTTTGGTAACAAAATGTATTTAATGAAAGGAAGTTCATAAATGAGCACAAGGCAAAAATAGTCATGAGCCATATAGAAAACAAACTGGTGGACATAAATCCAACATCAAGAATAACATTAAATGAGAATGGATTAAGCAATTCAAGGAAAGGAAAAGAATTTTAGACTAAATAAAAAATAAGATACAAATATCTGCTCTGCATATGTGACACTTTAGATTCAAGATGCAAATATACTGAAAGTAAAACAATGGATAAAACATATAGGAAATCAAACGTAAGAAAAATGGAATGACTTTTAATATCAGACAAATTGATAACTTTTTCTAGAAAATGTTATTAAATGTTTATGAGAATAAATACAGTCAACTGATCACAAAGACATAAAAATTATAAACTGATATATACTAACAACAGAGCTCAAAATACTTCAAGCAAAATTTAACCAAATTAAGAGGAAAAAAGACAATACAAACATAATATTTGGAAACTTCAATAAGTCACTTTATAACATTTCTATCCAGTGTTATTGGGGTATAATTGACAAATAAATTTGCATATATTTAAAGTGTACAACATTTGATATTTCCATGCACTGTGAGATGATTACACACCAATCATCTCACATAGCTATCACACTTTCAAAAAGGGATAAAACATCTAGGCAGAAACTTTTAAAACACCCAAGATATGAACATTATAAATCAAGTAGACCTAGCAGACCTCCACAGAATATTTCACCCAATAACTGTAGAAAATACATTCTTTGAAGGTATACCTAGAACATTTCCAGCATAAACCACATACTAGGCCATGGAAGAGATTTCAATAGGTTAAACAAAATGAAATAAAACGAAGTATGTTCCTTGACACAGCAAACTGAAATTAGAAATCAAAAACAGAGAATTTAGAAAAATTTTTAAATGTGGAAATCAAACCACATAGTACTATGTAAAAAGTATGTCAAGGAAAAATTCAAGTGAACATTAAAAGAACATTAAAAGACAACTGAAAAAAAAAAAAGACAACTGACAGCCAGCTGTGGTGGTGAATGCTTATAATTCCAGCACTCTGGGAGGCTGAGGCAGGAAGATGGCAAATTCTAGCCAAGCCTAGGCAATTTAGTGAGACTTTAACTCAAAAACAATATAAGAGGGCCAGAGAAATGGGTCAGTGTGAAGGCCTGAGTTTCACCCCATACCGGACACACACAAAATGCATAAAAACTGACATTTGTAATTAAAATTGCTTAATATTTCATATATAAAACCTGACTTGCAAAATCACTCACATTCAACTATATACAATTGTCTTACTAAATATTAAAGGTACAAATGAATTCTCAATATAAAATTCTCAATAAAATGCCTATATTATATATAGGACAAAAAGACTACAAAAAAAAGGAAATGGAATTTTCTTCTTGTGAAGTTGCATTTACATAAATTGATATTTTCTTAACTCTAAGGAGACCAAAAAAATAAAGGATTTATATGCCAATCACTAGAGCAAGGAGTAATCATAACACAAAGAGATATAAGCAATATTTTAGTTACTAATATGGCTTATTTATTTTTGTGGGTTTTTTTGTTTTTGTTTTTGTTTTTGTACCAGGGATCGAACTCCAGTCCTTGAGCTTGTGAGGCAGGCCCAGGAACCACTGAGCTAAATCCCCAGCCCTAGCTCATTTATTTTGTACTAGGGATTGAACACAGGACTGTCACACTGAGCTTCATTCCCAGTCTTTTTGTTTGTTTGTTTGGTACCAGGGATTGAACTCAGGACCTTGCACTTGCCAGGCAGGCGCTGTGCTGCTGAGCTAAATCCCTGGCCCCAGTCCTTTTTTATTGTTATTTTGAAACAAGGTCTCACTAAATTCCCCAGGTGGGACTTGAATTTGTGACCGTCCTGCTTCAGCCTCCCTGTGCTGGGATTATAAATGTGTGCTACCATGCCCAGCTACTACTGTACCTTTAAAAATTACTACAAAACTTCAATGCTATAGCATATGCCATATTTACTTGTTTGTTTTCCACTAGGCTCTACCTCAGTAATGTACCTCCACCACATAATCCATAACTAGTACATACTGGGAACTGGGCAATCAATGAAAACATGTAACAGAAATACGTTAAACAAAGAAAAATGAATATGATCCACTCTTCAGAAGATTATTTGCCTTTAAAGAAAATTTTATATCTTAAAAAGTTAGGGGTAGGAAGACAACTATCCAAGATGAATGCTTACTTCAAACACAGAAGGGCGAGGGATACAGCTCAGTGGTAGAGCACTTGTCCACCACACATGAGGCCCTGGCTTCATTGACATATGTGAGGTATTTATATACATACACATACATGTGAAATAAAATGTTTTTCTTCATCAGTAATATTAATCGAACATAGGTTTTGCAAGTATGTTAGAGCTATATTCTCACTGTATGAACACAATACAATTTACTGAAAAATAGACCTTTCATCTGGGCATAGTGCCTGAAGCTTATCATCCTAGAACTGGGGAGGCTGAGGCAGGAGGATTGACATGAATTTGAGGCCAGTGTGAGCTACACAGTGAGTTCAAGTCCAGCCTGCACTGCAAAGCAAGATCCTGTCTCAAACAAACAAACAAACAAGCAAAAATCCCCAAAACAAAAGATAGACTTTTCACCATTTATTAACCAAAACTTTATGCATATTTGTGAGTAGCTTTGTTGACGATAACCCTAGAAGGAAAATTACTATTTATAATTGGTAGGAAAAATTTAAAATTTGCTTAAAGACACCAATTTAATTTCCCCAAACCCAGTACCATTTTTTTTCTCAGTAATTTGGTATCATAATAAACAGAAAAGCTTACTATTTATTTAAAATGTTATATTTATCAATCACATTAAATGTATTAATTTTCTATATACATTTTTGTATCTACTGTAAGAAACAATATAGAAACTGAGAATCAACAAACCATAAATAACAAAGGCTTATGCAGTAAGAAGCCAGTGAAGCCAAACCACAAATTCTACAGTAACCAGGCTCAGACAGCGAGGACCAACACTCTTCATTGTGGCCCCTGTTTTTAACTTAGGACCAAGTGGAGGGGACCAAATATGCTCCCCTAGACAGTCATATAAAATGTTCCACCTCTAGCTGGGCTAGGACTAGCTTCACCATGCCAAAAACATACTACCAGGGTACCTTCAAAGCCTTCCATTTTTTCTGCTACAGTTTTCCAACTTCCTTGAATATTATTGCATCCCTGACAAACATAGAAGATAGTGGCCATATCCCTTGCTATATAAAACCAGAAATATATTGTTCAAGTTTTCACTTATTTTCAGAATTGTTTGATGTATGATTGGTTAAATATTCTATCATTTTGTAAATATCTAAAATACCAAAACTGTCACATATACTAAGCTTATACATATACATATATTTCTATTTTCACATGAATATATACATATTGCCTAATAACAATTATTAAAATATGTACTATTTAGATAAATCAGTTCAAATTAGGATGTATTTGCCACATTTGAGTGCTAATGAATATTATATAATTACTGTAGATATAAAATATTTTGCTTTTAGCACGCATTCCTTCATTTTGTTTGGCCATAATTTTATCTGTTCTCATACAGTTTCTCATGCATGTCAAAATTTGCATCAAATTAACAATTGAAATAAACTATTTTGCTGGGGAAAATACATCACTTATTTTATTCATGTATGAAGACATTTGTGGAGCCAGGCGTGGTGGCTCATTCCTGTAACCCCAGCACTGGGGAGGCTGAGGCAGGAGGATCACCATAAGTTCGAGGCCAGCCTGGGCTACAAGTTCAAGGGCAGCCTGAAATACATAGTGAGACCTGACAGTTACATTTCCAACCAATCCATGGTGAAATGTGCAAATGGATCAGCAACTTTCCAATACTGTCTGGGAACAGTTCTTCCACTATGGCCACCTTCCCCACAGAGTCCAGGAAACCGTTAATAATGGAGAAGGATCCTGAGACAGTTTGTAGCTGGATTACCGTTATTTCTCACAATCTGTGTTTTAATCAGCTCAGTCTTCCAGGTGGTTCTGATGTACACCAAAGTTTATGAACCACTGCTCTAAATAGCCAATCTGAAAAAAATCACACAGTAGGCAATGTTGCCATAAAAGGCAGGATGGTCTGTGTATATGAATGACAGTAAGGGAATGGAGTGGTGGGTTGTGAAAGTGAAAGAGAAGGTTAGAAAGGCAAGCATGTTTCATTTGGGGTCTTACAGATCATGTTAAAGACTTTAAACTTTATTTAACAAATATTTGTTCCTGTCTCATAAGACAGGAATCCTTGGTACAGAAGAGAATCCTTGCTTTCATGGAATTTGGCCTAATAAGCAAATACATGTGTATATGTATATGTGTATGTGTATATATATATATATATATATATAAAACTATGATGAAACAACTTGGATGACAGCAAAAGAAATTACACTGAATGAAAAAAGACAATACTAAGAGGTTAACTTTATATGATTCAATTTACGTAACATTCTTGAAATAATAAAACTAGAAATGGAAAATGAATGGTTGCTGGGGGTTAAGGAAAAGAGTGGGTGTTGGAGGGAAATGAGTGTGGTAATAAAGGGCAGCACTATAATCTGGATCTTGGGCGTCTCCCAAATGCTCATGTGTTAAAGGTTTAAACCCTAGCTTGGTGTAATTGGAAGGTGGCAGAAATTTGAAGAGCTGGGCTTGGTGAGAGGTCTGCTGGCCATTGTGGGAACCTTGTCTCTTCTCATCACTGTGTCTTTTCTAGTGCTGCCTCACCACAGGCCCAAAGCTGTAGGGTCAGCCAGGTGTGATGGCACACCTGTAGTCTCAGGTACTCATGAGGCTGAGGCAGGAGGGTCACTTGAGCCCAGGAGTTTAGACTAGACTAGGCAAAATAGTGAGACCCTGTCTCAGAAGGAGGAGGAGGAGGAAAAGAAGGGGGAGGGAGAAGGGGAAGGGGAAGAAGAAGGAGAAGAAATAAGAAGTCCATCATCCACACCCAGAACTAGAACTATGCTAAACCCATCAGTGGACTAATCTGGCATCACACACCCATGATCCAGTCACTCCCAAAAGCCCTTCCTATGAGTGAGTGCGTGAGACTCTGGGAGACATCTAGGTATAAGCCGTAAGAAGGAAGAAGGAAGAGGAGGAGAAGAAGAGGAGAAGGAGTGGGGGGAGACAGAGATAGGAGAAAGAAGAGCAATGGGACCAACCAATCATGGGCTGAAATCTTCAAAACTATATATCAAAATAACCCTTTTCTAAACTTTTTAAGCATGAAGGATCCTGTGGTGGTGAAACTGGAAATGTTCTGTATCTTGACTATATTGATGTTAAACTCTAGCTATGACATTTTACTGAGTTTTGTAAAATGTAACTATTGGAGGAGACTGAGTATAGGGTACATAGGATGTCTATTATTTCTTACAATTTCATATGAATTGACAATTATTTCAGAATAAAGACTTCTTTATTTATTTATTTATTTATTTTAAAGACAACATCTTTTTGAAGTTTATTAACAGTACTATTAAACCCCTTATTTTTTCAGTTCATATGAAGTTTTTGTTTTCAAAGATTGAATTTATTTCAGAAGTACTTATAAACCAGTGAGACATGACTAAAGCATTTACAGTAAAGTTTTCAAATTTTAATACCTACCTTATTATGGGATAAAAATAGCATTACCATTGTAGTATTTTTTGTTTTTATTAAAATTAGTTCTTTTCAAGTTTGATTATTACTAACAAATCCTGAGTTTTAGTACAGGCAGAGTATCCCTTATCCCAAATACTTGGGACCAGCCAGGTGCCGTGGTACTCTCCTTCTAATCCTGAGGCTGAAGCAGGAGGATCGCCTTAAATTTGAAGCTCGCCTGAGTTACTGCATAGCGAGTTCAAGGCCAGCCTGAACTACATAGGAAGACCCTGTCTCATAACCAAACCAAACAAAAAGATTCATACCAGAACTATTTTGGAATATGTACATATACAGAACATGATATGTTTTGGATGGAACCTCAGTCTAAGCATGAATTTCACTTATGCTTCATAAATGCCTTCCAGACATAACCTGAAGGCAATTGGATACAGTAGTTTTCATGTTGCCTGTGAATCACAGTTGCATGGTGTGGAATTTTCCACTTGAGCATTCTGGATTTTTGGATTAAAGATGTTAAGTCTATAGTATACCAAGGCAAGATAGAAATATGATCTTTTTTCTACATGGGGAATTGAATCCAAGGCCTTCACACTGAGCTATATCCTCAGTGTAACTTTTAAAATTATCTTTTATTTTGAGGCAGGGTCTGGCTCACTAGCTAAATTGCCCAGGCTGGGCTTGAACCTGCAGTCCTCTTGCCTCAGCCTCCCAGAGTGCTGGGATTACAGGAGTATGTCACCACTCCTAGCTCGAAACATGATAATTTAAAAAATTATTTCTCATCTTCTAAGCACTATTTTATGGTAAAAAATTACTATTTGGTCCTAAGTGTTCTTACATGCAAATAATTTGTACTGCGGATGGTTTTTATTTTCCTGACATTTACATTATACAACTCTAATCACTAGATTCTTCCTCATCACTAAAGTTTGTGCTCTTTATCCTCGGGCGCCGTGAATCCTCTGACATCGAGGGGCCTGCTGCACTGGGTTTCCATTTGTTTTGTTCTTTAATCTTGGCTTGCTGGGAGGCGATGGCTTGGCTGAGACTGTCGAGAGCGGGGTCTTTGCTTCGTCTTCACTTTCTGCTACGTCCTCAATTTCTTCCAGTTAAGCACTTTTCTTTTTCTTCGTTTTTTTTTCTTTCTTTTTTGGAGGCTT
The DNA here is from genome assembly GCF_053883595.1 of Heterocephalus glaber. Classification (NCBI taxonomy): domain Eukaryota; kingdom Metazoa; phylum Chordata; class Mammalia; order Rodentia; family Bathyergidae; genus Heterocephalus; species Heterocephalus glaber. Next base: position 7,762,332 of record NW_028258305.1, read on the forward strand.
ACATTCTCCGAGCATGTTTACGGACAGGCATAACTTAAGTGTCCACTTTCCCCACATTCATAACACTTCGATTTATCAAAGTAGTTTCGCCTTCGGATGAATTCAGCTGCTCTCCCATTGTGAATAGCAATGCTTGCCTTTATCACTCTACCAAACAACTGTTTGTTATTTATGGCTGTGGTGCAGTGTCTTTATCCAAAAATAATATAAATGCAACTCCTTTGCTCTTCCGCGTATCTTTATCTTTCATTATAGTAACCTTTACAACTTTGCCATACTTGGAAAATATCCAGTGTAAGTCGCTGTTTGTCAGGGAGAAAGGCAAGTTGGACACATACGCTGTGCTCTTACTTGGAGCCAAGCCACCACTCATTTCTTCAGGGACGGCGGCCCCGGCGCAGCAGGAATTCAACCCCAACTTTTCCTCGCCCCTTGCAGCGGCCTGAGGATCCCGTGCCCGGGTGGGGTCGGCGCAGAGCCCTGGGGTCGCGGCAGCGGAGGGGCCCTGCACGGCTCCTTCGCTCGGGCCGCACTGGCCAAAATAAAGAATTTTAAATTAAAGCTCTGGAGAATAATCAAAATAAGAACACAGAGAGCGATGAGGGGATATCTTTTTATGGGATAGTTAGGGAAGGGCTAGCTATAAAGGAATTAGGGCTTTACCTGTGACTATCTGGAGAATATTACAAGTACAAAGACCCTGAGATGGAGTGTATCTAAAGAATGGCAGAGACACCATCGCAGCTAAAGTAGTGTGAGCAAGGGGAAGAGCAATAGGAAATGAAGTTAGAGCCCAGTCCCACAGTTTAAGGGCTCAGACCCCCACCCTCAGCCACCAATTGCAGTTAGTTGGTTGTCACCTATATTTCCGTTAATTTGGGTTCCCAGGGCCCTCTCCTTGGATCTGATTAATTGGTTAGGACAGCTCTCAGAACTCAGGGAAGCTCATTTGCTGGATTATTATGTTAATAAAAGGTAATGAAGGACACAGATGAACAGCTAGATGAAGAAAGATATGGGGAAAGAGGGCTTCTATAACCTCTCCAGATGTGCCTTTCTCCAGCTACCCGCACATGTTCAGCAGTCTGCAAGCTCTCCCAGCCCCGTCCTTTTGGGGTTTTATGGAGACTTGTTATGTAGGCATGATTGATTGTATTACTGGCCATTTGTGATCAATTTAACCTTTAGTTCCTTTCCCTTCCCCGGAGGTCAGGGAAGGAAATGGAAGTTCCAGCCCTCTTATCACATGGTTGGTTCTCCTGGCAGCCAGTCCCCACTCTGAGACTGTCTGGGAGCCCGTTGACAGTCACTGTCCTAGAAGAAAAGATGTTCCTATTGCCCAGAAATGTCAAGAATTTAGGACCTGTGTGTCAGACGATCACATCACTCAGGAAGGGAAGAAGGTCTTAGCTCTGTGTCAGGAACCAGGTCAAAGACCAAATATTCGAAGAAGAGATCTGGTGCCCCTGTCTACACAGATTTCAGGCGCACTATGCTAGGAGACAGGGGCAGAGACTGGTACCTACATTTCTTATTATTTGACAGTCATTTATACCATGGAAGCTGTTTAAGAGGTTTATAGAGTGACCGCAAGGTTGCAGGCACTGAGCTAGGCTTGCAGGTCACAAACAGGACATAGTACAACCTTGGTCCTCAAGGGTTTCCATTCAGGGGCCACATAGCACAGAGACAAGTGCTGTTGGGACCTAAGGAAGTCTGGCCCTGAGGCAGTCACCGTCCCTCTATTTTTTTTTTTTTTAAACAGGGTCTTGCTATGTAGTTTAAGGTTGACCTTGAATTCATGGCAATCCTCCTGTTTCAGACTCCCAAGTGCTAGGATTACAGGCCTGCCCCACCACACTGGGAAAGTCACTGTCCCTCTAGTGCCTCAATTTCCTTTTCTATAATATCTGTCTTCCTTTCTCAGAGGATGTGGTAGAGATCCAGTGAGAATACTTTGTGAGAAACAACATGTAAACATTAAGTGGTTGTTTTCAAAACAAAATGGTTACTGTTAAGTATTCTGCTTAGAGTTCTGCTGAGCTGTCTAATTTCAGATAATGCTGATATAAAATAATTATTGATTAAAGATGTTTTATATATATATACAAAATGGTGAAAAATTGTCAGACTTGTGTTTGAGTTTATTAAAAAGCAGTAACAAAAGGAACATGTGATTTGAATTTTTTAAAGCAAAGATACTGCCAGGTGTAGTGGTGCATGCCTGTTGTCCTAGCACTCAGAAGGCTGAGGCAGGAGGATCACTGCAAGTTTGAAGCCATCCTGGGCTACATAGTGTGTTCAAGACCACCCTGAACTACATAGCAAGACCTTGTCTTAGAAAACAAAACAAAACAAAAATTAAAGCAAAGATACTTAGCCAGGTGTGGTGGCGCATGCGTGTAATCCCAGCAATTGGGAGGCTGAGGCAGGAAGGTTGCTGCAAGTCTGAGGCTGGCCTGTGGTATATGGTGGGCTCAAGGCCAACCTGAACTACAAAGTGAGAAAGGGGATGGGGTTGTGGCTCAGTGGCGCTGCACCTGCCTGGCAAGCACAAGGTCCTGAGCTCAGTTCCCAGAACCAAAAGAAAAAAGAAAGAGAGAGAGAGAGAGAGAGAGAGAGAGAGAGAGAGAGAGAGAGAGAGAGAAAGACACTTAATTCCTTTTGAACTAAGTAGCTCTTTTTTTTTTTTTTTTTTTTTTTGGTGCCGGAGATCGAACTCGGGTCCTTGCACTTGTGCAGCGGGGGGTGAAACCACTGAGCTAAAACCCCAGCCCTGTGCTCATGTTTTATTGTAGTTAGGATTTTAGGTTGTGGCTTGGAGGAAGGAAAGTGAAGAGGTGGATAAAGGTGGTTGTTATTCTGTAGTCTTACAGTAATTCAGTCTGCTTTTATCCATTTTGATGGCCCCAAATCGTTCAGGGATAATAGTTTTACCTACTATGTAGGTGCTTTATTTGTTCTTCTTGTTGCCTTTGGTAGTGGAAAAAATACACACAGGGTCAATAGGAATGAAGGAAAAAGTGTATACTCAACCTATGCTAGTTACTTCTTCCTACTGCAGTGGCTGATTATAGACCCATAATCTGAGGTAGGAAATGTAATTTTAGGATAGTCATAGGTTAGTTAAGTGGGTGATTCTACAGAGAGCCTCTAAAGATAATTAAAGAGAGAGTTGTGATTATTTCTTCAGTCTAAACACTGAGGATCTTTATTTTACTAGTACATGTTTGTAGAACATTAATGTTTACACTCCTTGTGTGGAGCTGGTACATGTACATAACACATCTTAATTCCTTTTTCATCCCTTTTTCTCCCTTTCCTCCCCCTCCCTCCAACTCTCAATCCTTTTCCCATTTGAGAAAAGTCTATCTCTTTACTTCCTGTTATCTATCTGTTATTTTGTTCTTTATTTATAATTTTGGTTTCATATATAAAAGAATCCCTGAGAACCAGGTGTGATGATGCATACCTGCAATCTCAGCACACAGGAGGCTGAGTCAGGAGGATCACTGTAAGTTCAAGGCCAGCCTGGATTATATAGCAAGACCCTGTCTCAAACAGACAAACAAACAAGCAAATCCAAAAAACAAAAACAGAGAGAGAAACCATGCAGTATTTAAGCTTGTATGTCTGATTTCTTTCTTTCTCTCTTTTTTTTTGGTACCAGGGATTGAACTTGTCCTTGCACTTGCAAGGCAGGCATCGGAACCACTGAGCTAAATCTTCGACCTTGATTTCTTTCACTTAGCATTATGGTCTCAAGGACCATCCATGTTCCTACAAATGACTCTAGTTTATCTTTCTTTGTGTCAGAGTAGTACTGTACTCCATTGTGTGTAAATGTCACACTTTCTTTATCCATTCATCTGTTGATGGATGTATAGGCTTGCATCCAAGATTTAACTATTATGAATTGTGTGGCTATAGGCATGGGTGTGCATGTATCACTGTATTATGATGTCTTTAACTCGTTCAGGAAGATACCTAGGAGAATAGCTGAGTCAAAAGGAATTTTTAATTTTAGTTTTTAAGGACTGTCCATACTGGTTTCCTTAGTAGTTGTACTAAAAGGGTTCCCTTTTTCCCCAAAGTCTCTCCAGAATTTGTTATTATTTGATTTCTTGATGATGGCCATTCTTTCTGGGATAAGATGGAATCGCGGTGCTGTTTTAATTTTCATTTCTCTAATGGCCAGCTATGTTGAGCATTTATTCATGTATTTTTTGGCCACTTGTACTTCTGTGAAGTGTCTTTTCATTACACTTGTCCATTTTTTGATTGGGCCTCCTGCTTCTCCTCCTCATTGTTCTTCTCCTGTTTGTAAAGAATAGGGGTTTACTCAGCTCATGGTTCTGGAGTCTGGAAGCCTAGAGCAAGGTGCTGGCATCTGGTGAGGCCTTCTTGCTATATCCTAACATGGCACAGGTCCTCATCTTCTTTTTTGCTTGTGATAGAAAGCTGTTTAAATCTATGGAGAACACTGCTTACTTCTCCAGTGCTGGTGTCAATTAACAAAGAAATTTTAGAATTTCCCAGAAAAAAGTTTTGAGTTTTATTTCCATTTAAGGCCTACCAAGAACTATGCCAATGTGTCTGGAGTTTCATCATGGACACCTTCATGATCCTTCCCTTGCCAACTTTAGTCATCAAAGCCATGGAAATATAATGTCCTGCTTGGTGGATATATTTCTATCTAGTTACTTTCACTGCATTTTTCCAGCTGAAAAAGTCTCAATTGAAAGGTTTTTCTTTCTCATAAAGGTCTAAAAAAAGGACTAAAAAAATTGAAACATATAGAAAAGTGGCCTGTGAAATCAGACAAATTTAGATTTAAATGATGACTCTAATTTAATCTTGAGCAAAATATTAACCTCTCTGATCCTTGGTTTATTTATATATGTGGATAGTAAGAACTGCTTCTCAGGCTTGTATAATGATTTAAGAAGTTAAAGCCAGGACCAGTGGTGGACACCTATATTTCCAGCTACTTGGGAGGCTGAGGCAGGAGGATCACAGTTTGAGACCAGCATGGGCAACTTAATGAGACCTGGTCTCAAAACAAAAAGTGAAAAAAGTACTGGGGATGTAGTTCAGTGCACAGCCCTGGGTTCAATCTCTAGTACTTCAAAACAAACAGACAAAAATAAAAGGTTCCCAGGTGATTTTAATGTATTGACAAGATTGAGAAAAATTGAATGCCCAAATGTGGCTAGCATAAAGCAAGCATTCAATAAATAGTAATTTCAGAAAACTAAGGAATAATTACATAGAAGGCTTCCAGACAGAGACAGATTTAACTGGAAGCAAATGAGGCATAAGCTGCAGAATCCCTCATTTACACAGGCTCTTTTCAAGTCCCCATGATTCTCCTCTGGCCTGAGAAGAGGTCCCTTGATTATACCTGGTCTGTCTGTCTGTCTCTCTCTGTCTCTCTCTCTAATGATCTTGCTGTCTTGCCAAGGCTGGCCTTGACCTCTGGGCAGCAATCTTTTTGCCTCAACCTACCAACTAGGACAGGTGTATGACACCATAGATGGCTATTTCTTCTGATCACAAAGAGGACTTTGGATAATGGAAGAGATCATTCAGATTTCAGAACAAGGATCAAAATTATTTCCATGGGAAGATCTCAGTGCTACCTAGAGATAGATAATCCTTGTTATTTTCATTTTACTAATGTTGAAATCAACACCCAGAGATTAAATGATCTACCTTAAGTCACAAATCAGCAAACAGTAGCAGCCACAGCACAGTAATAGAATCCACACATCTTGTCTTACACTTCCTGCCTAAGTACATGATTCCATCTCCTAAGCAATCAGGCAGATCTGCATTGGGTGATTAAACATAAACTCCAGAGGATGGAGCCACAACCTTTCCAAACTTGCCAATTCCTCCTGTATTTGATATGTCCTCAGGCCTTACAAGCTGTGACCTCAGAACAAGGGCATGCAGCTTGATATCCAAACTACAGCCCTGAGCCCAGGGATCTGGAAAGTCAACTCCTCCAGTGGACCTGCCTCCTTCCCTCCTCTCCCAAACTCAAGGAAGGCCCAGGAGCTGCCTGTTGTCTCCATCTGTCCATCAGACCTCCTTCCATGGCCTGGGAGAAGCCCTGGAGGTGTATTCAAATAGGCATATGTGTTTTTGAAATTCATAAATATTTAAATTACCAACAGTTAAGACCTCTACTACTTCTACTCCTTCTCACCCTTCGTATCTAGGGTGGTATTTGAGTAGCCATGGGCCTTTTTCTAGGATCTGGTTAAGAGGAAACTGATGGGAGTGGGGTAAAGGAATAAAAAATGATCAAAGTATGGTATATACTGTACTAATCCCCCCAAACAAGGGTAACCATGATGTATTACAAACATACACTAATAAAAAATTAAAAAGAGGAAAGTGAATACCATATATGCTAGACCTCAAAAAAATTTAAGTTTGAGATAAGATATTTTTAAGAGCTTTATTCAAGTAGTGTTGTTAACATACAAAAATCCCCCACATATTTAAAGTGTATATGGTATGGTTCTGTATTGAACCTAGAGCCTTCACACTGAGCTACATTCCCAGTCCTTATTTCTTTATTCATCCATTCATTTGTTTAATTTTGAGACAGTTGCCAAGTCACTAAATTGCCCAAGGTGGGCTTGAACTTGCAACTCTCCTGCCTTAGTCTCCCAGAATATATAATGTGATGAATTTTAATTTATGAATATCTTAAGCAACCATCACCCAATCAAAATAATGAATGTATCCAAACATTTCCTCATACCTCTTTGAAAATCTCAAAAATTCTTCATTCATCTTTGTAATTTCTCCTTCTTGCCTTCACCCCCATCCCCAGGAAACTGTTGATCTGGTTTTTGCTGGTACAAATTAGTTTGGAACCAAAGAGCATGTGAACTTTTTTGTTTGTTTGTTTTTTGGAGGGTGTTGAAACAGGATCTCACTTTATAGTTCAGGCTGGTCTTCAACTCACTATGTAGGCCAGGCTGACCTTGAACTCGCAGTGATCCTCCTGCCTCAGTCTCCCAAGTGCTGAGATTACAGGAGTACGCCACCACACCTGGCTTGTTTGGCTTTTTTCAAAATAATTATGTTATTGGTTTATCCATGTTGATTTATTCATGTTGTTGTATGTATCAACAGTTCATTCCTTTTTATTGCTAAATATTTGGTTTCTTGGATATGCTAATTTGCTTATCGATTCAACTGTTGAGAGACATTTGTATTTTTTTCTAATTTGGGGCCTTTACAAACAAAGCTGCTATGAACATCTGTGTACAAATATGTATGCATGTATTTTGTTAGCCATATGCTTTCTTGGATAAATACTTAGAAGTAGAATGGCTAAGTCACGTGATAGAGGTATATTTCATTTTTAATAAAATGCCAAGTTAAAATGATTGTGCTACATTTCTTTTAGTAATGTATAAAAGTTCCACTTTATCCATCTCTTTGACAGTAATTAGTATGGTTAGTCTTTTATTTTAGCCATTCTAATAAATGCAGTAGAATATCATTACGATTTTAATTTACATTTTCCTAATTGCTAATGATATTGATTATCTTTTTATGTGCTTATTTTCCATGCTTACAACTTCTCTATGAAGTATTTTTTCAAATCTTTTGCTCATTTTTAAAATTTGGGTTGGGTTATGGTGGCACATACTGGTAATCTCAGCTACCAGACGGGCTAAGGCAGGAGGATTGTGAGTTTGAGACTGCCCTGGACAATTTAGCACAATCTTGTTTCAAAATAAAGAAATAAAAATGCTGGAAATGTACTTCAGTGGTGGAGCACTCTCCTAGCATGTGTGAGGCCCTGGTTTCAATTCCCAGTATTGTAAAGGAAAAAATGGGCTGTTTGTGTTCTTGGTAGTTCATCTTGAGAGTTCTCTGTATTTTGAGGGCACTCCCAGCCATGGTCTGGCTCCACAGGGTCAAGGTGGTGCAATCACCTTGCAGAATATTTCTGAAGCTGACTACTGAGTGCTACAATGCCACCTGTGGGACATCCAGCCCTGTGTGGCCCACAGAGCCCTGGGCCAAAGTGGTCTAATTTCTTCTCAGGGCTTTTTTCTAGCATGATGGGTGGAGGAAAGTAGCTCAGACCTGAAAACATAATCTTGCCTATGGTTCTGTCTCACAATCTCCCATGAGCAAATACTTTAACAAAAGTATACCTCCATCTTTTAGGAACTCCCTTTTTTTTGGTACTGGGGATCGAACTCAGGTCCTTGTGCTTGCGCAGCAGGCGGCAAAACCACTGAGCTAAATCCCTAGCCCTAGGAACTCCCATTTTCAAGAACACTCCAGTCCAGATTCACAATCAGAAAAGCAAAAACAAAAAACGTCTTCCTTATTTGGAAAGTGCATAGTCCTGCTCCCAATTGATATCTCCAAATGGAAGGCTTAATATTTTAAGCTTTAACATTTGAAGCCTTCAGATGCTTTACAACTGCCTGCAGTTGTCTTCACAATTGGTTCCAAAAACAATTGATGGATTCCTGCTTGTTGTTTGCATTTTGCAGGTCCTATTTTGGCAACTCCCAAAGCAGAACATTAGTAGTAAATTCATTTCTTCAGTTTATCCAAACACTAAACTTATTATTTATCCAGTGTATAATAATATACATATATAAAGTACTTATTAAATATAAAGTATATATTTATTAGGTTATATTTACTATATGATATATCATATATATTTATATTCCTCAACTCTCCTTTCTAAAAACCTTCTGGTTGAAGGAAGGCTGGGGGGAGGGACTTGAAAAAATCTAGATCAATGAAGAAACGTTCTGAAGCTTGATTTTAAGCCTAACATCGGGCCATTTCCAAACACTGATGCAACTCTGATAGAGTAGTGAGAGAGCCACTCTACAGAACCAAGAAGTGGGTGGCAGAATGTTCTTCTCCTTCTAAACTTTTCCTGCTCTTATAACCTACAGTGTGCAAAAACAAAGAAAGGTATTACAAAAAAAAAAAAAAAGAAAGAAAGGCATTACAGAGGGGCACACAGTAGGAAAAGTCATGGAAATTAGAGCTAATGTGATACAAAGGACTCTTGCTTATATGAGATGGATACAAGGTTACAGAGCACATAGGGAGGTAAGGGAAGTCATCACTCTTAGAATCAACTGATATGGATATTATCTCTTGGCCCTGGAAATATGCAAATATTTCCTGAACTTTTGCCATTTCTTCTGCCCTAACCTCCTCCTGTTTGTTTGTGCTAATTTTCTGCTCAGGTTAGAAAATTTTCAAGCCATTTTCCACCAGATTTTTATTGCAGAATTTTGAAAAAAGTTTGGACACTAAAACTAAGTCACTCAAAAGTCATAGTTGTTTGGGAACATTTGTCATATGATTGTACAGTCTGGACACAGTTTGAGCGTGTTCCCCGAAGGTTCATGTGCTTGAAGTGTGACTCCAATGCTGTGGTACTGACAGGTGAGAGAGCTTCTCAGAGATGGGGCCTAGTGGAAGCTGATTAGGTCATGGGTGTATCACTCTCAGATAGGATTCACATATGTAGTTCTTGAAGTACAAGTGCTCACAAGAGTAGGATGTTATAAATTGAAGCTGCCCCACATGTTTGGCCCCTTCTGTACATACCATTTCCCTTCCTACTTCTTGGCCTTGTTGTAACAGCCATGGAGGCCCTTGCCAGATGCCAGCACCATTTTTGGGCTTTCCAGCCAGCAGAATTGTGAGCCAAATAACCCTCTTTCCTTATAAACTATCTAGCCTCAGCTATTTTGTCATAGCAACACAAAGTGGATTAAAATAAGAATCAAAATTTATTATATCCCTTAAAGCCCCTGAGTGCTTACCATATCAATATATCATTGTTATGAACATCAACTTTTTCTTCACTAAGTATTCCTCCCATTTTTAGCATTAACCATGTACCAGACACCAAACTATGCGCATTATACATTATCTTTTTCAGCTCGCAGCAGCCCTACATGTTAATTATTAGTCCTTTTTCAAAGATTGAAAAATTGAAGCACAGAGAAATTAAACAATTTGCTCAAAGCCAAAAATTAGTAAATGGTGGAGTTAAATGTCAAGCGCCATTCTATATAATTTTGGGGAAAAATCATTTCATAATTAAATTATGATTAGGGCTGTCTGAGGCCCAGTGTCACCCTGTCCGTGAACTGGCTATGTATATGGTATGTGGAAACAACTCCATGTACTTCTGGTCACAAGCTGAGGCCTCAATGGTCCCGTGATGCCGTGATGCTCAAGGGCAAGATTACATCAGCTGAAGACATCCTGGTTCTTTGAGAACTGAGTAATAATAAAAAAAAAGAGAGAAAAGTTTCACCTAGGGGAAGGACAAATTCCTTCTTAGCCTGTTATCTCATCCCACCTGTCTTTCTCATCATCCTCATCAACATAAGATTACCACTGCCCTCTGAGTCACCCGATACTCCCTCCAATTATTGTGTATACCCAATAAATAGTGGCTCACTTGGAGTATCTTTCTTTGTCCACTCTGGCACTGACTTCCCAGCCCTCCATGTTCTTTGAAATTATGTCTTTATTGCCTTTCTTTCTTTAACCCTCACAATGTCCCCTGCCCCAGGCAGATTGGAGGATTGACTGTCCTCTGATATTTAGTCCCCACACCTGGAGCTTGGAGGCCTAGAAGGGAAGATTCCACTCAAGTGGAGGAAAGGACACATGGTGTGTAAGGCGGTGAGAGGACTCTGCAAGACAAGTCTAGAAGGTGTCCAAAGAGAAAGTGAAAAGTAAAGCACTTGGCGCAGTGGAAAGTTTCTGTAGCTGGGAAAATGGGGAAGAATCTATAGAACAGCTGATTTACATCCAACTCTTGCGTAAGCTTCTTAAACAAGCTGGAGCTCAAGTTAGTACTGGCAACTTAACTAAAATGGTGCATAAGATTGTTAAATTCAATCCTTGGTTTCCACAGGTAGAAACCTTAGATTTAGAAGATTGGGACAGGGTTAGTGACAGTTTAAAAAGATCTCATGGCAGAGGTGAAACAGTATCACCAGAAACATTCTCATTCCAGGGATTAGTAAATTCTGTTTTAAGACCCTTAAACATCTCACTGTCTAGAATGCCAATGCTAGAGCAAATGGGGATGATAGAGAAGAAGAAAAATTGGATGGAAAAGGGAGCCAAAAATTACAACATGAAGGATCGATACAATAAAAGATAAAAACTCCAAGTGCTCCCCCTATAACTGAGGAAGAACTAATGGTAGATATGGCTAATGGAGAAATTCCAGGGCTGGTGCATTCAGGCTATATAGGTCCAAAATACCCTGCATGTTGCATGTCTAGTTATCAGGCAGCAGTTTGAGAAGCAGCCAGGCAGGGAGAAATTCTTGGACCTTGTTGCTTTCCAGTGGTCTATAGACCTGACCCAGCTGATCAAAATCAGCTAACAGCAGAATGTCAGGCTTTTGACTTTAAGTTGTTAAAGGAACTAAAACAGAGTGTAATGAATAATGGAGCCCAAGGGCCATTTACTTTGGGGATCTTAGATTCTATTGTGGAGACTTATCGGTTAATACCTCATGATGTGAAACATCTTACCTGCTCCTGTCTGTCAATACTTATATTTCAATGTTCAATTACAAGATCAATCTATAGATCAGGGTGACAGAAATAGATGGCATGATAGGGCTAATATAACTGCAGAAATGCTACTGGAAACGGGACAATTTGCAAACATAGCCCAAAGAGTTGCAGTATACTATTGAGACTTTTGAATAAATAGGACATATAATGAAAAGAGCTTAGCTTACTGTGCCCCAGGACGGGGCTCCTGTCCAGTCTTTTCTTAGGGCATTGACCTCCCAGCACCACACCTTCTGTGAAATTATGTCTCTATTGTCTTTCTTTCTTTAGCCTTCGCTGCCCTCCTCTCTAGGCAGATCAGAGGATTGATTGACCTCCCATAGTTAAAAATCTGTTTGATTCCTTTAATCCCAGAGTCATGCTCATAACTTCTTACCATTTTCTTTCTTTTTATTTTGTACCAGGGATTGAAGTTCAGGACCTTCTGCTTGCGAGGCAGGCAAGGCACCACTGAGCTAAATCCCCAGGCCACTTCTCACCATTTTCATTCCATTCAATAACCAATACTCATAGAAATAGATTTCCCAGGAAGCTAGTGAGATCTAAGCACCAGGCTCTTGACTTGTCCAACCCCCTTCCAAAGGTTGGGAGCGGAGTTTCCTAATAATGTGTTCACATCATCTTGTGTCTTTGAAAAATAGGCAGTCAACTAAGATTCTTCATTCCTCTTCTATCTTATGTATCTGCTCATCAAGGGCCATTAGAATGTGGAAATCTGGGGAATTACACTGAATTGGAAATCTGGGAATACCTTTAATCTGGGGTTTGTATGATATTTTATGTTGTCCACAATTGCTTTTGTGTACAGTGAAGCTCTTACTACTTACATTGTATAGGCATAGCTTTTAGTAATACTCTTACCTCTCACTGTGCCAACTCAAAGAGTTAAGATTTTTAAAATAGTTTAAAAGAAGTTCAGGAGAAAAGAAAATAGAGGCAATTAGAGAAAAAATTACATTTGGGATATTTTAAATTAAACTTGTATAAAAATTCATCAAATTTAAATGAAATTAAGCTTTACATTATTAGAATTAATTCATTAAATCATCATGAAATTAGGTATAGTATGGTCTCTAAATATTTTAGATTTTTATTTTGGTACACAGGATCGAACTCAGGACCTTGTGCCTGCAAGGCAGCAGTAGAACCACTGAGCTAAATCCCCGGCCAGTATTTTACTAAGTGATTTATACAGATGAGCATATTTTTCTGGGTAATGTGCTTTTAAGAAGCAGCTCAATTCCCTGTGGTGGCTAAGGAGCATGAATGTGATGGAAAATGAACCCTGACATATGATCACATGTAATACATGATATATTTATAACTTTGGCCCTCCCAGCTTGAGTTGTTGGATGAACAGTGAGAGTCTCTACCTGCCTGGCACTACTTAATGAAGCATTTGTCTAATGAATGAACAAATGAATGAGTGAATGAATGATCAAATTTATATATCATTTTCTAGATCAAGATCCCTTGGTTCAGACAGGCTGAGTGACTGACCTCCCAATGGTCAGTGACAAGATGAGACAAGGACTCAAAGTGCCTGACTTTCAGTCTTAAGTTCTTTCATAAAATTTCTAATTGTGAATATTTTCTAGAAGACTTCAAACAAATCTCTACCATTTCCCAAAACAATAGTACTGAAAGTACACCTTTATATTCTAGGTTCTATTGTCCTTCTAAGGATTCTTCCTTAGGAAATCCAGGAAACAAGACAATAATTGTTTTAAATATGACTTCATATTGTCTGACTTGGTTCAAATAAATGAGATCCCAAAGCATCTTGGGGAGACAGGGGACTCTCTAGATCAATATGGGTCTCTTTAGATAAACGTTTTTCAAACTAAAGTTCTTAGGCTGGAGGTGTAGCTTAGTAGTATGACAATTGCCAGGCTGCATGAGGCCCTGGATTTAATCCCCAACTCTGAAAACAATAAAACAAAAACTGAAGGTCTTGACTCATTAATGATTCTTAGAATAAAATTAGTGGCTAAGGGTTTTTAAAAATAGAATAAAAAATATCAGGTTACATTGCCACATGGTGAGGGACTAAGTATCTAGGGGAAACCTTTATGCACCTTGTCACAATGTAAAATGTTATTATTATGTTGTTATTATTATTTTTACTGTGGATCATGATAAAAATTTTTAAAAACTGAATCTGGTGACCAAGTGCTTGGCACAAATAAAAGTGTAACTTAATTCAATGTAATATGTATTTAGAGGGAGCAACGCTGGGGTAGTGATGTGATTGCTTTGGACTGAGGAGAAAAGGAGGGAAGAGGATGACCACAGTTGGGCTGGCCCTCAACAATCCTCAGAGGAGGAGCCCAGGTCCCAGAGGGTGAGGCCAGAGTGTGAGGCCTGGAGGTCGCCACAGCACAGGTTGGAGAACCATGATCCTGAGAATCCTTTCAAGGATGGAGATTCAGCCTGCTCTTGGGCCTGTGATGGAATTCAACTGGAGGTGATGTGGACACACTTGCAAGGGGGCAAGATGGAACAAAGATATCCTTGGGTGAAGATTGGGGTGTGGACTTTAAATTTCAGTGAGTAGTTGGTTTTATTCAGTGTTAGATTTTGAAGGAGACATTTGAGGACAGCTGTCTAGAGCCCATTGAAAATGGATATAAAAATACTGGGGAAACTGGACCTGGGAATCTACTGAGCAGTGGGGGATCCCATAAGTGGTGGGGTGAGTGCAGCCAAAGATGGTACAATGGGGTTAGGAAATCATCTCTCTCACTTGTTTTTCCTCAGAAGACTCAGTCTGCCAGACAGTCATGGTATATATTTATAGTACTACAATGCTATACTAAATAATATCCAAGCAGAATTAGTGTAAAAGTGCTATATCTGCATCCTTTTAAACACTTTTTGCACTGAATCTTACTTCCTCCTTTCCTTTTCATTTATTTTGTAGTACTGAGAAGTGAACCAAGGGTCCTCACACTGAGCTACATCCCCAGCCCTTTTTATATTTTATATTTTTAAAACAGGTCTTGCTAAATCACTGAATTGCCCAAACTGGACTCGAACTTGTGATCCTCCTGCCTTAGCCTTCCAGAGTGCTGGAATTACAGACATCTGCTACCACACCTGGGTTCATTCCTTTATTTTACTTTATTTTCATTCTTTTTTTTTCATTCCTTTATTTTTAACTTTTTCTTTGACATTTAGTTTCATGCCTCTTGTAAACAGGATATAAGATTTTTAAAAATTTCATTGAAAGTATATCAAAATGTTGTTTTGTTTTGTTTTGTGGAGTCAGGGTTTTGCTCTGTGGTTCAGGCTGGCCTCAAATGTTTGGTGATCATCTTGCCTCAGCCTCCTGAGTGCTGGGATCACATATGTGTGTCACCATGTCCGGCTATCAGAATGTTAACAGGTATTTTGATTAGGAAGATGAATAACTGTCAAGGCTCAAATATCCTGAAGAAGTGATTATAAAGAAATATTAAAAATGCTAATTATATAACTAGGTGGGTCAAAACAAATGATTTTCCAGTTGGCTCAAAATATAACTCAGTAGATCTGAATCTATGAAATTATAATTAGTGAAAATAACCACAACAAGGAGTGAGAGAGGAAATAGTGCTATCAGATCACGTCAAACTAATTCCAGATTACTGGAAATTTGACATTTGCCGCCTATAACCAAGAGAAAAAAATGACAGAATTATATGTGATCTATTTTATTTTATTTTGGGGGAGAGTTTGAGACAGGGTCTCACTATATAGTTCAGCAGGTCAGCCTTGAACTCACTACGTAGCCCAGGCTGCCTTCAATCCTCCTGCCTCAGCCTCTTGAATGATGAATTATGAGCATATAGCACTAGGCTCAGTGGTCTGTCTATTTTAAAAGTCATTTGAGACATTTGGAAAGGATCAGAAGTTAGCTTGATTTTTTTTTTTTCCTTGTGTTAGGGATCGAACCCAGGGCCTCGTGCATGCTGGAGAAGCACTCTATCACTGAACTGAACTTTTTATATATGACAAATTTCCTAAGAAATTTACATCATAATAAATGAAGTATTGTTTTCTAGCTATATAGAGGAAATCTCATTAAAAGTATTCCAGAAAATCAGGGTGTGGTGATGCATGCCTGTAATTCCAGCACTTGAGAGGCTGAGGCAGGAGGATTGCTGCAAGTTTGAGGCCAGTCTGGGCTACAGAGTGCGTTCAAGCCCAGCCCTAACTCATAGTGAGATCCTGTCTGAAAAAACAAAACAAAACAAAAAAATCCTGAAAGAAAATCTTGAACTACAGTTATTATATTTGTTTTTGGGGGGGGGGTTGGTACCAGGGATCAAACTCAGGTCCTTGTGCTTACGCAGCAGGCAGCGAAACCACTGAGCTAAATCCCCGGCCCCAGTTATTATATTTGTATAGAAGTACAATATTTTTATAGATTCATTCTCAAGAATGTAAGGACCAGAGTGACATTTTGTTCCTGTAATTGTTTTTATTTGTTTTATTCAGTAGGATAGATTCTGGTTTTAATATTCAGGCCATCTTACTCTGCCCACGTTGTCAGGTCTTGAAGAAGGCTGCCTGAGGGTGGTATAGCTGTGGCCACTGAACTGGAAAGATCCTCTAGCCTATCCCTGAAACTAATGAGTGGGATTGTGGGCAG
Source organism: Heterocephalus glaber (assembly GCF_053883595.1). Taxonomy (NCBI): domain Eukaryota; kingdom Metazoa; phylum Chordata; class Mammalia; order Rodentia; family Bathyergidae; genus Heterocephalus; species Heterocephalus glaber. Next base: position 7,778,598 of record NW_028258305.1, read on the forward strand.
CACATAATTCTCCAAGAGGATCTACTACAAATGTTGTGGATTCAGTCTGCGTGCTCACTGTCATTCCTTAGGCAGCTGAATCGTGAGCGCGCGCGCGCGTGTGTGTGTGTGTGTGTGTGTGTGTGTGTGTTACTGAGGATCAGACTCAGGGGCACTGATATAGCACTGAGCTATATCTCAGGCTCTTTTTATTTTTTATTTTGAGGCAAGATCTTTCTAACTTGCCCAGGCTGGGTTTAACGTGAGATCCTCCTGCTTCAGCTTCCTGAATTGTTAGAATTACAGGTGTGTGTCACCACAGGAACTGAATCTTTGCAGACGATAAACTTTTATTCAGTTTCTGTGTAACAGAAAGGGGATTAAGGTTGGGTTAAAAAACAAAGACAAAAAGATTTGTGTGGTAAAACATTTACCAACCCAAAGCAACAGATACCAAAGAGATTCATTTTCAAACCCAAGCTAAATCAAAACATAAAACTCAAAACACTCATGTTCCCAGTTAAAACAGAAATACTTTGTGAGCTATGGTGAGCTAAGTCCAAAAACATCATTTAATAATATACTAAATGTCCCCTCTATCAGCCATGCTTAAGTAAAATAAGGCAGTAATTATATCATTGATGTGGAAATGCCAAGATACTATCTGAATGAAGTAGCAATTATATCAGAAAGGGCTGGAGAGTGAACTTGACCAGAGAACATGTCATCAAGTTTCCTGGAAGAGTCATCACTGTTGCAGCTAAATGATACTTGGAGATTCATTATTTTATTCTTTTGCCTTTTGTGTATGCTTGAAATTGTCCATTAAAGGAAATGACTAAAAAGTAAATACATAAAAAGATAGAAAAACTCACATAAAAGGGTGATGCCTTTTTACTTCTCTAGAAGAAAAATCACATTATTAAACGGCAAGTTACAGAACAAATGAATATATTTACAATCAGTACAACTAGCCTTTATTACAAACTGAATTCATATTCTTGAAAATTTTTGCATTATTGTTTGTGTGTATATGTGTAGGCTGCAGTGCTTAACCAAATGTGGTGGTACTAGAGAAACAGATTTTATATATGATAAGATGTATTTAAGGATTTACAAGGTAGGCCTACAATGGCAGCCTGCAGAGTTAGTGTGGAAGAGCACACAGGGCCGTCTACGAACTGGAGATCTGAAGGATCTGTCAAAAGTCAAAGACTTGAAGCTCACCATTGAATCTGAATCAGGAAGCCAAAGGGTCTGCACTGCAAAACTGAAGAGTCAGCGCTGGAAGCCAGAAGATGGATGTCCAAGGAGAAGATGGAGACTGGAGGTCCTCCAAAGAAACATAAGCTAGCCTTCCTTCTTTCCCTTTTTTATTCCATTCAGGCTACAGACCTATGGGTTGGTGCCACGCATACCCAGGGTCTTCTGTCTTCAGTAAATCCTCTCAGTTACACCCAGCATTTGCTAAGCCAGTCAGTTGGTGTTTCTTTCTCTAGCTGACACAGCAGCTATCACATGTGTGAATCTGACAAAATGTTTTTGGAAGTATGTATCACAATATAAACGCAGATGTTCTTATTTATACTGAAAATAGCTAGTGACCAGTGTCACTGAAGCTGATAGGAGCAGCATGGCCTTGTCATTCTGGCAACAGAATCCAGTAAATGGACTGTGATTCTAGTTTTGCTTACTAAGGAAACAGACTGATTCAGTGACTTGAGTAGCATTCATTAAGAGTTGAACACTTTGCTGGGACAGTATGAACACAATGGCTACGATCATGGTTTACCCATTTACCAGCCAAGGAATCTTGGGCAAATTAATTAATCTACTAACAAATTAATTAAATTTACAAGCCCAGGTTCAGTTGCATCTTCTGTAAATGGGAACAATAATAACTAAGTTGGAGGGCTACTGTGAGGATAGAATAAGCACCACCTAAAACAGTGTGTGGCATGTAGTATATTCACAATGAATGGTGGTGTTAGTTCTCTCTCCAAGTGAGTATGATGATACTCTCTATGAAGTCACAAGGTGCTTTGTTAGCATAAATACTTGAAAAGTTTTCAGACCTATCATTTGACAAAATGTAGGGAATACAGGGACCAACTAATGAAAGACATACTAGAGAGGCCTCTGACCTTTTGAATTCTGTGAAATGTAATCAGAAGTAGAATTTTCTCTAATGTTGCAAATGAAACCTCTCCTAATGCTGGACTGGCCAGAATTACAAATGAAATCTAGATGAAACTCTATTTCTAGGAAAATAAGAGAATGTGTTCATATCAGATGCAACAAATAAATTTGGTGAAGGAAAAATTTAAAGTCAGAGATTTTAAAAGTCAAGTTTCATGGACTGGATTCCAAATGGATACTGATATTTTAGGTGGTACAAATTCTCACCAAATTGGGAAGGAGACAGGACTTTTGTAGACAAAACATTTAGATGTCAGAATAAAAACTCATTTAAAAATTCTGTTGTAACAAGCCTTTTCTCTTCTGATTTTCCATGTTGCTTGGTTTGATCTATGTTGCTTTTTCTCACTAATTTCTCCTGCATCTCCCATTTGGCAGTGGGGAGCAGTTAGTCCTGTTTGTTTGTCTGTTTTTATTTTGTTTTGTTTTGGGTACTCAGGTCCTTACACTTGCAGGGCAGGTGGCAGCACCACTGAGCTAAATCCCCGGCCCTGTTTTGTTTTGTTTTTAGGCTCTGGGGATCAGTCCCAGGGCCTCGTGGATGCTGGGCAAGCATTTCACCACTGGCTACGCCACCTATCCTACATTAAAATTTAAAAATTATTTTTAAAAAACTCTCAAAAATACAATTTAATTGTATTGATATCTACTTTTCTGACAGATACAAGAAGTTTATAACTTCTGTAGTTAAAATGGCATAAGATTTCTTCTAAAAAATATAAATAGCTGGGTTCAGTGATGCACACTTGTCATCCAGCTACTCAGTAGGCTAAGGCCAGAGGATCACAAGCTCTAGGGGAGCCTGGGCAACTTAGTGAGACCCTGCCTCAAGATGAAAAATAAAAAGGGGTGTAGCTCAGTAGTAGAGCACCCCTTGGGTTCAATTTCCAGTACCACACACACACACACACACACACACACACACACACAGAGATGAAATAAATAAAACAAGTTCATTCTTTTTTTTGTATTTTGTGAGTAAAGACTAAAATTTCTTTTTTTCCCTTAACCCACTCCTATTTTGATACCACTCATTTAAAGCAACTAGGCAATTGGATTTCTCAATTTAAGAAGCATATAGACTTTGTCAAGGGAATGTGATAACTCTCCACAAACTCAAATGATGTATCTCCCAAGAATCAGTTATATACTCCACGATTGTTAATTATGAGCCACTTTCAGACTTTCCATTTCTAGTCCAGGTTGAAGTGCAATTTGTTAGACTGTAAGAAGATGCAGTCATTTATATACATATCTGCCAATTTTGAAATTCCATATTCTTTATGGACAAAAAAAGCACACTGATAGAGAATCATGGCTTTATAAAAGCTTTATAGGATTTTTTGTTTGTTTGTTTGTTTTTTGGTACCGGGGATCGAACTTGGGTCCTTGCGCTTGCGCAGCAGGCAGCGAAACCACTGAGGTAAATCCTCGGCCCTATAGAATTTTTTATTATTATGGTTTCACTCTATTCCAATTTGTCTTTATATTTGTACCCTTCACATACAAATATATACTTCAACATTTTTTCCATATTTGGAAATCCAAGGATTCTGCATGAGGTATAGCTTATCCTTGTATTTTCTGAGTTTTTCATTTTTGCATGATACTTTAGTCCCCATGAAGACACTTCTCTAGTAATTAAGGGTCACTAAATTTTCATTCCCTGATCAATAAAACACTTCCATTTAACAGAATAGACAGAGCATGGAAAACTCACTATGTTCAATAAATGTCTGATTTTATCAATTAGGTACTTTAAGACAGTTGCCTTTTGTGATAGTCACTGATCTACTTGGGAAAAATGACAGATCATATAATTATCATCATAGAAATGTTTCCTGCCAAATTTCTGAGACCAGATGACTCTGTCAATTCTGCAAAAGTGATTTCAAACTAATTTCTCAAATCTCTGACTACTCCCTCCTACCCTCTCACTGGCAAGAGCTAACTTTACCTCCTACAATACAGAGCAAAGAGAAGTCCCATCTTCTCAATATTAAATGCATAATCCTACTTTTGCTACTTTATGTTACAATAAAGGGCTTATCTTTATTGCTTTTTAATGTTAATCCCTCTTTTCTAATTTAGATTCATTTTCCCTTTCTTCCTTCTAAGGAACATTACAGTATCAATTATCCTTTTGGGGGCCTGGGATTTAGCTCAGTGGTTTCGCTGCCTGCTGTGCAGGCACAAGGACCCAAGTTCAATCCCCGGTACAAAAAAAAAAAATTATCCTTTTTGTTTTTTATATATTCAATCTCTTGCTCTCTCTCATTAGGTCTTTTCATCAAGTTCTAAATACATTCCATCATTCCCAGTTTTTACAAGTCACTCAATCCCACAACCCCCTCCATCATCTTATCTCTCTCATATTCTTTATGGACATATTTTTCATATGTATTGTTTGTATGTGTCATGTAGCTGCTGTAGTTGCCTTTCCAAGTTCTATCTCCATTTCTTTCTTTTCTTTTTTTTTTTTTTGGTACTGGGAATCGAACTCAGGACCTTGTGCTTGTGAGGCAGGTGGTGGAACCACTGAGCTAAATCCCCAGCTTTCTATCTCCATTTCTTTCCAACAGAAAGCACATATCTTATTTTTTAGAGCAGCAATGGGTCCAGATAAAGAACTGCATTTCCTAGCCTATCTTGCAACTAGGAGTGGCCATGTGACACAGTTCTGATCAATAATGTATAAGCTGTGGCTGAAATTAGCAGCCAATTTCTGTATTCTTTTTTTTTTTTTATAGAATCTCACTCTAATTCAGGCTGCCCTTGAACTCACTATGTTGCCCAGGCTGGCCTCAGACTTGTGGGGGATTCTCTTGCCTCAGCCTAAAGAGTGCTGGGATTACAGATACGTGCCACCACACCTGGGTCTGCATTCTTTTTTTGTGTGTGTGTATCAGAGATCAGACTCAGGACCTTGAGCTTGCAAGGCAGGTGCAACACCACTGAGCTAAATCCCCGGCCCTAGGTAAGCTTCTGTCATCAGATTCTGTTACACCTGTCCCAGTGCAATTTCTAATCAATGTTCTTGCACCCTCTATTTCTTCACCTTCCACTCACTCTCCAACTGTTTCATTCTGGCTGGTGGCCTTCATTCCATTGCATTCACCAATGACCTACTTGTTGTGACATCCAGGGGACATTTTTTAGTTCTCATGTTACTTAACCTCTCAGTAGCGTGACTCAGTCATCCTCACTCTCCTTTTTCGAAACACTCCTTCCGAAGCTTCCACGATCAGTACTCTCTGGATTTTCTCCTTCACCTCCTGCTGCTCCCTTTTGGCCCGCTGTGTGTGTTCATCTTCCTCTCTAGCCACACTTGCAGCCTGTAGGACAGAGATGCCTTTGCCATGTGCTGTTCCCTCTAGCCTGGCATGCTGTCTTTTCCCTCCATTTGTTGAGGTAACTCTTCCACACCTTCAATTCTCCATCCATTCTCACTTTCTGAGGGAAGCCTCCTTTTGAGAACAAATTTCCCTCCTGTACATTGTGTCACAGCTCTTAGCACACCTGTAACTTCCCTTCTATAGTGGGACTCTGAGTAAGCTGCCTATCTCTTCAAACAGGAAGCCCCACAAAGAGAGATACCCATCTATCTTTGCTTTTCATTGTATTCCCAAATCTTACCATATTCCCACTATAGTACTCAATAGTTATTTTTGAATGCACAAAAGGGTGAATGCATAATTATATGATTTTTTTTTTGGTACTGGGGATTGAACTTGGATATTTGAGCTTGCCGAGTGGCGGCGGAGCCACTGAGCTAAATCTCTGGCCCTATAATTATGTGATTTATTTGCTTTCCTTCTTGTTGTCTGTTTTCTCCCAGCTCCACAAGAGTAGAACACATAATTTTTTTGGTTCACTACTGTGTATGTAGTTCCTGACACATAGTGCATAGCCTACAGTAAGAAATGTAATAAACTGATTTTTAAATTAATAAAAGAATAAATGAATAAGTAGAGTTCCAAAGAGTTAGTTCTGGTAGTTTTACCCTTATCAGCATTGTGCTTGGCAATTTTTTTTTTTTACTACTGTGTGTGTGTGTGTGTGTGTGTGTGTGTGTGTGTGTGTGTTGCTGGGAATCAAATCCAGGGCCTTGCACATGCTAGGCAAACACTCTACCACTGAACTATATCTCCAGACCCATTTCATTGTCTTTTGATATAGTTTGTGGTTACAACAGAACACCTTATACCTTTGTTGTCTGCAGAGAAGAGGCTTTTAGGAAATGTTGCTTACTAATTCTCTTTACAGTCATGTCTAAAATAGTCTGGCTAAAAAAAGAAAAAATAGTCCGGCTAAGCTACTATGGAAGTTTCTCAAGAACTAAAAATAGAACTACCAGGCCGGGGATTTGGCTCAGTGGTTTTGTTGCCTGCTGTGCAAGCGCAAGGACCCGAGTTCGATCCCCGGTACCAAAAAAAAAAAAATAGAACTACCATATGATTCAGCTAGTCAGTCCTTGGCATATACCCAAAGGAATCAAAGCCAGCAAACTATAGAGATGCCTGCATTCCCATGTTTATTGTCACACCATTCACAATAGCCAAGTTACAGAATCAGCTTAGGTATCTGCAAATGAATATGGTAAAGAAAATGAGGTGCACATACACAGTAGAGTATTATTCAGCCATAAAGAAGAATGAAATAATGTCATTTACAGAAAAATGGATGGAAGTGGAGATCATTATATTAAGCAAAATAAACCAGACTCAGTTTTCCCTAATATATGGAATCTAGAAAAAAAAAAGATGACATGAAAGTAAAAGAAACTATTAGAAAAGAGGAAGTGAGCTTACATGGTGGCACTTGCCTGTGATCCCAGCACTTGGAAGGCTGAGGCAGAAGGATCACCTTGAGTTCAAGGCCAGCCTGGACTACATAGCAAGAGCCTGTCTTAAAAACAAACAAACAAACAAATAAACAAAAAATAGAGAAGAGGAAGGGGATCAGAGGGAGAGGAGAGAGGAGGGGAAGAGAGGTTAATAGGAGGGATGATATGATCAAAGCATGTCATATTTGTGTATGAAAAGAGCACAATGAAACCCAATAAAAAATAAAATAAAATAGGCTGCCCATGAAGATCTTGCAGCTATACCCTTCTCTTTATTGCCACTACCCTGGTAGAAATCACTATCATATTTCCCCTGGACTAAATCGGACCACAACTTCCCTTAGGTATGACTTGTTAACCTATATATAAACTTGGATTGTACAGAGTTTTGTTTGAGTCATAAGACCAAGGATCACATCTGTTTATGTCATTCCCAAAGACAGCTAGGCATATATAGGTACATAAGTAGCTTTTTATTTTGCTGTGACTCTGATCTGCATTTGACAAAGTACTTAGTTTAGTTAAGAAAAAGAAGTGGTTTTAAACTACCAACAAATTTTTTTTTCAAATAACCAAACTGAAAATACTCTGTTAAAAAAAAAACCAAGCAATGATTTCTTTTTTTTTTTTTTGTAAGAGGGATTGAACTCAGAACCTTGGATTTGCAAGGCAGGCAGTGGCACCACTGAGCTAAATCCCTGGTCCTTAAGCAATGACTTCTTTCTAAATTCTCCCCCTACTGCCCTGTCCCATGAATTTTAAATCAGGAAGGTACCTGAGAAATTCAACAGCATTGATGAAAAAGGTCATTTATGTACTGTGACAGCCCTGAGAATACTCTCTTCCTTGAGGTCAGTCCTCCTCTAAGGCCAAGCGCTTGTCTTTTCTCCTTGACAAATCTTCCTGGACTCCTTGCCTTCTCACAGATCTGCCATGATGTGGGGGACCACCCTATTGATTATGCTCAAAGCAGGCTGCAAGCAGTGCAGGCAATAAAGAGTTAACCCCATTATTGGCTTGTTTATAGAAGTGAGTCTGACCAAAGCCTATGTGATTTGAGTGACTCACACCTAAATTCCTTTCCCAGAGTTAAAACCATCTTTACTAAAAAAGACAAGGTTAATTATTAACCACAACCTATATTTTATCTGTTCTATTCCTAACTCAAGAATACTTTGTCTTCTCTCTCTCTCTCTTTTTTTTTTTTCTTTTTCAGTACTGAGGATTGAACTCAGGACCTTATGCTTGCAAGGCAGGCGCAATGCCACTGAGCTAAATCCCTAGTCCTTGTCTCCTCCTTTACAAGCTTTGACTGCATCAGTAACATGTCCATAGTGACTGCAGGACCTCTCATATAGCCCCTTTACCTCAATCTAACTATGATGTCACCAATAAATATCAACAGCTCTGGATGTTCAGGGGCTTTGCTTGTTCAGTCTTGCTTGCATAGCATTGGTTATCCTGGCTCCCCATATCTCTGTCTCTTTAACTCTGTTTTCAAGTCTGTCTTCTTGCCGTGCATCATAGTTCTGAGCAGAAGATTGGAACCCACTGAGGTGGGGTCTCTGATACCACTCAAACCTATCATATGTATCACACAAATGTGTGGACTCAAAGCCACCTTAGCAGATTTCAGAGTCTAGATTCTTAGCCACCAGACAACCCTCCCCTTCCTCAATATTTATTCCTAGGTACCAAACTCCAAACAGACTCCATTTGTTTTCGAATAACTTTGAAGGCACTAAGTGACCAGCTTCACGCACAACCAGTCAGGGGCATTTCAAATTGTTCTCACGTAAAATTGTAAGTCTGCAAATAATTAAGAAAGGAGTCATTTTGAAAATAGCAGGGAGAGGGGCTGGGGATTTAGCTCAGTGGTTTCGCCGGCTGCTGCGCAAGCACAAGGACCAGAGTTCAATCCCTGGTACCAAAAAAAAAAAAAGAAAAGAAAAGAAAATAACAGGGAGGGGTGATGTGCAGACCCACTTTGACATTGGGATATACATTTAAACACACAGCTCAGGGCTATAAAAAACCACTACACTAAGATTGCAGAAACATTAAAAATCAAATTGCCTTATAAATTTTTTAAAGACCTGTAAATGACACTCTGTCTTCTCTGGGGAAATCTTTCCCTAAAGCTCTAAGCCTCTTGGTGACTGGGATGAATAAAAGTTGGCCTCCTTTCTTTTCAGCTCTTCATTCTCTGTCCCAGAGGGACAAAAGGAAACCACCTCATTTGAAGATTTAAGTTTCATTTGCTGACATTTCTAGCTGGTTAAACTGAAAGCAAGAGGGGGTGGAGGTATAGTTCAGTGGTAGAGTTCATCTTTAGTATTTACAGGGCCCTAGGTTCAATTCCCAGCACCAGAAAAGAAAAGCAGAAAGCCTGTTTTATGTTGGCATGATAGTAGAAAGTATTTGGCCACATTCAAGTTTAATAATGGAAGATTATTGAATGTTTGGTCTCTTCATGTAACTAATACAGTTGATTAATACCCTTCTGGTCAAGAAAACAAACTGCTTTACAAAGTCTTGACTACTGGTGTTTTAACCAGCTTACCCTTTTGTATGTTGAGTGAAAGGCACTATATTATGGACCACTGGGTATCCTTGAAAGTTTGAGAGAATCGAATGGTTGGGGGAAAATTCAGGAATGAGAATACCCAGAGACTTGCACCTGCAGCAAAATGGAGTTTCTTCAAATTAGGCATCAGGAGAAGCAACAGAGAAGAGTAATTGGCAACTGGAGGTAACCTTTTGATTCTCTGGGCTAGGAACATGCTGGCAGAGGCTTTAACTAACTAAATTTACTTGCAAGTTCTCCGAAGGGAGTGATCCTATTGCAACAGAGTCATTTTCCATAACACATTGCTTTGCAAACAAGTTCTTAGGACCTCATAAGATACTGAATTTTGAACCCCAATGTAAGTATGAAAATGCCAGCATGTTCCTCACACATCCCAACTACAAAATCTCTGAGTTTGTTCACTAAAAATGGAAATTTGTATTGGAGTTTATTAAAGCATACGATCTTCATTTTGAATGACTTAAAGTCTTGAAGAGATATCTACCCAAATTAGCATCCAGTAACCGCACCTTGGGAAATCCCTGTTTTGGCAGCATCTGAAGCCAGATCTGGTTACAGTTCATAAATCTCACGCTGGAACCGCTGACCTCAGGAAGACAGGTGTCCCCTCCAACAGCAGGTCTGTATTCTGGGCAACAAGAAGTGTGCCTAATTAAATTGCCTTGAAGCCTGGTCTGTCTGCTTGAATATTTGGCCAGCACCGTGGCACTTTCACACAGAATGGAGTTTTCATCTTTCCCCAAAACAAACTGCTCCGTAATTAATTCAGCATTATATCTTTTTTTAAAAAAATGTTTGCTTGGCTGAATATAATACAATATCATTAGTTGACTTCCTAGTTAATGCATGTTTATTGAATACCTACTATGTGCCAAGTACTTTGCAGGTCATGGAGAAAAAGGTATTAATGGCAAAAAAAAAAAAAAACACCTCATGAATAAGCTCAACACAGTTACCAAAAACTTCCTTGAAGAAAGTAGAATAGATCCTCTATCTGTATTTTATCCATCCAGCTTAATTGAAAAAGCCCATTTCTGTTTTTATCTCTTTTTTTTTGGTACGAGGGATGGAACTCAGGACCTTGCGATTTCGAGGCAGGTGGCAGAACCACGGAGCTAAATCCCCAGCTCCAGTTTTTATCTCTTAATTCATTCATTTAGAAAAACTTTATTGGTTTCCCAAAACCCTGTTGGGCACTAGAACTACAAAGATGAGGAAAGTCAATCCCCATTGACAGAAGCCTGTGGTATTGTTGGGAGCAGGTGGGTGAGGTAGCCAGGACCAGAGCATGGAAGATGTAAGCCAGGCTCACCAAGGATATGGACTTTACCCTCCAGCAGACAGGAGTTATCGGACACTCTAAGGAGAACCAGAATTAAATTTTCATTTTGGAAAAGTTAGTTTGACAATGATAAGGTAGATATATGGTAAGGAAATGTGGCAGGAGGGAAGGATGCTGAAGGGAAAGAAAAATCAAATGCTAAAGCTGTTGAAGAAATGACAAAATTTAGTAACAAATGAAAGATTGAGAGAAAAGGTGAAATTCTGATGACTTCTAAAATTCTGGAGTCATTAGCCGGGCAAGTGTGGTGGTACATGACTATAATCTCAGCACTCTGGGAGGCTGAGGCAAAAGTTTGACCCCAGCTTGGACAATTTAGTGACTTAGTGAAGCCCTGTCTCAAAAAAGCACGTATATATATATATTATATATATAATATATATATAATATATATATATATGGTTGGGGATGTAGCTCAGTGCAAAGATCCTGGGTTTAGTCTCCAGTATTGCAAATAATTATTAATTAATTAAAATCAAATTTTGCAATCAGAGTTGAGGGTTTAGCTCAATGGCAGAGCACTTGTTTATCTTGTGTGAGGCCCTGGGTTGAATTCCCAGCCCAGTAAATAAATAAATAAAATTCCAAAGCAGGTGAAATTAACAGGAGGACAGCCAGGCCTAGTGGTGCCCACCTGTAATCCCAGCTACTCAGCAGGCTGTGGTTGAAGGATCACCGGTTTTAGGCCAACCTGAGCAACTCAGACCCTGCCTCAGAATAAGAAGGGTTGATGGAGTAGCTTCAGTGGTGGAATACTTGCCAAGCACAGGTGAGATTCTAGGCTAAATCCCCTGTACAGAGACAGGGAGAGAGGGAGAGACAGAGACAGAGACAGAGATAGTCTAAATAATGTTTTAGATAACATAAAGATTCTTGGTGGTGAATAAGATTCTAGATGAATAAGTTTAGATTCCTTACTCTAAAAGATCTCATACATAATGTGGCTGTTCATTATAAAATAATTCTTTAATTCTGTGTGTTGAAATCTTACGTCTCTAAGAAGAGGATAAAATTCCTTTTACTTTGGAAGGTAGAGCACTTTCCAAAAGTTCTCATAAAGATCTAACAAAAAGTTCTGCTTTTTATAGATGCCCAGTGTGAGTCTTGGGTGACAGATTAGTTACTTATTTAAAAATATAGACCAATTTGCTTTTTTTTTTTTGATACCAGGAATCTAATTCGGGTCCTTGAGTTTCCAAGGCAGGCAGCTGAATAGACCAATTTACTTTTAATTAGTTTTGAGGGGAGAGTTCTGACTAAAAAAGTATTGAATTTCTTTGTTAAAAATTTAGAAAATAAATTTTTAAAAAATTTAGAAAAAAAAAAGAAGAAAAAAAAAATTAGACCTGGCTGGGCATGGTGGCACACACCTGTGATACCAGCACTCCGGAGGCTGAGGCAGGAGGATTGCTGTGAGTTCGAGGCTGGCCTGGACTATATAGTGAGTTCAGGGCCAGCCTGAACTACAAAGGGAGACCCTGCCTCAAAAAAAAAAAAAAATTTAGACCTGGCATGATGGTACACATCTGTAATCCTGGCACTCTGTGAGCCTAAGGCAGGAGAATTGCAAGGTCAAGCCCAGCCTGGGCAATTTAGTACTTTAGGGAGACCTTGTCTCAAAATAAAAAATTAAAAAAGGGCCAGGGATGTAGCTCTGTGCAAAGGCTCTGGGTTCAAACCCTATTACCATAAAACAAACAAATCAATAAATATTTAGAAATAACATAAAGAAGATAAAGAAAATAATAATCATTTCAACATACTATCTAAAGACAACTTCTATTCATATTTTATGTAAAACACCTGACCTTTTTTCAAAGAATAAAAACATGTTTTAGTTACATTTTTGGTAAAGGAGTTCATATTAAAATGTTTCTGTGGCCGGGCATGGTGGTGCATGCCTGTAATTCCAGCATTTGGGAAGGTGAGGTGGGAGAATCACTGTGAGTTCGAGACCAACCTGTCTGCATAGTGAGTCCAAGGTCCATTTGAACTTGTGAGACCTTGTCTCCAAAAAAAAAAAAAATTAAATAACTAACTAAATAAAATGTTTTTGTAATACTTTCTTTTCAGTTAACAGTGCTATATAATAACATGTTCATATATATAATGGCATATATATTTTTGCTATATAATAGCAATATTCATTCTATATAATGAACATACTCTCATGCCATTAAGTGTAGATTTTCATCATTATTTTTAAATGTTTCATTTTATTCTATTGTATGCTATACCAATAATTTACTCAGAAGGTTCTGCAATGATGACAATTAATTCCAGATATTTACTACTATTAACATTATTATGAACAACTTTGAACTTAAGACTTTATACATTGTATGATCCTTTCCATGTAATAAATTCTTAGAAATGAATTCATATGTTTCTATGACTTTCTGGGCAATTGATCTTTGAGTATGAGACTATTCCCACTAAGGATTTGGATTTCTATTGTTCTTTTTTTTGGTACTGGGGATCAAACTCAGGACCTTGCACTTTCAAGGCAGGTGGTGGATCCACTGAGCTAAATCCCCTGCTTGAATTTCTAAGTACTAATTAACCCCATTTAGAGGTTGAAAGCAGAAACTTACGATTTTTAAAAAATTGAAATATAGCAATAAATACATAAAAGTCATAAATCAAAAGAGCTTCATTTAAAATTTTTTATAAAATGAACACCTGACCCCCCACCACCACCCGCTCCTCTGTACAGCCACCTTGTTCCACACTACAAAGACGCAGAGGACACCGGACCACCAGACCATGGTACTGAGTCCCGCCGCTCCTGGCCCAGAGGTAGGGGCTACTAAGCCGCCGTCCCACTGCTACTGGTCCAGAGGAAGGGGCTTCCCAGCCACCATCCCTCCCGCTGCTCCCAGACCAGAGGAAAGGGCTTTTGGGCCTCCATCCCTACCACTGCTACCGGCTCCTGTCCCACCTCTCCCAGCTCAGAGGAGGTGATCCGTGCAGGCGCCAACAGCCGCCCCCCACAGTCAAAATGAGAAAACACGTAAATAAGTCTCAAAACCAGACTTCCAGATCACCTACAGCAACCCCAAAGGGAAATGAGATGGAACACTCTGATACTCAACCACCTAGACCCAGTGAACTAGCAACAAAAGGGGATCTGGAAAAAATGAAATCAGAAATAATCTCTCAGATAACAGGAGAAATTGTGCTCCTAGTGCAAGACATGATTAATAAATCTAGAGAGGAGCTGAGGAACATGATGGAATCCCAACATAGGAAACAAATGGAATCCATAAAACAGATGCAAATAGATTTCCAGGAGATGAAAAACTCCATTGAAAGTCTACACAGCAGAATAAGCCAATATGAGGACAGAATTTCAGATATAGAAGATAAGATTGCAATTAATGACCAGAAAAAGAAAAATTGCTTCAAAATTATAAGGGAACATGAGAAATCAATCCAGCAGCTGCTAGATGATGCAAAGAAGAATAACATAAGACTGATTGGAGATGAGTGGAGATGACATAAAAAAATTTCTTCACAGAAATAATGGCAGAAAACTTCCCAAGCAGGGGAAAAGAGCTTGACATACAGATAAGTGAGGCATATAGGACTCCAAGTAGCCTTGATAAAATGAACACCCACATGAAGACTCAGAAACATCGTTATCAAGTCCCTGGAGCCTCTTTTCTGGCACTTTCTTCTCAGGGAGCTCCTCCCAGTGTCTGGGCACAGCCTAGGGAGTGGGATCTGGATGTCTCTGCCCAACATGGGCCCCTTTATGAGCTACCAAGATTTTCTCAGAGCTCCCTATACCTCAGTCTGAGGCTCTTGGTACTAAATACTCTTTCCTATCTCCTCTCCTTTTACAAGTGCCAGACCTGCATCATGGCCTGTAAACTTTGCCTGATGACTCCTACTCTGTTTACCCTTGGTCCTTTAATAGGCATTACCCACAATAAATTTCTTGCACTTATAACTTTGCCATGACATTTCCTTCCCAAAGGGCAGACTCAACATAGCTCGTACTGAGAGTGGTCTGTAACAGCAAGCTCAGTTTGGAACAGGACCATGTGTCTCCTGCTGACAAAGAAAACTCCATTCTAAGTGAGATTTGGGCAGGGATAGTCCCAGTCACAAGTACTACCCAATTGCTAAAGATATCACCAGTAGTGTCTTGAAGTAATAGCCAATGAGAAAAGCACTGGCTGGTGAGATGATTCAAGGCTTTGAAAAGCATGGTATACAGCCAAGCATGGTGGCACATGCCCGAAGTCACAGCTACTCAGGAGGCTGAGGCAGGAAGATCACTGGAGCCTAGGATTTCAAGATCAGTCTGGGGAACATGGAGAGACCCTGTCTGAAGAAAGAGAGAAAGAAAGAAGGAACATGGTGTCAAGAGGAAGGGGAAACAAGACACATGAAGATAATGAAATTGTTTCATTATTAAAAAGTTGGGTTGACATCCTATGGAGGGATAATTGAAAATGGAGGGCCGGGGATTTAGCTCAGTGGTTTCGCCACCTGATACACAAGTGCAAGGACCTGAGTTCAATCCCTGGTACAAAAAAAAAAAAAAAAAAAAAAAAACCAGAATGGAGCACAGTTGACAGCCATAGCTAGTGGGTGACTACAAAACATGAGTCACTTTGGAAGATTAGAGTAGAAGAGCTAGCACAACCAAGGAACAAAATCAGGATCTGACAGGGTCAGAGAACCTTCAAATGATTAAATGTTCAGCCAAGGTGGGTCTGTTATGCCCTGATTGAAAAAAATCTGGAATCCTGAAATGTGGTATGGGAAAATCTGGGGACCAGTAGACACCCTTGTACCCCCAGAGTCTGCATAGGTGCCCCACCTCTCCCTCTGTAGGAAGACACTGCAGAAGCCTCGTTTACTCCAGGAAACAGATGCCCCGTTAGGGGTTCTGCCAACCTCCTCTCATGCGTGTAAGATTAGTAATATAGGTTAAATCTCAGCATAACTTGATTGGGGATATTCTGGACATGAAAGGAAGGAAGGAAGGAAGGGAAAGAAAGGGAGAGAGAGAGAAAGAAAGAGAGAGAGAGAAAGAAAGGGAAAGAAAGAGATAGAGAAAGAAAAGGAAAGAGAGAGAGAAAGGGAGAGGAGCATGGTGACAAGAAGAAGGGGAAACATTATTAAAAATGCTCCCTCCCACCCTCAACCCCCCCCCCCAGCGACCAGCTTAGCCCCCCCACAGCCGCCTGCAGCTTCCCCCCGCCCCGGCCGTGGTACCTGGTTCCACACTACAGAGACACAGGGGGTCATAAAGGCCATTGTCCTGAGCTCCAGAAGATAGAGCAGAAATGAACAACAGATAGAGGGCCTCTCTCAGGCTCTTTGATGAAAACTGAAGCCCACTGGAAAAGTGAAGAGAATCTCTGCAATAAAGGCACACCAGATCACTGTACTTAGTAAGTTGGAGGGATCATCACCTCCCATCAGAACCTGGACAATCTTCAGGGGAAGGGCAGCTAAAGCCTGCAGTAGAAACTTGCAGAGTTCAACCCTGCAGCAGGACAAGGAGCTCAACTTGGGACTTGCAGCCAGAAATCTGCCTGAATCTCACGAGTCTGTGACTGGCTTACTGAGACTCATTGACTTATATCTGCACACTGCTACACATGTTGTCTATTGTGACAGCAGAGATACACCCTGAAGGAGGCCATTCATTTTTATTTTTTTGGATTTTTTTTTTTTTTTTTTTGTACTGGGGATCGAACTCAGGTTCTTGTGCTTGTTCAGCAGGCGGCGAAACCACTGAGCTGAATCCCCAGCCCCTTTTTTGGAAATTTTTTGTTGCTTTTTCATTTTTATTTATTATTTTCAAAATTTTTTTGCTCTTATTTTTAATTTTTTTCGACTCTTTTCAAATTTTTCCTTCTTTTTTTTCTTTTCTCTTTTCTCTCTCTCTCAAACTCTCATCTCTCATTCTCTCACTGTCCCACATTGTTCTTCATCTCCCTTTTTGTTCCTGTTCTGGCCCTAATTCGTATTTCTTCTTTATTTTTATTTTCTTCACTTTTTCCTTCTCTCAATTGTCATTAGCTTTAAAAGAAAGTAAATACAGTTTCTAGCCTCCCTATTACTGTTAGGTTGTTCTGTTCTTGTCTTTGTTCTTTCATGCTGTCTTTTCCTCTTGTCTTCAAGAGTTTCGTAGAGTTTGAGTGATCTTCCTGTGTCCTCTGGCTTCACTGGTAATCTTTCCCTGTCCTTCTACCTATCTATCCCTCCCTCTCCAAGTCCTTCTAACCCCTCATCCTGAAGGGTAAAGTTGCTATTATATTGAAGAGTTTATTCACTACAAACATATTTTGGGCTGGTCCTCGATTTAGATTTAATTCACACAGTTGAAGGTGATAGATTAATAACTATGACAAATTGTCATTTTCTAAGCTGTGCTTGATGCTATGGTGTTGCTGATTGTATCACTTGGGCTAAGGTGTTGTGATTGATCTAATCAGTTGTCCTTCCTGGTATAATGAAAATGAGAGGGCGGGGGATTTAGCTCAGTGGTTCCACCACCTGCCTTGCAAGCGGAAGGACCCAAGTTCGATCCCCACTACCAAAAAAAAAACCACAACAAGAAAATAACTTCCAACCTTGACTGTTGTATCCTGCAAAATTATCTTTCAAAATCCATGGGGAAATTAGATACTTCCACAACAAAGAACACCTGAGTAATTTCATGAACACCAAACCAGCACTCCAAACAATTCTAAGCAATATCCTAGAAAAAGACAGTGAAAGTCACAACTCCATGAGGCCCAACAGAGTGAAGCTACCAGGTGAGGCAAGAAACTAAAAGGAAAGGGGGAAAAATAAAAAATAAAAGAGCCAACAACAGTAAAACATCATAACAAAAATGAGTCAGTATCTATCAATTATAACCATCAATGTTAATGGCCTCAATTCACCAATCAAAAGAAACAGACTGGCAGAATGGATTAAGAAGGAAAATCCAACAATATGCTATATACAAGATACACACCTAACTCAAAAAGAAATTCACAGACTGAAAGTAAAAGGATGGAAAACAATTCTCCATGAGACAGGAACCCAGAAAAAAACCAGGGGTAGCAATCTTATTTGCAGACAAAGTCGATTTCAAACCAAAACTAATTAAGAGAGACAAAGATGGTCACTACATCCTTGTGAAGGGAACAATCCAAGAGGAAGAGATGACAATCCTAAATATATATGTACCAAATATGAATGCCCCCAACTATACAAAACAAATATTAATGGACATGAAAAAACCAAATAAGCACTAATACAATAATAGTGGGGAAAAAAATAGTAGTAGGGGACCTCAATACCCCACTATCACAAATAGACAGATCATCTAGACAAAAAAATCAACAATGAAATTCTAGAACTGAACCAAGCTATTGAACAAATGGACTTAATAGGTATTTACAGAGTGTTCCACCCCACAAAATCAAAATATACATTCTTTTTGGCTGCACACGGGTCAGTCTCTAAAATAGACCACATGCTAGCTAATAGGACATGTCTAAGTAAATGTAAAGGAATTGAAGTTACCCCCTTTATATTATCAGGCCATAGTGCAATAAAATTGGAGATTAATAGCAAAAGAAACAACAACAAAAAAACCCACAAACACATGGACACTGAATAACACCCTCCTGAACAAGCAATGGGTCACAGAGGAAATTAAAGAAGAAATTAGACAGTTTCTACAAGTAAATGATAATGCCAGTACAACATACAGAAATCTATGGGAGACAATGAAAGCAGTTCTACAAGGGAAATTCATAGCAGTGAATGCCCATATTAGGAAAACAGAGAGAGCTCAAATAAAAAACCTAATGCTGAACCTCAAGCTCCTAGAAAAATAAGAGCATAACAAACCCAAAGCACATACAAGGAAGGAAATTATAAAGATCAGAGCAGAAATCAGTGTAATGGAGACTAAGAGAACGATACAAAAAATCAATGAATCAAAGAGTTGATTTTTCAAAAGAATAAATAAAATTGATAAACCTTTAGCCAACCTTATCAAAAAAAGGAAAGAAAAGGCTCAAATCCATGCAATTAAGAATGAAAAAGGTGAAGTCACAACAGATCCAGTAGAAATCCAGAGGATCATCAATACCTACTTCAAGAACCTGTACTCTAATAAAATGGAAAACACAGAAGAAATGGACAGATTCCTAGATACACATGAATTGCCAAAGTTAAATGAAGAAGATATAGAAATTCTAAACACTCCAATTACAATGAGTGAAATTGAAAATGTAATGAAATATTTACCAACAAAGAAAAGCCCAGGCCCGGATGGCTTCACTGCTGAATTTTACAAGACATTTAAAGAAGAGCTATTGCCATTACTCTTTAAACTCATCAAGGAAATTGAAAGGGAAGCAATACTTCCAAATTCATTCCTGGAAGCAAGTGTTACTTTGATTCCAAAACCAGGGAAAGACCCAACCAAAACAGAGAACTACAGGCCAATCTCCCTAATGAACACAGATGCAAAAATCCTCAACTAGGTACTGGCAAACAGAATACAGGGGATCATCAAGAAGATCATACACCCTGACCAAGGTGGATTTATCCCAGGGATGCAAGGATGGTTCAACATACATAAATCAATAAATGTAATACACTATATTAAAGAGTCAAGGACAAAAACCATATGATCATCTCAATAGATGCAGAAAATGCATTCGACAAAATCCAGCACCCATTCATGATAAAAACGCTACAGAAAATTGGAAGAGAAGGTCTTTATCTCAACCTGATTAAGGCTATCTATGAAAAACCAACAGCCAACATCATACTAAATGGTCAAAAACTGAAAACTTTCACACTAAAATCAGGAACAAGACAAGGATGCCCATTATCAACACTCCTGTTCACCATAGTTCTGGAAACATTAGCTACAGCAATTAGAAAAGAGAAGGAAATAAAAGGAATAAAGATAGGAAAGGAAGAAGTTAAACTGTCCTTATTTGCTGATGATATGGTACTTTACATAGAAGACCCAAAAAACTCGGCCAAAAGACTTCTAGACTTAATTGACAGATTCAGTAGAGTAGCTGGATATAAGGTCAACACTCAAAAAACAATAGCCTTCATATACAAAAATAACAGGCTCACTGAGAGAGAAATTAGGGAAACAATTCCTTTTAAAATAGCACCAAAAAAATGAAATATCTAGGAATCAGTTTAACAAAAGAAGCAAAAGACCTCTACACTGAAAACTACAGTGCTCTGAAAAAGGAGATCAAGGAGGATATAAGAAAATGGAAATACATCCCTTGTTCCTGGGTAGGAAGAACCAATATAGTGAAAATGGCCATACTTCCCAAACTGCTATATAGATTTAATGCAATGCCAGTTGAAATTCCAACAATATATTTCACAGAACTAGAGAAAACAATCCAAAAATTCATTTGGAACCAGAAGAGACCTAGAATAGCAAAAGCAATTCTAGGCAACAGAGACATGGCTAGGGGTATCACACTCCCCAATTGAAACTATACTACAAAGCTACTGTGATAAAAACAGCATGGTACTGGCAAAGAAACAGACCCAAGGATCAGTGGAATAGATTAGAAGATGCAGAAACAACTTCAGACATACTCAGCCACCTCATCTTTGACAAAGGAGCCAACCACCCTCACTGGAGGAAAGCTAGCCTATTTAATAAATGGTGTTGGAAAAACTGGATTTCAACTTCCCAAAGATTAAAACTAGACCCATATCTATCACTATGCACTAAACTAAGAACAAAGTGGATTAAAGATCTAAATATTAAAACATAAACACTAAACTTGCTGGAAGATAAATTAGGTAGAACTCTTGAAGACATTGGCATAGGAAAAGACTTTATGAACAAAACCTCAGTAGCATGGGAACTAGCACAAAGAATCAACAACTGGGATCTCATTAAAAAGCTGCACTGCAAGAAAAACCACCAACAGAGCTAAGAGACAACCTACAATATGGGAAAAAAAATTTAGCAACTGTATCTCAGACAAAGGACTACTATCTAGAACATATAAAGAACTTTAAAAAATCAGACCCCCCTAATTTAAAGACCCAATTCAAAAATGGACATCTGAAATGAACAGACATTTCTCAGACAAAGAAGTAAAAGCAACAGGCATATGAAAAAATGTTCAACATCACTGGTCATTCAAGAGATCCAGATGAAAACAACACTGAGATTCTACCTCACCCCAGAAAGAATGGCTGCTATCAAGAAATCAACCAATAACAAATGCTGGCAGGGTTGTGGGGAGAAAGGAACCCTTCTCCATTGTTGGTGGGAGTACAGACTGGTGCAACCACTGTGGAAATCAGTATGGAGATACCTCAAAGAACTAGAACTAGAGGTCCCATTTGGCCCAGCTATTCCCCTGTTGGGCATTTTCCCAAAAGAATTACAAGAATCATACCACAGTGATATATGTGCACTCATGTTCATAGCAGCACACTTTGTAATTCCTGAAGCTTGGAAACAGCCCAAGTGTCCATCAACTGGAAACTGGATAAAGAAGATATGGGGTTTTTTATAAAATGGAGTACTACTCAGCCATAAAGAACAAGAAACTAGAGACATTTATAGCTAAATGGATGCACATTGAGGCGATACTCTTAAGTGAAATAAATAGAACACACATGTGTAAATACCAAATAGTTTCTCTTCTGTGAGAAACTGAAAGTGTAAATAAGGGTCAAAATGATTAAAATGAATAATTGACAATTTGAAATAGGAAAAAAAGGTCCAAAGGGGTAGGGGAAATGGAAGGGGAAGGGGAAAGGAAAGAAGGGAAAGGAAAAATTATGAGAAAAGGAAAAAATGGAAACAAAGTCTTTGTAAATAGGGAAGGGTGGAGGGGGGGTGAAGGAAGGACAGGGAATGGAGAAAAAATAAGAACAAGATACATCATGTACAGGTATAAGTACCCAATGATAAATGTAAATGTATTGTATACCTAAAATGTACCAATAAAAGAATTTGAGGAAAAAAAAAGTTGGTTTGACACCCTATGGAGGGTGGTCCCTTAGTGCTCCTGTGGCTATAGGGGACATTAGAATGAGCAGCTGAAGGCGGATGAAAAAGCTCAAGTTTGGTTACAGATGGGGCAGTTTGATGTGTGGGTGCAAGCTTTGCCATTGGAGCAGCCACAGTGGCCACATGAAAGAGTAGATGTAGTGGCAGAGACACAGGCTAGGTATGGGCTGAAAACCATGGACTTCCTCTTCACAAATCTGACCTCACTATTGCTGCCTCTAAATATCCAACCAGTAAGCAATAGAGACCATTGCTCAGCCCTAGTGTGGTTTTACTCCTTGAGGAGACCCACTAATAAGTTGATAAATTGGGCCGCTTTACAAGAGGCAGAGTTTCATTCTCAGATAAACATACTTATTTGAATATGGATTTTTCCTCCTGTCCTGAGCGCCAGAGCCATTGTCACTCTCCAGGGATTACAGAGTTAGATCCACAACCATAACATCTCACTCAACACGGCATCTGACCAGGGGACTGAGGTAACATGGTCTGAATGTTTGTGTGCCATCCTCCATCACTGCCAAATTTATATATTGAAATCCTAGGGGCTGGGGATTTGGCTCAGTGGTGCTGCTGCCTGCCTCGAAAGTGCAAGGTCCTGAATTTGATCCCTGGTACCAGAAAAAAAAAATACTAACTGGTAAGGTGATGGTATTGGTAAGTGGAACATTTGGGAGGCAATTGAGTCCTGAAGCATCTGCCTTTGTGGGATTGGCAGCCTTAGGAAAGAGCTCAGAGGGAGTTTGTTTCTGCCACCATGTGAAGACACAGCTAGAAAGCATCATGTGTGAGGAAGCAGGCCCTCACCAGACACCAAACCTCCTGGGACCTTGTCTTGGATTTCCCAGCCTCCGGAAACATGAGAAATAAATTTCTGTTGATTATAAGCTACCCAGTTATGATATTTTGCTGTAGAAGCCTGAACTAAGACTTACTCTGGTTTGGAACACAGAGGTGTGTGTGGGGTGATGGCCTTGGGATTCACTGGAGCATCAGAAGCTGTGGACCTGACAGAGGGATGAGAAATGTCATTGTGGAGGCAAAACTCTTAAGGATAGGGTGCTAGGGGGCTGGGGATTTAACTCAGTGGTGCTGCTGCCTGCTTCGAAAGTGCAAGGTCCTGAGTTCAATCCACAGTACCAAAAAAAAAGATAGGGTGCTATTCCAGGATGCAGTATTTGTGCTGAATCATATGTGCAGTGACCTCTTCATATGGTCTGTCCCCAGCAGGAAGAAAATAGGTGCCTAGGGACCAGGAAGTGGAAGCAGGAATGGCTCCACTTACCATCACTTCCAACAAACTGCCAGAGGATTCTGTCTCCCATTCCTGCAAGTCTGGGCCCTGCAAAGCTGAAAGACCAAATAAGAGAGTGTACCGTTGCCAGTGGGCACAGTAAACACAAGCTATGGCTGCCCTCGGGGCACTTTGGATTCCTTCTGTCCATGACTCAGCAGGCAAGAAGGGGAGCCAGTGTCTTAGCAAAGATCATTGTCCCTGATCAGCAAGCAGAGGCAAGGTCCCTGTTCCACAGTGACAGCAGAGGAATATGCCCAGAACTCAAGTGACCCACTTGGGTGCTTCTTGGCATGCTGCTGTTGAATTGTGACTGGAAGTAGACAAATGCAGCAATCCTTGCCTGAAAATAGCATCACTCAAAGCTCACAATGACCTCTCATGATGAAGGAACAGGGAGGAGCTGCTCCCTGACCCTGTGCAGCACCAGGTATGAATAGGTGCACTGTGCGAATATCTCTTCCAGAAAGAATTCCATGATAAGCTACAAAGATAGCAGTTATCTGACAGCCTGCAGCTGTAGTGCCTTTGGGATCTGCTGCAGTATTTGAGTTGAAGCTGTGTTTCTTCAGGGCAGTCCCAGCCATGACTGGGCATGACAAGTACCCTTCTTTATGTGGGGAACTTTGTTACCCAAACCCTACTTCAAACTCTGGAATTCCAGCAGGAACCACCAGCTCTTATATGTGTCAGCTCACTTTACCCAAGATGATTGTTCTAAGGATGGGTGTGGAAGAGAGGCTACTCACAGGTCCTCCCTGGATTTTTGTTTTTCTATTTAGCTAAGAAGAGAGTCTCTTCAGTGAAGGCAGTTGCAAGTGATAGACTCAGAGCCAGGCATGGTGGCACATGCCTGTAATCCCAGCACTTGGGAAACTGAGGCAGGAGGATCTCCATGAGTTTGAGGCCAGCCTGGGCTACATAGTAAGTTCAAAGCCAGCCTCAACTACGTAGTGAGACTCTGTCTCAAAAAAACAAAGACAGAGAGAGAGAGAGAGACACTCAGGAGCTGTAATTTCCAGCCATGTGAAGGGCCCCATCTGCAGTGAGCAAGAATGAACCCCAGCCACTCACCCATCCACACTCACCCCCTAAGCACACACCCAGTAGTACAGACAAGAGAGAAAGCCTGCAGCGTTCTAAGCTCCAGGTGTTCCCCACTCTCCTGGGGTTTGATTGTTTCTACCTTTCCTTCCAGTGGGTAAGACGGTCTGGTGTGTGGCCAATAAATATCTTAATTGGAATCAGCTGTCTATCACATGCGACCAAAAAAGTTGTGACATGCACTTGGAAGTATCCTTTACATCGGGTTAACACAGATTGAGTTGAGGATTTATCACATTTCAGACAATGGCCTAAGCACTTTACATATGTGGTTTCACTTAGGCCTCTCAGCAAAAATATGAGTCCACGTTCTATTATTTTCTCCTACTTATATATAAAGAACTGAGGCTACTTTATTTTAGAATCAAGAATAACTAAGATATTTTACCATCCGTCTTTACAATGGGACTTTGAGAGCAGGGACGTTGGGAAAGTCTGTTAGTCTTGCCCAACGATGACAGCTCTGGTGTTGCTTGAAGGGGCTAGGATTCCAGCTGCATGTGTCCCACAACTCCTCAGAGAGAACCATTTTTAGGAGTAAGGAGAGAAGCATGAAACACAGAACCAATAATTTCCCTCATGTACACATTTTTGGCGGTTGCTTAATTTATGGGCCGTTTCTGCGGTTGCTGCCTCCAGTCTTTCCTTCCCCGCTTATCAGTTCAGAAGGCTTTTGCTCTGGAACGCCAAGTTCCACGGCCCCCCTCTTTCTTCTCTGACCTAGAACAAATGATTAACCTTAAAAAACAACCATCAACACTCTTTCCAAGGACATCAGTGACCTCAGTAATTCCAAACCCACAGGCAGGGCCCTTTCTCCTCCACCTCTCTGCCGTGTGTGACGCTATTGCTTTCTCTCCTCCTCTAGCATCTGCCTGATTTTTCACAGTGACTCTTTTGTTACTGCTTCTAGGCTTGAGCCTTCCCAAGGCACAGTGTCACTGTGACAACTGCATTTACTCCTAGACCTCAGCTCCATGCCCCTAACCTGACTGCTCCTAAACCTGTGCCTTCAATTTCCACATCAGCCTCAGGTCCAAGTCCAAGCTCCTCGGTGGCCTCTCTTCCTGCATGGCTCTCCTCTGAACTCATTTTCTTTCCCTTGAACCCCCAGATCCGGGGCTTGTTGTAAGGAGGGAAGGGAATAAAGCTCCTGTGTGCCCTCTCCGGTGCTAGGTACCACTTTAACCTTCACAGTGTCTTTGTGAAGAAGGAATTACAATCTCCATTCTGCAGCTGGAAAAAAATGAGACACAGAAAGGGAAAAGTCCCCAAATGCAGACCTCTGACTCATACTCCATGCTCTTTCCAATGCATAGTCTGCCTCCTCCAATTCAGTGAATAGACTATGTACCATCTGTCTTCCAAAAGTTAGTAGTTTAGTAAGAGAGATCGAGAAAATAAAGGTAAATACAGGAGTATTAAAAGTGCTGTGATAGGGGTTTGGAGTTAGGAAAAGCTCCACCAAAGAGAAAATACATTGAAGCATGAAGGACAAGGATCACACAGGAAGAGAACAAGGTAGGAAGGGTGGCTCGGCCAGAGGCAGTGGTGAGCAGTAAGTACAAGTACTTGGAACTGAGAGGAGAGGGTCAGGGGTCTCCAAGCAGTTCCATGTGGCAGGAGCCTGAGATGGATGAACATAGGGGAACCCAGTAAAGCATAGGTTGAGGGTGTGAGAAATCACTCCAGGGTTTTCAGGAGAGGGGCAGGTTCAAATTTGCACAGGAGAAAGAATCACTCTGGCTGCCAAGGAGAAAATAGACACATGAGAGGTTCGAGTAGGGGTAGAGAGCCCAATTAGCAAGCCACACTGTAGTCCAGATGGAGATAATGAGGCTGTAAAATTAAGGTGAGAGGCCTCTTAGATGAAGAGAAGTAGACAGATCTCCAGGATGGAGACTGCACAGACTTGGTGCTTGATTAGGCGTGGAGGGCAGTTCAGGGTAATGTTCCCATTTGGAGGCCAGGCAACTGTGCATGGTGGTAGAGTGCCGAGAGATGGCAGGAGGGGCAGGTGTGGAGGAATGAGGATGCATTTCACTTGGGAACATGTGGAGTTGAGGCGGCCATTACACAGCCAGATGAGATCAGCTAGGCAGTGGTTTGTGGGTTTGTAGCTGAGGAGAAAGATCTGTTTGGGCCAGCGTCAGAGATTTGAGTGTTGTTGATGTTAACATGAGCAATGGGAGTATATAAGTAATTCAAAGGGTTATGAGGGAGTGGACCAGCAGGCTGACAAGGGAACACAGGAATACCAACATTCAGGAGACAAGCAAAAGACAAAGACCTTGAAGGAGAAGCCTGAGAGGTGGAAGGAAAAACCAAGAAAGTCTAGTCTACTGGAGGCAATGGGAGGAGAAAAGTGGAGTTAGAGACTTAAAAATGTGACCAGTTTCAACAACAGGGAGGCTATTGGTGCCCTTACTGAGGACCACGTAAGTGAGGTTAGTACAGCAAAAGCTGGTCTGCAGTGGGTTGAGCAGAGATTGGATGGGAAGCACAAGGGTATGTAGAAGCAGACATCCCATTCATGATATCTAGTTGCAGTAACCTCATTGTGGAGATTAAATGAGATGATGAACATAAAGCAATTAGCATAATGAATGGTACAGATCAATAATTCAAAAATGGTAGCCATTATAATTATTATATTAAGAAATATATTTCAAGGAAGAAGAGAGAAAATGTGAATTTAGGAAGGGTTTTCTTTAAGGCTTCTCTTCCCACCATATTTTTGTTTTGTTTTGTTTTGTTTTTTGAGGCAGGGTCTTGCTTTTAGTTCAGGCTGGCCCTGAACTCACTATGTAGCCCAGGCTGGCCTTGAACTCTTGGAGATCTTCCTGCCTCAGCCTCCCAAGTGCTGGGTTCACAGGCGTGTGCCACCACACCCAGTGCCCACCATATTTCTTTTTTTTGGGGGGGGGCTACCAGGGATCAAACTTGGGTCCTTGTGCTTGTGCAACAGGCGACAAAACCACTGAGCTAAATTCCCAGCCCCCAACCCACCATATTTCTTAAAAGAAGGAAAGATACCTGGGCTGCGTGGGACATACCCATAATTCCATCACTGTGAAGCAGGAAAAGATTGCTTATGAATGAGCTCCATTTTCATTCAATCAGTCACAGATAATGTCTTTTGACTCTGTTTTTAAGGTGAGGCCATTAGTAGTCAAGTTTTTCCACCACCTTGGTTTTGTTTTGTTTTTTAAATATAGGAGATTCTTGAATAAACTTTAATGGACAGGAATCAATGAAAGTGGACAACTGAGGGTAGATGACAAAACAGTAGTTGACATGAGGTCCCTGTAAAGGCAAAAGAGGATGAATTCAGAGCCCAATGTGGGTCATCTCCGTAATGTCACCACCAATTTCTTAGGACAAGTTTTGGAATTTTGGGGGACCAATGGAACACCTTTGCACCCTGAACCAAATCAGCTACAAAATTCCATAGCTGCACTTCTTCAACTGCTATCTCTCTATTACATTCTCTCCTGCCTATGACTTTAATTGGGTTTTCATTATTTCTGACTTGGAAAATAGACTTGTAACTGATCTCCCTGTCTCCTCACTTCCCACTCCTCTATCTTACACCGATGCCAAGTTAATCTTCTCATCTTACTCCCTTGTTCAGTCTCTGTAGTCTGGCTTTTGAGGTCTTTCACAATGTGTTCCCAGCCTGGCATGGGATAATGGAAGGTTCAATCAAGGAAGAGTGGGCTGGAAGTGAGGGGCAAATACAGTGTGTTCCCCAGGTCCAAGTGTTGTTCCTAGGGCCATACACTCAAGAAGAGCATTAGCACCCTTCTAAAGGAGTAGAGGCTGGCTAGGCACCCTGTATGTATCTATTGCAAAGTCAAGTAACCATACATGAGCCATGGTTCAGAAAAATCTCTTAATATTTCCTTTGGAAAGCCACAGAAGAAATACAAACAGCCAAAAAACATATCTAAAAGTTCAACATCAGTAGTCTAGAATGGCAGCCACAGGAAAAGATGTGCAGCATTGTTGAAAGGGCTTCCTTTGTATCCATTATTAAATGAAGCTCGTTGCAGGACAGTTTAGCTGGCAGTTGCTTCTGCCCCCCTCACTAATCTGAGTCATTTGGAGAACTGGATCTGCCTGGCTTAGGGCACTAACTGTGGAGAGCATGTGAGGTATGTACCTCTGTGTCACAGAAGCTCTGACATAGAACAAGATTATTTTTAGAGCTGACCTTCTAGGTTCCACGGAAAAGTAAACAGACAGATGCACATAATTTCTTCTGAGAGACTCATGGTAAACAAATCAGCACACATGCACTGGCTGTTGTCCTGCATCAGTAGTCTAGGTGAAAAGCTTTATCGAAAACTCACATCCAAATAAGAGGAAGGGGGGAAACTGAGTGAGCATTTCTAGCATCGACCTACCCAGTGAGAAAAGGTGGAGCAACCTGATCACTCTGAATTCTTGGAAAACATGTTGCTTTCAATAAAATTGCAGTACTTCCTCATAAAAATATCACTAGAACTCATCGCTTAGTCTCTTGCATTTTATTCTTATATTCTTATATTTGTTTTACCTTTCCTGTTTTTCATCTGTAATGTGTTTCTTTTTAAGTATACATATAAAAAAAGAAGGGAAAAAAACCACATAACATTGACCTTTATTAAGAATTTGTTCTCAGGCGTGGTGGTGCACTCCTGTAATCCCAACACTTGGGAGGCTGAGGCAGGAGAATCGACATAAGTTTGAGGTCAGCCTAAACTACATAGTGAGTTCAAGACCAGCCTGAACTATATAGGGAGACCTTGTACCCCCAACTCCCAAAACAAGAATTTTTTGTATATACCATCAGATATCCTGTGCATATACTTAAATGTCAACAAAAGAAAAAATACTATCATAGTTTTCTTTTGTCATCTAGCACTATATTTTGGCCATTTTTTGTCAGTGTACAGAGGTCTCTGATTATATTGATGGACATTTAAGTCATTTCCACTTTTTTAGTATTACAAACAATGCAAGCATTTCTGAATAGATGTAATTGGGCACTTGCATGAAAGTTTCTCTTGGACAGCTTCTGGAAAGAATTTCTTAGCCAAAACACTTACTTAAAAAGTTTTAATGTAGTTATTGCCAAATTGCTCTCCAACTATCTCTTGAAACATGTGAAGACTTAGCACCTAACACACCACCTGGCACATGGTAGCTGTTTATTAATTGCAGATTAGATTAAACTATTATACATATTAGTTATTGTTCTGGTTGTGAAAATGTGCCTGGCTTTATTAAAGTGTATTCTCCTGTCTATTTCATTCTTAATTGTCCCAGACACCTGAGGCATGTAAATGTTCGTAGAATACTGTATTAGATCCATAGTAGTGTTACAGTAGTAATAAATATAACAAAAAATGGCAGAATAAACCAAAATACATAGCACTCTTCTGATTGCCCCTTAGAAAGCTACTTGTTGTCACCTAAAATTATAGAACCCTATAGGAGACTAAACGTCAAATATTCTGTGCTCTGTTTTTTATAGAGAGAAATTAAATCTCAGAGAAGCATTGATTGTCCAAATATTTGGGAATTATACATTCCACTTAATGCACCTCTTCTTTTCCATCTTCCTTTCTGTACTTGAATGTACAGATTTAGGGTACAGTAAGTTCCTGACAAATGAACATTCAAGTTGCGAACTT
Source organism: Heterocephalus glaber (assembly GCF_053883595.1). Classification (NCBI taxonomy): domain Eukaryota; kingdom Metazoa; phylum Chordata; class Mammalia; order Rodentia; family Bathyergidae; genus Heterocephalus; species Heterocephalus glaber. The sequence continues at coordinate 7,808,680 of NW_028258305.1, forward strand.
TCTCAGTGTACTGTATAAGATTCACAGGTATGCTGTATAAGAATCACTTTGTCAGATTACAAACAAATCCAAATTATAAATGTTCTCCCAGAATGGAACTCATTCATAAGTCAGAGGCTTCCTATAATTTTATTTAACTATAGCACATGATTGAGTCACATTGTTTTCTCAAGGCTTTTTAGTTCTATCAATTTACTTGCCTAGAGCTTTTCTTCTTGCCTTTCTAATTTTCTGCTCAAGTCAGCCAAGAACTGGAAATGAGATAAGCAAGCTTATTAGAGGCATGTCAAGTGTAAATACTAATAGAAATATATACCAAAAAAAAAAAAAAGAAATATATACCAAAGTGTGGGATCTGACCATGTGAAACACAAGTCTTAACACCTTTTTGTCAGCTCTTTTGGCTAATCAGGACAGCTTGTGTGTGTGTGTGTGCCTGTGTGTTGGTTATTTTCAAAGCTTTAGTAATATTGCCATGTTCTGATATATGAGATGATATTGCATATATACATATGTCATTTATATGTACATCTTATATCACCCATGATTTCAGGTGACAACAAATAGCTTGCCAGCAAGGGGACAATCAGAACTGCTATGTATTTTGGTATGCTTTATTGTTTTTTATTATATTTGCTACTATTACTATCCTACTATGGCTCTAACACTTTGTCAGCACTTAAATACCTCAGGTGTCTGGAATAACCAAAAGTGAAGTAGACAGGATAATATGCTTTGATAGTGTCAGAGCACGTTTTCACAACAAGAATAATACTATTTGTGATTATTTAATCTAACCAGCAATTAATATCTATTGTATGCCAGGCACTGTGTTAGGTGCTAAGTCCTTATGAGAAATCAGTTTCATATCACATCATATATAGAGGGAGGGCTTGGAAGGTGTTCAGAATCTTCTAAAGTCCCCAAACCTAAGAAAACAAATAAGCAAAGAGTTTGTCTTCCAATATTAGCATTTGCCAAATTCTTTTAAAAAGACAAGGAGGCCGGGGATTTAGCTCAGTGGTTTGGCTGCTTGCTGTGCAAGCGCAAGGACCAGAGTTCAATCCCTGGTACCAAAAAAAAAAAAAAAAAAAAAAAAAAACAAGGAGGGCTGAAGACATATATCCATAGTTGAGCTGTAGTAGTAGCACATATAACAATAGAATAGACCAAAATACGTAGCACTTCTGATTGTACATATATAACACAGAGGAACAGCACTTACCTAGCATGCCGAGACCCTGGGTTCAGTCACTGGCATCACAATAAATACTTACTTACATGCATACATAGAGAGTGAAATAAACCTTTCTGTTTCTTTGCTGATACAGAATACCACCTTTGGTTTGTGTTATGGTTTGTGTTTAGATGTCCCCCCAAAGCCTCCTGCAGATGAGGTGGGACTTTTTCAGAGCTAGTTGAATCTGGAATGTGTGATGCTGGGATTAAGGGCATGTGATTACTAAAACACTACATGTGAGTGTTTAGTTTGGCACCGCCCTAATCCCAGTGGTCTGAGTAAGATAAAAGGGGCAGAAAGATGTTGTTAAACTCCCTTGTTGCCTTTGCTACTGTGTGGGTGCCATGTTGTTTCTCCTCTGCCATGGCTGTTTGTCATTCCTGCCTTGGAGTCAGCCAATTATGGACTGAAATTCCTATGAACTGTAAGCCAAATAAAGCCCTTACCCTTTAGCTTTTGGTGTGGGTTATTTTGTCTCAGCAATGAGAGAAAAGTAACTAACCCAGTTTCACTACCAGATGTGAGAAATTTCAAGAATACTATCCGTGATGGGTAGAATAATGGCTGCCAAGAGATATCCATGTCCTAATTTCTGAAATCTATGAAGAGATTAGCTATATAGCAAAAGGGATTTTGCAAATGTGGTTAAATTATGGTTTTGAGCTAGGGATAGTAGCCCCAGTTGCACCTCATGTAATCAGAAGGATCCTTATATGTGAAAGAGGAGGCAGGAGCAATATGACAACAAAAGGGGGCAATATGACCATAGGAGGGAGCAATATGACAACAGGAGGAGAGGTCAGAATGACAACAGTTGCCAGAGGAAGAGATCATAAACCAAGGAATGCAGGTCAGCCTCTGGGAGCTGGAAGAAGCACAAAAATGACTTTACCCTTGAAGCCTCCAGAAAGGGATGTAGCCCACTACCAAAACCTTAATCTTAGCCCCCAGGAGACTGTTTTGGATTTTTGACCTTCAGACTTGTAAGATAATAAATTCATGAAATTTTAAGGCACAGAGTTTATGGTAATTTGTTATAGCAGGTTTAAGAAACTAATGCAATTTTTTTGTTTTTGGGGGTGGTTTTGTTTGGTTTTGGTTTTGGTTTTGGTTCTTTGAGACAGAGTCTTGCTGTGTAGTTCAGGCTGGCCTTGAACTCACTGTGTAATCCAGGCTTGCCTCAAACTCATGGCAATCCTCCTGCCTCAGCCTCCCGAGTACCAGGAGTACAGGCATGGGCCACCACACCCAGCTTGCAATGCTTCATCATAAGGCAGTACAAGGTTTCTGCTGTTGCAGTTTGGTACTGGGGATTGAACCAAGAGCCTCACACATGCTAGGTAAGTTCTCTACCGCTGAGCTACATCTTCAATCCTGTATCTAAGTTTTGATTGAAGGACAACTATTTTTTAGGACAACTATTCTTTTGCATTTTAATCAGAGGAAGCATAGCCCAGGCTGGCCTCGAACTCACAGTGATCCTCCTGTCTCTGCTTCCCAAGTGCTGGGATTACAGGTGTGCGCTATCATGCCCCACAGTGCAAACATCTTTTTTTGTTTTGTTTTGTTTTGTTTTGTTTACAAGCATCTTTTAAATAGAAATGATAGCTGGGGATTTAGCTCAGTGGTTCTGCTGCCTGCTTTGAAAGCGCAAGGTCCTGAGTTTGATTCCTGGTACCAAACAAACAAACAAAACAAACAAGTACGTAAAAATGATAATTTAAGCAAACATATTTAAACAGTATCCAATGAGAATTTACTAGACTTTCCTGGCTTTTGTTTCTTTTCCAAAGAATTGCTGCTGTCATATCTGGTAAGTGCAAATGATTTATACAAATACAAGGCAGTGTTTACTTCTTGAAGTAAATCATGATTATTACCAATATCTATTCCCCCAAAGTGATAAAGTAATAACATTTGTAATTACATAACTTCTTTTTTACTGTATGATACTTCATATTTTTAACATACATTCATTATGCCAAAAATGCCATTAAATATTATTATTATTTCACTGATGATGAGCTTGATGATGACAAGCCATCTTACAAGAGCAAAACAAAAGAGTAGCAATGACCAAATTCACATAATCCTGTGCCTTAGTTGGCATTGGACACACTTTTTTTTTTTTTGGTACAGGAGATTGAACTCAGGTCCTTGTGCTTTATAGACAGGCAGCAGAACCACTGAGCTAAATCCCCAGCCCTATTGGACACACTTTTGATAAGCTACTTTTTCAGGATGCCTCACCTAATTGAAAATTACGGAAGTTTCATAATTTGCATGGGCTTAGACACAAAGAATTCTGGAGCCTTAGGGCGAGGACTTGGGTGAGGCAAGTGAAGCACTTATTTGGGTACAACAAAAATTTCAGCAATTGAGATCAATTATATATTAATGTAATATTTTTTAAAAGATTCAACAAACTGTGGTCTATGGTCAGCTGCCTGTTAAGTTTTATCAGCAACCCTGGTAGTGGAGCAGGAGGGGAATAGGGACAAAGGAAACTGGATGTAGCTAAAAGACAACCAGGAAAATAAATGCACCTGCTGAAAATGCATAGTAACGTTCTAGAAAAGCAACATAAAAAGATAATGAACAAAACAACTGGACAAAAGTATCTGCCATAAAGTTATCCAAAGGGCAATATCCATAATATATACATAGTCAACATAAGCCATAAGACAAATACCAACATACAATTATACAATTTTATTTATGTATTTTGGTTTTGGCGGGGACAGGATCTTGCTATGTAGTCCATGCTGGCTTTGAACTCCTACATAGCCCAGGCTGGCCTTGAATTTTCAATGATCCTCCTGCCTCAGCCTCCTGAATACTAGGATTATAGGCATGTGCCACCACACCCAGCTAATTATACAATTTTAAAGCTGAGCTAAGAATATAAATGGTCACCTGTGATCCCAGCACTCCGGAGGCAGAGGCAGGAGGATTGTCACGAGTTTAAGGCCAGCCTGAGCTATATAGTGAGACCCTGCCTTAAAAAACCAAAAAAAAAAAAGTATATAAATGATCAATTCAGAAAGAAAGAAAAACAAATGGGCAATAAAGTCAGAGAAGGAAAGGGAGAAAGAAAAAAGAAAAAAATGAGATACTAGTAATTCTAATTATATTGGAGTAGAAATGTATCCAAGATGTATTGTTAATTGAAGAAAGCAAGTTGCAGAGTATTAAGGTATAGTTTTATAATCACAGGAAAAACTGACACCCAATATCCCTGATAAAATGTCTTTGGATATTGCTCAATATTGCTATTTCTAGTAATGAAAAGTATAGGAACATTCACTTTCTATAATACACATTTCTTAATATTTAAATGTTTACAGTTCATATGCTATCTTCAGAATCAGAAAAAAAATAAATACAGTATTTAAAAATAGGGCTGGAAGCCAGGCATGATGGTGCACACCTGTAATCCCAGAATTTGGGAGGCTGAGGCAGGAGGATGATCAGCTTGAGGTCAGCCTGGGCTACATAGTGAGTTCAAGTGAGTTCAGTGTCATCCCAGACTACATAGCAAGACCCTATCTCAAAGAACTTTTCTAAAAAAGGGGAGCTGGAGGTGTAGCTCAGCGACAGAGAACTTGTCTACCAAGCACAAGGCCCTGAGTTCCCTACCCAGCATCACAAAGGTCAATTAATTAATTAAAGATAAAAAGAAAAAATTTAACTACCACCCAAAGTCTTAAACTCTGTTACCAGGAGGATAGTTTTTAAAGTAACAGCACAGTATCTTTTCTCACACTCAGCTACTGGCAATATAAACTGGAGCTATTCCTGGAACACAACCTGAAATACAAACCCAAGCTCTAAAAACTTGTATATCTGTTGAACCAGTAGTTCCACTTCTGGGAATTTACCCTAGGAAAATGATTAAAGATATAAGCAAAGATCTAGCTACACGGATATTTCTTTGTATTGTTGTTTTTGTCAAACAACCTAAATGTTCAATAATCAGGACAAGTTACATAAATTAGTGTAGTTTTATATATTATTGCATAAACAACAATATAGAAGTCTACAAATGTAAAAACATGCTTACAACTTGTTTGAAAGTGTAAAAATGAAAGCAGATCACAAAACCATATTTGCAGTGTGGTCCTCACATTTATAAACCTAAAGCTACAGATTCTAACTTCCCTAAATCCCTGACCCACATTCAGTTTAAGTAAATGCCTGATTTACAGAGGGTAATAGTGCTAGATACAACGTATGGTTTTCCCAAAGCAGTTAAGTAACTTGGGTTATGTGACTCCAGCTATGATCCTCTATGTTGTGTGAGGAATTCTATTTATGTTCCTCATCACTTTTCTATCACACTGTTGATGGTAATATAAATTGGCAAGTTAGAGGGTTCTTTGGCAATATTTATCACTTTTTAAATGTGTGTATGATTTATGAAATTTCATTTAAGGCTTATCACAATCCTATGTTACTAATCTGTTTATTAGACAAGAAAGTAAAATATAAAGGAGGTGAAGAATTTAATTAATTTTAAATAAGCAAATAGATTAGCTAACCTCTCCAGTAGGAGTTACAGAATTCTATCCTCTTAAACCCAGCAGAGAAAAATTGAAAGCAGTTACCATAAAAATGAGGTGATGATAAAATCTGTAGGATTTCTACCCTTAGGAGGGCAATGCCTCAGGTTATGAAAATAAATCCCAGCTGAATTGCATGGTTTGAGCTTCCACTAAATGGAAGGCAGACCCCAGCTGTTACAAGGGTGTGGCTTGTTAACCAGCAGCACAGGGGGACTTCCCAGGGGGCACACCCCCTCCTTTTCCCTTCCTCCCCACAGTAGGAATCTTTGACCAAGAACCTTAAATCCAGCCCCAGTCTCAAATCCTTTCTTTTTTTTTTTTTGGTACCGGGGATCGAACTTGGGTCTTTCCACTTGTGGGGCAGGCGTCGGAACCACTGAGCTAAATCCCCAGCCCTCAAATCCTTAGCTGACAACCCTATTATATAACATCAGATTAATAATCCCATAATAAATCTCTTCCCCTTCATTGGAAAAGGAATACAACCCCAAATGACCATGATAAAGAAACTAATATAATTTAATGATACTTTGTATTAGTTATATTTACCAAAATGTAATAAATTTTTGCCTCATTGGGCAGCTTGTGTATGCATATGCATCTATATTTAAAATGTTAGATGTTTTGAAGACTCTCACAGGTTAAGAAAATATGACATTTTAAACTGATTTTTTTTTTTTCTGGTGGGGATCATATTCAGGACCTTGTGCTTGCAAGGCAGGCTTGGTACCACTGAGGTAAATCCCCAGCCCTAGACTGATTTTTTTTTTTTTTGGTACCAGGGATCGAACTCCGGTCCTTGTGCTTGTGCAGCAGGCAGCAAAACTGAGCTAAATCCCTGGCCCCCTAGACTGATTTTTAATTGAAACCCATAGGAGGGCTGGGGATTTAGCACAAAGTCCTGAGTTCAATCCCCAGTACCAAAAAAAAAAAAAAAAAAAAAAAGTATGAGATCTATAGTATCTGTCCAATAGGAGAAGCATTCCTGTTGGAGTTTTCCTGAGTGCTGAAAGGGTGTCAATTAGGCACCTGGACTCCCAACTACAATGCTGAGGCTTAAAAGTGCCTGCTGGGCACCAAGTCAGGGAAAGCTCACAACTACTCTGTGATACTGTTGCTATCCCCATTTTCAAAGGATGAAACAGAGGGACAGAGTCACATGACCTGCCCAAAGTCACACAATTAATGTGGCAGTTAGCAGCACAACCAGAATTCAAAGCTCAGCAGTCTGGGTGGTTACCCCCAAATGAATTTAGGAATGTCCCTTAAAGATACATGTGTTAAAATCTTGATCCTCAGCTCCATGATGTTGGGAGGTGGTGGAGGCAGGAAGTTAGGTCAGTGAGGACATGCCCTACAAGCGGATATTAAGACTCTGGCCCCTCCTTTTCTCTTTCATTCCCAGCTGCCACGAGGTGACAGACCTAGTCCCCCACATGCTTCCCCAAGATGTTTAGTGCCACCATGGGCCCAAAGCAACCATCAAGAAGCTATAGACTGCTGAGCATGATGGTGCACACTTGTAATCCCAGCATTTGGGAGGCTGAGACAGGAGGATCATCATGAGTTCGAGGCCAGCCTAGACTACATTAGGGAGACCCTATCTCAAAAATACCAAAAAGAAAAAAGAAAAAAATAGACTGAAACGTCTAAAACTGTGAACCAAATAAACCTTTTCATCTGTTGATTATCTCAAGTATTTTGTCACAGCGATGGAAAGCTAACACATCCACATGCCAAACTAAAGTTTTTTAGTTCTCTTGAAGACTCCTATAGGAACAGGCTAAGTGATCAGTACTGGGCTGAGAATGGGCCAAGATAGTTCATGGAATATAATCTGCCTTGTTAGGGCTGTGAAATACCTCCAACAGTCAGATACAGTAATGTGTGAATCCCTGGAGAAAATTTAATAAATGAAGCTTATAAACAATGTTAACTATGAAGGGAATTTAATTTGTTTGATCTGTATGCTTCTGTGATTTTAATATACAATGCTTAAGAAAATTCTGTTACATTTATAGTGTTTAAATGTGAAGTTGAATATCTCAATAAGCACACAGCATTAATTAAAAAACAAGTGAGGGCCAGGGATTTAGTTCAGCGGTGCCGCCGTCTGCCTTGCAAGTGTAAGGTCCCGAGTTTGAGGCCCTGTACCGAAAAAAAAACCAAGTGAAAGTTTTAATTTTAACATAACATTGATAGATTTATAAATATATTTGAGAAATGCAGTTAAATGTTTAATAACACCAGGCTTAAAACTTACTGCCATAATAAATTAAAACACAAGTAACGTGATGAGTTCTTTCCTATGCACAAAAAGTTGTCTCACATTTAAAGTCTCAATTGACAGTGGGTTCAGATATAGCCCTATTTTGCAGAGGGAGAAGCTGCGGTAAAGGCAAAACAAACAAACAAACAAACAAAAACTTCATAAAGTGTTAGAACTAAGAAGTGGTAGGGCCAGGGATTTAGCTCAGTGGTTCTGGCACCTGCCTTGCATGTGCAAGGTCCCAAGTTCGATCCCTGGTACCAAAAAAAAAAAGAAGTGGTGGACCTTACATTCTAGCCTAGGTAATACCTGATAGCCAAAGCCAGCACATTCAACCACTTTCCTATACCACTGCCAAGAGATTCCATTTCTATGGAAAACAATGTCAGGGGCAGGAGGTGTAGGGTGGTAGAGCACACATTTAGCATGCTCGAGGCCCTGTATTCAATCTCTAGCATCCCCAAAGGGAAGTCAGTTATAAATACATAGCCTGGAAGAATATATGTCAATATGATAGCAATGGTCTTTCCCGGAATAAGAATTATGGAGGATCATTATTTTTATTTGCATAATGAGTGTGGTTTGAGTAAAAGGAATTCTCCATCTTTTCATCCCATCTTTCAACACTTTTTGTGGACAATTTGAAATTGAGGAAATTCTGTACCTCTTTTCATTTTACTCTTTATTTTTGTCACTAGCATTAGCCCACTTATTTCATGGGCTTTCTTTTTCTTTTCTTTACATTCCTGTTTATACTTCTGATATCCTCGCTGGTGAGCATCATTCCTAGATGAAATCTTTTAAGACTCCCATTTCCCATACCCCATAGAATTGGTTACTCCTTTACCTGTGCTATCTTTGGGTCTAGTGTAGGCTTTTATTTTTAAGTTTATAATACTGAATTATAGCTGCTTTCTAGTCATCGTCCCCATTAAAGTGTCTGTGTCACATTTGTCTTTGTTTTTCCAAGGACTAGCACTTAAGTTGGTTGATTAAACCAAACATATGTTGCAATTACTTTGCATAGGCAATTATACAGTTTTTTGTTCTTGTTGTTTTCTCCCGTGAAAGTATTCCACTTATGGTTCTTTTTTCTTTCTTTTCTTTTTTGTTATATGTGCTGTCAAAGCGAGCACTCTTTTTTCTTTTTTAAAAAGGTGCTGGGCTGGGGATTTAGCTCAGTGGTTTCACTGCCTGCTGCGCAAGAGCAAGGACCAGAGTTCGATCCCCGGTACCAAAAAAACAAAACAAAACAAAAAAAGGTGCTGGAGCCAGGGATTTAGCTCAGTGGTTCCCCCGCCTGCCTCGCAAGCGCAAGGACCCGAGTTCGATCCCCAGTACCAAAAAAAAAAAACAAACCAAAAAAGGTGCTGGAAATCCAACACAGGGGTTTGCCCACACTAGGCAAACGGTCTATCAACTGAGCTACATGCCCAACCCCTCTTGGTCCTTTGACTGAGGTCTTGCGGTAGGTGACACAATGAAGACAAGATGAACTAAAAGTGGAGGAATTCAGTTAAGATGGTGTCAGAAAACTATTGAGAGAAAAAGAAAAAAAAAAGAATGTGTGGCTCCTCAAAAAAACAAAAAATATAGGGAGGGAGCTAAGAATGGAGCCAAGTCAGGTAGGTAACAATTAGGAGGGAGGCAGAATCTTATCTTTACTTCTCAAAGTGTTCCCTGTCCTGTAGCTGACAGACTAGACTAACTACACATCTGACATATATTTCGGGGGTCTGTTTTTCTACTTAAAAGGAAAAACAAAAATCAACAACAAAAAACCAAACTCAGAAAGAAAAGTCAGTTAACTCTTTAATCAGAAAGGTATTTTTATGTATTTGTTTGTTTGGTACCGGGGATCCAACTCGGGTCCTTGCGCTTGCGCAGCAGGCAGCGAAACCACTGAGCCAAATCCCCGGCCCTGAAAGGTATTTTTAGATAGCTGGGGCCTACGAATATTTAGTGATATATCAGACCCTAGTGCACTTGCATTTTGTCCTGGACCGCCTCAGTGGTGGAAAAACAGGGGTACAGTAGTACTGGAGGGGGACACTACAGACCATCAGCCCGCATACGCCGCCCCTGTGCCTTGGCCCTCAGCAGCTTAGGGACAGGCCTGGGGGCGGAGGCAGTGACACCAGGGCCTGGCCCCCGCCACTTCTACACTTCCAAGTCGACGGCCAGGCTGGGAAAGCGAAAAAGAAAACAGAAACTACCTTGTCTGCCCAGTTTTGGTCTTATCACCACACTAGGCGCGTGTGAGGAAGGCAGAGCACTCTTAGGCAGTCCTAAGGGAGTTTCCCTACCCACTGCCCCGCCCTTGGGCCCCTCCCCTTTATGTCCCGCCCCCCACCCGCCCGGAGGCCACGCCTCCTGGGCTCCGGTCTGCGGCGGCGGGGGGGGGGGGGGAGCTGTGTGGGGCAGAGCCTCCGGGAGCGCACTTCCCCCTTCGCCCCCTCTTCCAGCTTTGGTCTACAATCCGACTCCTAGGCGTAGTGCTGAACGGCGAGTGCCTAATTGCCGAGGGCTAGGCTCGCTGGAGAAAGGGCGGAGGCGAGCCCAGGTTTCCTCCTCTAGGGGCCCGTCCAGGCCTAGGGCTGAGGCGGCGGTGGATGGCCTGGGGGTTGAGTCGCCCTCTCTCAGGTGCAGCTGTCTCTGAAGTAAACCTGATGGGGAGTGTGGATCCAAGAGACCTCTTGGGGCGTTTCTTTCTCCTAGCTCATCAGCCCGACCCCAGTGGAAGTGACTGGAAGGTTACCGGTGAAAGCAGAAGAATACAGCCGCACTACGGAGTCCCTAGGCGAAGAACAATCAGGGAGAAATGGCATGAGAGAATACTAAAATTTTTTGAGATGAATTTGTCAGAAAATAGGAATGGCTAAAATTACCATCTAGTTGTTCCTCATTTCAAACTGCCTTTAAAGTACCGTCCACAGGAAGCCTGTTGACGGTAGACACCTGACCTAACACTCGAACACCAAGGTCAGCTGGCAATGTTTAGAGAAATTCAGGCGTGGAGCAGGGAAATAGGGATTGGTAGTTTAGCGTTCTCTTCGGGTATCTGAAAGACACTGAGAGGGAAAAATCTCCAACGAATATAGATCTCAGACATAATAAAAAATGACATGAAGCCACTGCCATTTGGATTTCTTCATGTCTGACATCGTATTGTATTCACAAGTATCTCATTGGCTAGTGTAAGCCCTTGTGATCAAAATGAAGTTAGATGAGGTAGCACATTCAATTGTTGGCCTGTGTTCTCCGAAGCTGAATGAAGCACATTGCCTTCACACTTCTTGCAGGGAGTTTGAGGGAAACGAAAAAAATTGTAAAAACGCTTTACCTCCTTAAAGTGCTTAGCATTGCACTGAAATAAATATAGACGCCATTCTTCGTCCTTTTGCCTAGGAAAATGTGTTCTCGTGAGACTTTATAACTAGCTACTCCTAGTAAAGCTTTGTCCTTTAGAAATAACTCAGTAGAACTGTACTTATGGAGTGAAAAGCACACTTGACTATTCTGTATATGCCTGCTGTGCTGATAAGGACATGGGGGAAATTCGAAGTTGTGGGTAAGTAAGACACATGATCATACTATTTGTCCAGTGTGCTTTTTGTCTGTAATGTAAAGGATGAGTGAATATGGTTAACAGAATTAAGGAATAAATGATCAGTAAAGGAAGCAGTTCATAGATTTCTATTTGAAATGCCTTGGTGGAAATTTATAAATAGGAAGGTTAGTTTTATTAAAAGGTAAAAATGGGCTGTGTGCTGGTCACATGCTATTCATTATTTAACTGAACCATCACAACTCTGTGTATGTTCGTTAGTATTATACAGAGAGAAAACCCAGGGCATTGAGAAGTAAAATGGCCAATGTCACATGAGTAGTCAGTTACCAGTTTAGGGTAACCATTCTCTCTTAATTGAACTCAGGTAACCATTCTCTCTAAATTAAAAATCATGCAGAATGCAAGAGCATATGTTTATCTAAGTGCGTTAAGCTGTACAGTTAAAATGGTTGCATTTTATGTAAATTATACTCTAATAAGTTGTTTTTTTAAAAATGCAGAATGAATTTTATGCTTTTATGCATATATGTTATTAACATACACACTGAAAGATTAGTCAATAGTTTGGATCGTGAATTTCCCACAAAGGCCCATATGTTGAAGGTTGGTTCCCAGCCTGTGATGCTTTTGGGAGGTAGTGGAATCTTTAGGAGGTGGAGCCTAGTAAAAGCAAGTTAGGTCTTCCAGGATGTGCCCTTGAAGGGACCACATCCCTTTCCCGCTTCTCTTTGCTTCCGAGCTGCCATGAGATGAATAGGCCTCTTCACCAGGCTCACACCATGATGTACTGTGCTGCCGTGACCCAAAGCAACAAGGCCCAGAGTGCTGGGATTACAGGCATGTGAAACCACACCTGGCTAAAAACAGCTTTCTTGGGATACTTAAACCCACAGTTGCCACATCCACCCAACACAAATATGTCTGTATTTGTCAACTTTGACAGCCCTCCAATAATGCCAAACTCCACAGGCTTCAGAATAGGATATGACAGATTGGATTTCACTGGTAGAAATTCTGCACAATCTTATGTTTTCCAAAAGAATAGTTTTTTGCAGCAGCAATCATAAAGACAGCAACATATCTTGGGTGAAAAAGAAAATAGTTATGAGCTAAAGCATGAATCTTGGAGCAACTTGATCAGGACACATACTTAGCACCCTTCATGAGGGGGAGAAGACTGACCAGCGCTCTCCATCAGCAGGGCTCTTCTGAAAGGTCTAGCGTAACAAGCAAAATCGCTATTCTTGTGTCTAAGTTACATTTCTTGTTGCTGAGACAAAATACCTGACACCCAAAGTTAAAGGGGAAAGGTTCATTTAGCTCACAGTTTGTAGAGATTTTTGTCCATAGTTGGCTGGCTCCAAGGCAGGGTGGCATCGCAGAGGAGAAACAGTTCGTGGCAGGAAGAAGCAAGCAAGTGATGAGTGACAATAGTAGCTTCTTTCTGCCCCTTGTATCTTATCCAGGCTAGGCAGGTAGCACTCAAACCCTTAATCCTAGCACTGCACCATGAATCAAACCCAGGGTCACACACTCTAGATCCAGTCAACTCTAAAAAGCCCCACCTATGACTGCATGAGGCTTTAGGGGGGACATTTAGACACAAGCCATAACAACTTGGTACTTAGATAATACCAGGATAGTCAGGGAATAACAGTATAGAGCCTGAGATGAGACTTCAGTGTGAACACCTAGACTTCCTGCTGGTGGTTACTATTTTCAACATTCCACTTTAATCTTTCTTAAATATTAGTGCAGCCTGCTTGGTAATAAAAGCAGCTGTATTGTCTCAGACATGAATAAAGCTATAATAAGCCTATAGGAGACAAAAATGTTTCCACGCCAACTAATTTCTAGTACAGCTTTTCTTAATTTATTAATAGAATGTATAATGATTCATTCCAGAAACAATTTACTAGAAACAATTTTAAACAGGTGGAAACAACTTTAATAAATGAATGCTTTAGTGTGTTTTCCATAAGAAATACATATGGGGGGACACGCTAGAGATCAAATCCAGAGCCTAGCACGTGTTAGACAAGCACTCTACCACAAAGCTACATTCCCAGCCCAATTTTTTTTAACAATTAGGAAAATAATAAATTCTACTAAAAAAAGAAAAAAAGACTATGAAGCTGGGCTAATCCCAGCACTCTGGGAAGCTGAGGCAGGAGTACTGCAAATTAAAACCAACCAGGGCAGTTTAGTGACTTAATGAGAACCTGTCTCAGAAATAAAAACAGGCTTAATATGGAGACTCTGGGTTGAATCCCTAGTACTGAAGAAAGGAGGAGGAGGAAGAGGAGGAAGAGAATTCTTAGGCTTCATAAACAGGACTTCTTGCTCATAGCTAATAGAATAAAATCTTACTGCTTATACATGGTAAATAGACAAGAAATAACCCCAATGACTATTTTAGAAATCAACCAGTCTCATTCTGCCTCCTTATTTATTTCATTCTTGTCTTGAAATAGTTGTTAAATGTCTCTTCCAGTTGAAAGCCTCTTTCTACCGAAGTAGAGTAGTTTAAAATGAATGAAGTCTAAAAGCTTACACCTACATAAGCCCAAAATGTTAACATATTTCTAAAAAGATTAATAACACAAATCCCCAAATAAATTTTGTGTTTAATGACATGTTTCCATCTTTCCAAAAAGGCTAGGATCCTTGAGGCCTGTGTTAAATACTGTAGAAGCGCCAAAGCAGAAGGTTTGTTGCAAATAAAAGGATTCATGTATATATTAATATATTCTACAGACAGGTCTAAAAGCACATTATGTGATATGGATCACATAGTACATCATGATGTCTCTGATGGTGGAATTTTAAATGTTTTTCAGGTCATTTTTGCTTGTCAAGTTTGTTCTATAATGTGCAAATATAGCTTTTTGTAAAAAGAAAAAAAGGTGTTTTAACATCATTTTGACAACAACAAAAGATGCTACCCAGAACTGTTAGAATTAGTCCCTTTTGAGTCTCAACTTGCAACTAGGAAAGTGAAGTACCAACTACTTATATAGAATTTTGACAGACTAAATGATATAGCTTTTATTTGGTATCTGCCTAATACTTGGAAGGAAAATAAGTAAGTCCTTGAACATATCTGTAAGGCAATTTAGGAAATCCTCTTGGAAAACTCAGCTGTGCAGCAACTATTTAAATAAAATGAACATCTTCCATTGGCAATTATATCAATGGACTCATGCATCAAAGGAAGATTTAGAACAAGGCAGGCACTCCAGTAGAAAATTAAATCAAACATCACATGGAAACAGACAATTTCTTTAAAAGAACAGCATCAAGTTTAATAAATGGTTTTTGGTTTTTGGGGGTTTTTTTTGAGACAGTCTTATTATATAGTTCAAGCTGTTCTTGAACTCACTACGTAGCCCAGACTGGCCTTGAACTTGTAGCATTCCTGCCTCAGCCTCTCCAGTGCTGGGATTATAGGCATAAATCACCACCAGGCTGGCCCAATAATGGATCTTTAAATAAAAATAACTGGAATATTTTTTGAGATGGAACATTAGCAGTGATTTGATAACGTGGCCCATTTTACAATCTATACTAGCACAATATTTTACATAAAACAGATATAAAGTATCTTTTTATAAAAAATTATTCAAACTTATGCAACACAAAATGATTCCTAAGTTTAATGTACAAATGAAGTTTATTCACTGGACAAAATACATATATATTGTGAAATTTTTTCCTTAAATTTTGAACATCTGGAAGAAAAATTTTTTTATTAATTTGAGTACCCATTTAATTAAATGAAACAAATGGGCCGGGGATTTAGCTCAGTGGTTTCTTAGCCTGCTGTGCAAGCTCAACCTGAGTTCAATCACCGGCACCACAAAAATTAAATGAAACAAAGCTGTCTGATTGAGGTAACATGATAAACTAAAAGGAACTTAACACACTGGAGCCTTTTGCCAGTGCTGCCACAACTAGCTAGTAACCCTGAGCTTCTTTTTTTTACCCCCATGGTAAAACATGGGGATTAAACCGTACCAACTCCACAATTTATTTAGGCTTTAAAAGTTGATAGGAAAAAAGGCGGACAGGGGGATTTTTGTTTTGTTTTGTTTTTTTGGTACCGGGGATCGAACTTGAGACCTTGTGCTTGCGAAGCAGGCGCCGGAAGCACTGAGCTAAATCCCCAGCCCAAGGGGGATTTCGAAAGGTAGAAAAGAAAGCAGACTGCTAGAGACCTCAGGACCCAAGAAACAGTTGTGACCTTTCTGCCTCATAGATCCTAGCTTTGGAGCCAAAGAAGCCAACAATTGGTACAGACAAAGAAAAGCCCCAGTAGAATCCTGCTCTCTTCAACAAAAGGACCTGAAAAAGAGCAGCAAGCCAGACAGAAAACTTTGACTATAACCTCTATACTGGAGCTAAACAAGACAGGAAAAAACTGTGGTCCCTACCCACCCACACTAGCGGAAGCCAGCTGAGGAACTTAGATTTCCACTTTGGCCAGATTGTCATGAAGTGCCCTAATTCTGCCCACAACCACCACCAGTATGGTGTTAGAAGAAGCCAAGTGGAGAGTAAGGACTTTCACAATCACCAGTGGTAATGAGTACAGAGACCACACACATCCCCCACCCCTGTGATGTCAGCAGAATAAACATGAAGAACTTACTGAGTCCCTCCTACCCATCCCTGCCAGGAAGTATTAGTGGAAGCCTAGTAAAAGTCTGTGCAACCCATCTCCACACAGAATAACGAAGAGGCCAACTGGAGGCTGAAAGACTCCAAGGCCCACCTAGACTGCTACTCTCAACTGGCAGTAATGTTGTGGCTACCTTCCCTTCCTACTGGATCATTGTTAGAAGAAACCAGCACAGAAGGTTTTATTTATTTATTTATTTATTTATTGGTACTGGGGATCCAACTTGGGACCTTGTGCTTGCGAGGCAGGCCATGGCACCACTGAGCTAAATCCCCTGCCCTAGAAGGTTTTAATAAGATCTATAAAATGTCCTTTGAAATACAATAGTTTTCTACTTGATAAAGCCGATTTATCTATTTTTTTCTTCTGTTGTTCATACTTTTGGTGTTGTATGTAAGAATCCTTTGCTAAATCTAAGATCATGAAGATATACCCCATTCTCTTGTTTTCTTTGGAGAGCTTAAATCGTTTTAGCTTTTACATTTATTTCTGTGGTCCAGTTTTTTTTGTTTTGTTTTGTTTTTGGTACTGGGGATCGAACTCGGGACCTTGCGCTTGTGAAGCAGGCAGCAGAACCACTGAGCTAAATCTCTGGCCCTCCTACTTCATTCTTTTGTTTGTGATTATCCAGTTATCCCAGCAACATTTTTGAAAAGAACATTCTTTCCTCATTGAATGGCCTTGGTACCCTTGTCAAAAATTGATTCATTCCAGCTTTTTGTGTCACCAATCAGATGAGGGTTCTTTTGCTCAGTTTGGACAGAAACCATGAATTGGCAAAGTGTGTTTTTAGTGGTTCTGGGTTTGGGTGCTTCAGCTCTTAGTGAGTCCCAGCCACCCCTACCAACTCTTCATAAGCTGAGGCTTATTGTCACCTTGATGGCTTTCTGGAGCTCTTCCAGAAGCTACCATTACTCACTGAGATTCTCAGAAGGTCACCGCAGGTTTGCATCAATGTCTGTCAGTTGCCATTGATTACCGGTCAATGCTAATCATCACTGCCAGTCTCAGCTGCTCTCTGCCACTGGTTATCACTGATCTTTGCCAGTCTCTGGAACTGTTTAGGGCTAGTACCCCCTAGTGTTACTTGAACGTTTTAGTGCAACCTGCTCAGGTGACAATCTTCCACCTCAGCCTACTGAATAGCTGGGATTACAGGTGTGCACCATCGTACCTGGCTTCTGGTAATATCTTTAGTAGAAGTAAGGCAATGTCAAGAAGTAACAAGGAAAGTACCTGTGCTCATGTTGCAGTAACTATTTTATGGATTAAAAATGGAGAAGTATGAGAAGAAAGCTCACTTGAAGATTTTATTATACAATGGACCCTCGAGTTACAATCAGCCTGACATACAACCAACTTGGGTTATGACCAGAATTTTAGTTTTAACTTACAATCAAAGTCTTGAGTTATCACCTAAATGTTGGCCACTTGTGCTTCCAGATGGCCTCAGATACAGATTTAACCCTTAAAGAGCTCTGGAAGGAACATTACAACATCCTGTCCTGTACAGGGTTAATTGAGAAATCCTGGGCTAGTGTCTCTTTAAGGACACTGAGATCTGGCTGTACACAGGAGAGGGACTTTGGAGGCTGTGTAGAGGAGCCTGAGCCTTCAGTTGACCAACTTGAGTTACAACCAGCTCTCACAAATGAATTGAGTTTGTAAGTCTGTTGTATTAAGATAACTTGGGGTGATGTTTATGGCTATGGTTCGAGATGAACTTTGGTCATAATTTCCTGAGTAGCTTTGATTCCTTACTAAAGTTTATGAAAGCAAGCTTGGCCAGGTTTAGCCAAAGTGACACTAATTTCCTGTGGCAACAATAAGCTGCCCAATTCATATCAGCACAACTTACTTTCAAACTAGTTTCTACACAGGTATATGGCATTAAGGACCTATTGCTGGTAATTTTGGGACTTAGGATGTTTATGACTGTTTCTGATACCCCATTTCTGCTAAGAACTATTAGACTTCTTCATGGTCTTAGAGTCATGTCTGATCAAACAGTACATGGGATAGAAACTGCCAGCAGATCCAAAGCTGACTTGTTTCTAGCCCAGTTTAGGGGTGTACATGATCCAGGTGATTCATCAGCATCTTTGTTTGGAAAGAGGAATTTAATCCTCCCTGACTGTGTCATTTTCCTTTCCTAACCTTCAGCAGTCTGTTGCTGATAGGGTAAGTATGAATTTTTCCATCATTGGGCTTGATCTAACCTACTGTACCTATGTTTGCTAGAATTCAGTGGAAAGCTGGGCATGACGGTACATTCTTGTAATCCCAACACTCTGGGAGGTTGAGGCAGGAGGATCAAAAGTTGAGTTCAGCCTAGGAGGTTTAGTGACTTGGCAAGAGCCTATCTCAATTGGGAGGCTGAGGCAGGAGGATCGCCATGAGTTCAAGGTCAGCCTGAACTATATAGTGAGACCCTGTGTCAAAAAAAAAAAAAAAAAAGACCCTGTCTCAAAATAAAAAAAGTGCTGGGGATGTAACTCAGAGGAAAGGTCCTGGGTACCATACCCAGTAATGGAAAAAAAAAAAAGAATTCAATAGGAGAGTCATCTGGGCCTAGGCTGGGTGTTCCTTTGTGAATAGTTTTTTTTTTTTTGGTACTGGAGATCAAACTCAGGACCTTGCACTTATGAGGCAGGCGCCAGAACCACTGAGCTAAATCCCTGGCCTTTTTGTGAATGCCTTTTAAAAAAAATTATTAATCCAATCTATTCATTTGTTACAAATTTATTCAGATTGTCTATTTCTTCTTTAGTTTTGGTAGTCTGTGTCTTTCTAAGAGTAAGTTATCCATTTGTTGACATAGAATTGTACATAGTTGTCCTTATCATTTGCCCAACTACACTAAATATTCCTACGCACAATCCATGCTTTCCTGACTTTTCATGTTTTTTGTATCTGCCTTCAACTTAACATGTACTGACTGAAATGAACCAAATACCTACTGGGACCAAAATATTTCTCAGGGTTTTCTAGGGAATAAATAAACAAATAAATATGGTAAGGTCTCAGCTGTCAAAGAGCTTATTGTCTAGTATGTTTCCTAAAGTTATATTCTTCAGACAAAAGTTTTACAAGACACAATTTAAAAAATGAGGGTGGCAAATGGGAAGAGGATCAAGAGGTTGGAGGGTGAAAGGGAAGGGGAGAAGGGGATGAAAAAATAAAAATTGGAAAAAAAATCTTAAATCTTTTTTGAGAGGAAAAAAAATTTTTTTGTTTCTTTTTTGTTTTTCATTTGTTTTTGTGGTACCGGGGATTGAACTCAGGACCTTGTGCTTGCAAGGCAAGCATGGCGCCACTGAGCTAAATCCCCACCAGAAAAAAAATTTTAAAAACAGTTCTGTCAGGTAAAAGGGCCAAAGACCAAGACCAGACCAGGCCACAACAAGCCTTTATTAGGGGAATAGATCTGCCGGGCTGTCTCTGAACAAAGGAGAGACAAAAGCAATATGGCTGGGGCAGGGAGAGTCTTTTATAGAGACTGGGGTGGGGTTTGTAGGGGCTGAGGCAGGGTTGACTGAGGCAGTGACTAGGGAATGGAGGAGCCAGTGATGTCACTAGGTGGTAGGAGGTGAGCGAGTATTAGGTTACTCTCTAGGTGGGAACAGGGGCATGCTGGGAAGAAGGGTTTGTTCTTTGGTGGGAGCAACCATCTTGGCATGACGGCACACAGGGGAAGAGGCAAGGCACCATAGGAAGAGGGCAGCTACTATATATAATAGCTGCTGAGGTGGTGGGAGACCTATCAAGTTCTATCATCAAAGACACAACAAAGACATTGCGTTTCTTCTGTAGATAGTTCAATAGTCACATCAGCATATTTTTGCTCTAAGAAATTCTGCCACAGAAAACCCTAGTATTTACCCCCAAGTTTCCCAAAAGTATGTGATCACAGCATTCTTTGAACACAAAGCACTTCTGTTCCATGGAACAAACTTCAGGAGACAGTGGGCTGGTTAGAATATACATCAAAGTAATTCTAGTACATGCTAGGATTTCATAACTGAGAAGGACTATCTTTGAGTAGGAAGGACTGGGGGACAAATGAAGACAAAGAAGGAATAAAAACACAACTGACCATTCCAGGAAACAGAGAGGAAAACAGAAGGGGTGGAGGTGGTGAGAGTTGAGGAAGCTAAGGAAAAAGAGTGAGTCAACAAGGTCAAAGAGACCAAGAAAAGACTTGAATTTAACAATTTTGAAGCTACTGTCAACCCTCAGAAGAAAAATTTCAAGGAAATTGTGAAAGCAGATTAGAAGGTTATATGGAGTAAATAGAATACTATCTGAGCTTCAAGGAAGCAGGGATTTATGTCTGTTTTATATGCTGATAGTCCCTAAGCCCTGCAATCATGCCTGACATACTGAAAGCTCTCCATAAACATGAGTTAAATGAGTTAATGCATGATGAATGGTAGTTTAAAAAACTGTATGAGGGGGCTGGAGATTTAGCCCAGTGGTTCCGTTGCCTGCCTTGCAAGCGGCAAGGACCCGAGTTCGATCCCCGGTACCAAAAAAACCACAAAAAACTGTATGAGGCAGGAGGATTGCAAATTCAAGCACATCCTGGGCAACTTTGTGACTTGGAAAGACCCTGTCTCAAAATGCAAAGAAAGGGAGAGAAAGAGAGAAAGAGAGAGAGAGAGAGCTGGGGATGTATTAATACCCAATACCTGGGGCGAGGGGGATAGAGACAATGGAGGTAATAAAGGAACAACTAGAATAATGCTATAGCTGAGAAAGGAGCAACTTGAACATCCTTCTAGGTGAAGGACTTTAGCAGAAAAGTAGAAACTGAAGATTACAAATAGAGAAAACTGATGGAACATTATAATTGAAGCAAGAAGAAAGAAAAACATAGTCACAGATAGTAGGATAGGAGGAGGCAAGTCTCATTAGGGGTTCCATATTTTCAATAACTACATCAAAATCCACTCAACTGCCTAAACTAGAAACTCCTCAAAAGAGCAGCACCCAGCACAAAAAAGAAAAGAAAGAAGAGGAAGAAGGAGGAGGAGAAAGAAGAAGGACAAGGAGAGGGAGGAAGAACAGGAGGAGGAGGAGGAGGCAGAAGCAGGGGGCGGAGAATAGGTGATTCTTATCACATTCCTTCATTCACTGAGTGCCTCAGATATGTTGGCTGCTGGGAATGCTTTTTTATGATAAAGGGAACATTTCAAATGAGAGGATAAGAAGTCAAATGGTTAAAATAAAATGAGAAGTTCGAGGCCAGCCTGGGCTACATAGTGAGTTCAAGGCCAATCTGAACTATATAATGAGGCCCTGTCTCAAAATAAAATAAATAAAAGAGAAGATGCTCAAAAGTGAAATGTTATTTTTGTCCTATGAGATTGCCAAAGATTAAAAAGATTGGAAATATCTAATGTAGACACTTCATCCAATATTATAATGTCAACACCTTTCCAATATTAGTGGAAATATTAATACAAACTTTTTAGAAAGCAATTTCACAAGATGAACTAAATTTTCTTCATACCCATTTGCCCCAAATATGGTTATCTCCAGTAGTGTAGAGTTATTCTACACTTGATCTTAGCCAAAAGGCCGAGAAGCAATAGTGTAGAATTATAAAAGAATTATAATTATAAAATTATATTATTACTTCACACAATATTGCTCACTACTTTTCATAGCATTTAAGTGCTTATTATATATATGTATTCATATACATATGTGGCACACACATATATACATGCGTGTTCTACTTTAAAAACCCACAAAACCAGAAAAAGTTCTCTTTCTTTGATGAATTGACACTTTCTATGTTAATTCCCCACAATTCCAGCCCCACCTTTTATCATTCCTATCCACATCTCCCAAGTGATACTTTCACTCTCTCTGCCTGTGCTATGCCTTGAACAGGAAGGAATGCTTCCTCCCTCTAATAATCCGAGCAGTTCTTATCCTCCCAGGACAACTCTTCCTCCATGGAACTGATTCTCCCATCTGGATTAAATTGCTCCTCCTTGGTACCGAAGGGGTAGTTTGTTTATACCTCTAGCAAAGCACAATTTGGCTGACATTGTTACTTGTGTCTCGTGTCTCCCTTGCCAACATTTATTCATTACCTTATTTGCCTTTTCAGTGAAATAAATCTTCATCTCAAAATATTTATTTAGAGCCTTGTATGTTCCATACATAAATCCTTGCTTAGATCATACAGCTCCTCTAGATACACAGCTCAGCCATGTGGACAATTATCTCCAAATCACAAAATGCTATTTTGTATTCATTTGTATTTGAAGAGAGTGCAGGAATTAATTAAACATGTCTCTAGCTGCCTGATGTTTATTCACTGACAATGAGCCGGAATTATTACCTCACTTTAAGCCTTTCTCTGGTGATTTGTTTACAGAGAGTTGGGCTAAATAGCTGAATTGTTATCATGACCCTTTGCCTAGATCTTTTCAAAACAGTCATTGCATTTGCGTTTTTCCATAACAAAAACACAACACACTAGTTCTCATAACCAAGAGAAAAGCTGAAAACAATTCTTAGAATTTTAAACTCGCATATGAATTAAGATTGGGCTTGCAGTAATGGGCATAGCCTATGATTTCGTAATGCAACAATAATTAGATTTGACTACTTGTAAGTACTGAAATGTCTGTGGTTGCCAAAAGTAAACTTTATTAATGTGTAGAATGAACTAATAATCTTAAACGAACTTGATCAATAGGGCTTCTTTCAATAAATCAAAGGATTAACCTCTTTTAGCTATTTGGGTGACTACACAGTTTCAGGTCCCCAAGTGGACGTAGCTCTTAAAGCAAAAGTGGCAGCCCATTATCAGTTGTAAATTTCCACTTACAAGCCAGTCTGGCTGTGTCGGTTGGCAGCAGGAGCTGTGACTTTTCTAACAAACTAGTTTTGTCATCAATTTGTTTATGAGCATCTATATATGCCATGCAACTTTTGCGGGGGAGAGCTTCTGAAATAGAAAACTGCAACCAAAAAGGAAAACAATAAGTCAAAAACTACTTCTTTTCTTTTTGATCTCAAGATTTCAGGGACCTTGAAAGATTGATCTCTTCTCACTCAAGTTTCTTATAAAATTAGCTTTGGCTCATACATCTGTTACACAGTAGTTAATTTTACAAGATATGCAGTACGGGGGAAATGTATCTGAGGGAAAAATGAGTGCTGGAAGCTCAAGAGACATTTATAAGGTCATAGAACAAAGCTAGTGAATAAAGTGGCCCTACTTTAGACCTGCAAATAGAAAAGGGTCTGCTTCAGGTTAATTTCAGTGTATCTTTCATCACATTTCACTTTTCTTCTCAGCCAGCATTAAATGTAAGGTGGCATTACTCAACCTGCTTTGTGAAAGCCTTTTAAATTGTTCAGCCAAAGAGCAACCATGATTTAAGTTCATGAAATTTGAACTTTGTATTTTAGCATCCACTTCCCTGTAATGGACTCCAAGACTATACTAACAACAGCAATGAATGTATTAAACAGCTCTTCATGTTCACAGCTACTTATACCATTTTTAGACATTAAATGAGCTTTCAGATAAGCCCCATTGGCTCTCCCAGCTGGAAGCAATATTATAGTCTTTTAATTCAGTCTTCTCACTTTAAAGAAGGGGTTGAAGAGGCTCAGAAAGTCTCCTAAAGATCAAGACAGATGTTTGGTAGCAGAACTGGAATTAGAACCAGGTATCTCAACTCATCTAGATTCCTAATCTAGAGCTCTTTATACCCAGGGTGACTAAATGCCAGAATAATTTCTCACTTATATGGTCAGAGAAAGTCTCTGTGCATTAATTACTCTTTTTATTTGGATATGTTGGTCATATGCAAAATACTTTCTTTTTCCAAAAGACTTTTAACTTTGCATGTCAGTACTCTGAAAATACTCACAAACTTTTCTGAGAAGCATTTTAGTGATGTCTTCTGAAGCAGTAAGATGGGACAGCCTATAAAACTGCTCAGTGATTCATAAATGACCAATTCTCCTGAGAGCATTAGTGACAACTATTACCTTTCCACCAGATTATCAAGGTGTTGCTACTCAGATGGACTCACTTCCACAAGATTCCCCTCAAGTCAAGTAACTGTGCTCCAAGTGGGTGGGCCACTCTCTATGCAAATCGAGGGGTTTTCAGAGGAACACACAAGCTACTTGTCGTGCATACTCTTCATACTTTTCCAGAATACATGGACTTGGCATTTCCTATATGTCCCTTGGACTATTTATTTGGATTTGAAAAAAATGTTTACATCAAGTACATTAAAGAATCGCAGTTAACCTCATTACTTCCACCATGCTAAGTCACTAATTTATTCAACAAATGTTCGTTCAATACCCACTCTGAGTCAGGCACTATTTGAGGTGTTTAGGATATAAGGGTGAATAGAAAGCATACAAATCTCTGCTCTCATGAAGTTTGTAGGTAATATGATGTACATAGCTTTTCCTTCTGTTGAATCAATTCTTGGTACTTTTTTTTTTTTAGTACCGGGGATCAAACTCAGGACTTTGTGTTTGTTAGGCAGACAGGGTGCCACTGAGCTAAATCCCCAGCCCTATTGAACCAATTCTTAAGTGAATACTTTTGTAAGAATGAATTTTTGCCACAAGTGGTGGCCTAGGCCTATAATCTCAGCACCCAGGAGGCTGAGGCAGGAGGATCTCTGTGAGGGCACAGAAACTTGAAGTAACTTTGAGACCATTCTGAACTAGACAGGGAGACACTGTCTCAAAACAAACAAACAAACAAACAAAAAAATGATTTTTTTTTTTTTGAGACTAGGTCTCCCTATATAGTTCAGTCTGGGCTTGAGCTTATTAAAGCTAGCCTCCAACTCAAAGCAATCCTCCTGTCTCTGCCTCCCGAGTGCTGAGATTACAGGCATGTGCCACCATGCCTGCCCCCCAAAGAATGAATTTTTTAGTTAAATACCAGAAAAGAGGCAATGAATTGCATAAGTAATGATCTGCAATACTAATAAGTGCTATAAGGGAAAATCCAAGGCACTATGGAAGATATTACAAGAAGATTTATTAGGGACTTGTAACCAGAATCTTTGTGGATGATGTTCCCCTTAATGAGATTTTAAATTTGGCTGTGTGCAGGGAGAACTTGAGTATTTTGAAAGCCCCTTCTGGTGCTTCTGGCTGCCTGCCCAGCCTGTTTCCTTCGTGAGAACCCCACGCCACACCCTGGAGCTCCATTCCTGAAAAAGGCAAAAACCCAGCACAGCCAGCTACTGTGGCCTCCAGCGCTTCTTCCCAGCCCCATGTGTCTGATGAGCAACAAGCAGCAACTGCTGCAGGACTGCAAGCGGGGAAGGGGGTGAGCTCAGGCTCTCACCATTAAAGATGCTGACTTTCCACCAAACTTGAATTCTAAACAAACTTCTTCCAAAATGTCAACCACTGGGTTTTTTATTTTTTTGGTACCAGGGATCGAACTTGGGACTTTGCACTTGCAAGGCAGGTGGTGGAACCACTGAGCTAAACCCCAGCCAGACTTCTAAAATGTAAAAAATGTTCACCTTTTCATCAACAACCATGAAGAATATCCATACCCTTTAACTCAATACTCCCACCCTGGGAGTTTAAGAATTAATTCAACAAGGGCTAGGGATTTAGTTCAGTGGTTCTGCTGCCTGCCTTGAAAGCGCAAGGTCCCAAGTTCAATCCCTGGTACCAAAAAAAAAAAAGAATTAGTTAAACCAAAGAATATAGCTATATACTCTACTCTTGCTTTTTTGGTTTTTGGTATTTTTTGTTTTGGTGGGGGTGGGGGTGGGGGGGTGGTACCGGGAATTGAACTCAGGACTTTGCGGTTGCTAAGCAGGCACGGTGCCACTGAGCTAAAATCCCCTGCCCCTATATAGCTATATACTCTAAATTGGTCATTACAGTGTTAAGTGTGATAACAAGAGGGTAAAAAAGCAATCTATTTTACATTTGGCCAACATTTAAGTAGATTGTGATAGATGAACTTTTTGGAATTACTAACTCGTGGCCATTATGTCACCTGTGAAAAAATATGAAGTAAAGACAAGTAAAAAAGGCAGAATACAAAACAATATGCCTGTGACACAAGCTGTACAAAAATGGGTATACAAACCACAGGTAACAAGGCAAAATGGAAAATGGAACAGTTTGGTAAGGTGGTGGGACCACAGGATAGAAACTCAACTTGAACTTGCTTAAGCAAGAGGAGAAGGAGCATTGTCTCAGATAATCAAGCCTTAGGTAGGGCAGGGGTGACATTGGCTTTAGGGAAGTCATAAATTGCCATTGGACTTCCTACTCCTCTGTTTTCACAAGCTACTGCAGGGAAGCCTCTTTATCTCAGCCTTGTTTCTGCCCTCCAAATGCACATTCTCATATTTTCCAGTCAGATCGACAGTGCCTGCTTACCTCTGGGCCCCGTTTAAGAAAGGTTGTGATTAGCCTGGTGAGTTCAGTTGGACCATCAATGACCAGGCCATGAAGATTTGTATCCAACGCTCAACCACCCCTTGTGATCGAAGGATCTAGGCCAGTTAAAAAGAAAATAGCAAAAAAAGAAGAAGAAGAAGAAAATAGGAATTAGAATATAGCTTGGTGGTAGAGAGCCCTAAGTTTGATCCTTAGTATAGTAAAAAAAAAAGTAACTTCCTTTAGCATCCTGTGTTTAGGGGAGTCAGGGAAGCATTTCTCTAAGAAGGAAGAGCTCACAGTGGAAATCAGGGTCTATGGTCCGATTTAACTTTCAGAAAGCCATCTTATTCCCTCAGTGCTACTCCCAACAGCAAATTGAGATTTCCTGATGAAATGTGCTTTATCAGAAGACCACATGATACACTGGAAATGGTACTACAATGAGTGCCAGGAAAGTGGATTCCAGTACTGGCTCTGCTATGAATAAGCTGTATGACCTTGGGCCAGTCCCTAAACTTCTCTGGATTTCAGTTTCTTCATGCCTGCCAGAATTCTACAATCTCTATGAAGGCAAGAAAGGTCTGTCTGAAATGGAGATTCAGTTGAGAGCAGCTGTAAGGACTTGGGTTGGACAAAGGGACAAGTTCATTTGGGATATGGTTGCAACAATGGCCTCAGGGTCTTTGAGGAGTTCTGGACCAAACATGGTCTTTCAGGGTTGTCACAAATTTCAGCAAGTGGGTCTATGTGGGGTAACACCCCATTGATTATACCCAAAGCAGACTGTGAGCAGAGCAGGCTGTAAAGAGTTAACCCTACAATTGGCTTGTTTGGAGAAGTAAGTTGGACTAAAGCCTACATGACTAGATAACAGGACAGCCTAGGTCAGATTCCGTTCCCAAAATTAAAACCTTCTTTACTAAAAAGACAAGGTTAAGGGCCTGGGATTTAGCTCAGTGGTGCTGCTGCCTGCCTCTCAAGCTCAAGGTTCCAAGTTTGATCCCTGGTACCAAAATAAATATATAAATAAACAAATAAATAAATAAAGACAAGGTTAATTATTAATCACAACCTATACTTTGTTCTGTTCCTAATTCTAATACTTTGTCTCTTCCTTTACAAGTCTTGCCTTCATCAGCAACATATCACTAGCAATTACACATATCCTCTTTACTCTGACCTAACTGTGATGTCACTAGTAAGTATCAACAGCTTTGGCTGGCCAGGGTCTTTGCTGGTTTTTGTTGTTGTTTTTTTGGTACTGGGGATCGAACTTGGGTCCTTGTGCTTGCGCAGGAGGTGGCAAAACCATTGAGCTAATTCCCCACCAAAGCAATAGGTGGCTTTTTTTTCTTTCTTTCTTTTTGGTACCGGGGATCGAACTCGGGTCCTTGTACTTGCAAGGCAAGCAGTGGAACCACTGAGCTAAATCCCCAGCTTGGCCTTGGTCTTAAAGGAGGATAACTGGGCAGCATCCAATATAACCAATAGATAAGGTGTCTGACAAGGTAGATGCTCCATAAAGACTTGTTTAAAAATTCTATAAAGTGGGTTGGGGATGTGGCTCAGTAGTAGTGCTTGCCTAGCATGCACCAGGACCTCAAATAAATTATACAGAGTGGAGAGCATGGACTAGATGGTGCCTCTCCATAGTACTGCATACGTCTAGTTGTCCTCTGGAGGATGTGGATGAAAGGTGATGAACCGAAATCCTTACAGGTTTCCTTATAGTTTATTATTTAAACAAAGGAGTAGGATTAGGAATAAAAAAGACTGTCTACTAAAATTAATGCTGATTGATTTGTTTGGCTAAAAACACTCAAGCATTCTTTGTAATTGAGCAAAAAGTGAAAAGTATTAAGGAAGCAATTATTACAGATATTACATGGAGTCAAACTATGCTGTCCAACACACTAGCCACTAGCCACTAGCCACAGAAGGTTATTTACTTACTTATTTATTTATTTATTTATTTATTTTTGAGTCAGGGTCTCGCTATGTAGTTCAGACTGGCCTTGAACTTACTATGTAGCCCAAGCTGGCCTTGAACTCAAGGTGATCCCCTCCTGCCTCAGCCTCCTGAGTGCTGGAATTACAGGTGTGTGCCACCTCACCCGGCTGAAAGTTATTTAAATTAATTTAAGTAAAACTTAAAATTCAGTTTCTTAATCATATGCCACATTTTAAATCTCAACAGCCATATTTGTAGCTATTGGCTACCATTTTAAACTGCAAATACAAAATGTTTCCATCATCACAGAAAGTTCTATTGACTATCAGTGATCTACCTCAGTAGTTGCTTTCTTTACCTCCATTCAGTAAAAATCTAATATACTCCCATGAATTCTGTCCCTCCATTGTAAGCATGCTGGAACTAGAAACAAAAAATTAAAAGGCCTGGGCACAAAAGACTGCCCTGAATCCAATTTTCTTTTTGGAAATCCAGGCAGTATAGAGCAATACTAAAATGGAAGAAGTCTTTGTCATTTCCTTCTGTTTGCCCATCTGGATCATCTGGATGAAGTCAGGACAAAGGCCTCAGGCTCTGAAGTGTGCTCTGTTGCGATTCCCCACAGCCAGTGAGGAACAACTGCTCCTTCAAGCTCCAAACTGTCAATAGCTTCACATTCAGCACCAGATTTACGTTCTTTTAAAAATACTTCTTAGAATTTAGGCTTTAGTCTAAATCTGATATATTGAAGGCAGCAAAAAACAGTTGTTCTTTTTCTTTTGTTTTCTATTAATTTTAAACATTTTTACCTGTTACGTAATTGAAAATTTTGAGCATATACAAAAGAAGCAGATTCATGTAATGAATTCCCAAGCGGCCATCAAGCAGTCTTAACAATGGTCAATTCACAGGCTCTTTTGTGTCCTTTTTATTCCCCCACCCACTCTCTCTACCAGGATTAAGTTGGTGCAAATACCAGACATTACATCATTTCACTTGCAAATATTTACCTATATGTCTCTAAAAGATAGGGAGGCTTTTAAAAATAATATTAAGCACAATGCCATTATAACACCTAAATAAAACCAATAATTCCAACAACTTCAAACACCATTTACCAAACAAGGCCCATACAATGCAAATGGTAGTGAGGTCTTTCAAATCTTTAACCATTAAGTTCTCTTCCTTCTCTATTTTTATTCCTCACAACCTTTTGTTTTTAGAAGAAATCAGGTCATGGGCTGAGGGTGTAGTTCAGCGATAGAGTAAGAGGCCCTGAGTCCAATCTTCAGCACAAGAGAGAGAGAAAAAGGAAGGGAGGGTAGAGGTAGGGATAGAGAGAGAGAAAGGGGGGGAGAGAGAAAAGAAAGCAAAGAAGGAAGAAAATAAAGGAAGAGTTTTCTACATGTAAAGTCTTCCAGTCTGAACTTCTTCATGGGATCCCCATGACACACTGTAACATGTTCTCAGTCCCCTCCATTCCTTGTAAATGGGGACTTAGACCTAGACTCTTAATCCGATTCAGTTTTGACGTTTTTTCTAAGACATTTTATACATTGGATTGTATACTTATAGTTGGTCAAAATACCAGATAATGATGTGATCAGTCGTTGATAATCATCATCTAGATAGATTAATTCAAGTTAGTCTATAAAACTGTGATACTTTAATTCTTTCGTTTTTCATCATGAACAGGAACACATCTTTCACTGTAAGAAAAACAGAATAAAGACTTGATTTTTTTTTCCTGTTTATTACCAATTTTCAAAAGAATAAGCTGATTTCCTACCATCTTCCAGAGCCAAAGTCTGTTTTTATTTACATAGCATTATTATGGGGTAAATATATTTATTTATTTATTTATTTATTTATTTATGTACCAAGGGTCAAACTCAGGACCTTGTGCTTGTGAAGCAGGCACGGTGCCACTGACCTAAATCCCTGACCCTACACATATTTAAAGTGTTTCTATCTGTTGTAGTTCTTTTCCTCACACAGATTGTTTCATCTTTGGCACTTGGGAGCATCTTCAGGTTGGCTGGAGTAGACTTTGAAAATTTCTTCGCTGTCTGATATAATATATACTCACTTTCTAATGGTTTTGCTTTGATAACATCGCCTTTTCCCCTGCAAAGACATTACTCATCCGTGGTTGTGCAGTCTCAGAACTGGAGATGGTTCTTATTTGTGTGTGTGTGTGTGTGTGTGTGTGTGTGTGTGTGTGTGTGGTACTGGGGATTGAACCCAGGGCATTCACTGTGAGCTATATTCCCAGCCCTTTTAGATTATTTATTTATTTTTGTTTGTTTGTTATGGTTTTGTTTCTTATTTTGGGATAGGATCTCACTAAATTCCCCAGACTGAGTTCAAACTTGTGATCCTCCTAACTCAGCCTCCCAGAGTGCTGGGATTATAGATGTGTACCATCAAATCTTGAGAGGTTTCTTATATAAGAACACAGTAATGCAGTCCTTTTGTTGTATTCATATTATGAAAAATTTACACTTATTTATCAAATAGATCTTTTGTTTGCTTTTTTGTGGCACTGTGAATTAAACATGGGGTCTCACACATGCTAGACAAGTAAGCTTTCTACCACTGAACAACACCCCAGCCATAACAAATAGTTTTCAATAGAATTGACAAGGTATAATTTATGGCTATAATTCACCATCCAATAGGAAAGACAGACAATAAGAAATTATATGAATAGTTATATGTAAGTGTCCTGTGGTGAAAAGGGCCATGAAAGAAAGCAGAGGATGCAATGAGAGCATAACACCTGGGTTGAGATGTGAGGATTCCCTTTCCTGAGGGAGCAAGAAGCCAAACTGTGAAGGGAAAGGCAGAGGAGGTCAGCTAGGCAGAAGAGTGTCCAAAGTCTGGAGGTGGGATGTGCTTAGCACATTCAAGGAGCTGAGAGGCAGTTGTGAACAAGACTGTGGGGAATGAGGAAGGGGAAGATGGAAATATGTGCCAAGGGCAAATCTTGCAAGGCCTGGGGATAACATTAAACTTTCCAGCTGAATGTGGTGGCGAATGTGTGTAATCCCAGCACTCAGGAGGCTGAGGCAGGAGGATTGCCACGAGGACAGGCTGGGCTGCATAGTGAGTTCAAGACCAGCTTGAACTACATAGTGAGACCCTGTCTCCAAAAAGCCAAAAATAAAATAAAATAAAAGATAAGGATGCCCATTTTCACCATTGTCATTTAAAGTTGTTCTAGATATATTAGTGCAGTTTCATAAGAGGAAGGAATTCATGATATCAAAACCTGGAAAAAAGAGTTATAAAATATCACCATTTATAGGTGAAATAATTATATATCCATAACACTGAAGGCAAATCAAGTGGAAAATCTACCTTAAATTAAAAGAAGAATCCAATTAATGTATATAAACCAATACCCTTTATATATACAAAGAGTTAGATATAGTGGGAAAAAAGACACTATTTATATTTTATTTATTTATTTATTTTTGGTTTTGGTACCAGGGATCGAACTTGGGACCTTGTGCTTGTGAGGCAGGCAAAAGAACCACTGAGCTAAATCCCCGGCCCTAAAAAGACACTATTTATAATGGCAACAACAACAAAAGATAAATTCCCAGGATAAATTTGCCAGGAAAGGTACAAGATCTATATGATGAAAACTTTAAATATTTCTCAGAAACACAAAGACTTGAATAAATGGAAAGGGCTACCATGTTCTCAGATAGACTAACAATCACAAAACATCAATTCTCCTTACATAAATCTGAATGTTTAGAAACAGATCCACCTGTAATTACAATGGCAAATGTAGTTCAGGTAGATTGAGAAGTAGAAACAGAAGCCAGGGGCAGTATGTAATGTTAGCTGAGAGGATTGTCGTCTTTATGGAGACAGAGAGAACAGCATGTGCAGGTGTGGTGTGGGAAATACTCCGTACATCAAAGGGACCAATGTAACAATGGAACGTGTGAGCTCAGGAATGGTGAGCTGAGGGAGGCAGTGGAGACAGCAGCTGGAAGACTGGCTGCCCTCGGAGCGGGTCGTTGCTGGCTAGTATTTCCTTCTGGAGGGAAATATCCAGACCCGCCCTGAGTTCCTGTAAGAGGGCAGAACAGGGTTCTCTGCTGCTCCCTTTCAAGTAGTGCCCAACACCAACTGAATGTTCTTGACTCTCCCGAGATCGCTGGTGTGGGGGACCTTGCTCCTTCCTAGTTCCATGGCTCTTACTGCACGTTGGTGTCTTTTCAGCCCTTCACAGGATCTATGCAGTTCTTTCCCCTAGATGTCCCCACTCTTCATACCAGCAGAGATGAACTTGGCATTATTTATTCAGTAGGGAGGAATGAATAAGGGAAGCTCCACTCTCCCTAGGTCGCCCTCCCCTGATGACCCGATGCACGGAGGCAGAGAGCCACACCTCATAGGAGCGCAGCTGGTGATTAGGCACGGATTGAAGCTCGGCTGACATTAGAATAAGCCCGTGACTTTGCTATCCAGTGTCCGACCTGACAAAGTTAGATGTTAGGGAGGGTACGCTGAGGAAGTCCCAACTTAATGTATCTAATGAGTGCCTGATTGCCAGCCCCAGAAGCCTGGGCCCTGAGAAGGTGACTTGGAAGTTCTATTTCTTGGCAACACCACTCCTGCTTTGTGAGCTGCCAAATAAAACAGTTAGAATCTATTTATGAAAATCAGGCCAGGCTGGCTGTGTTTATTGAGAATGGCCAATTGAGAAAGACGAAGAGTTTTCACTCAGTTCATTCACAGATATTTATTGAGTGCCCACCATATGCCAAGTTGGGTTCTACATGGTAGGGATACAGAAATGAGCCGAGGAAACAATACCTGTCCTCATAAAGCTTACATTCTGGTTGAGGGGAGTTAGACAATAAATATAATGGACATAACAGTATCAGTTAGAAGGTTGAATGTACTGAGGTTTCCATTGATATAGAAAAATGTCTGCAGGACATTTTTAGGACACCAATAAGATATTGGTAGAGTATGGAATAGGGGATGGGCCCTATGTCAGATAGAGCAATCATCTAAGAGCTTTCTGAGAAGATGACATTTAAGGTGAATTCTGAAAGATGAGGAGCCAGCCATGTGCAGAGGGGGAGACGGGTCAA
This sequence comes from Heterocephalus glaber, assembly GCF_053883595.1. NCBI lineage: Eukaryota > Metazoa > Chordata > Mammalia > Rodentia > Bathyergidae > Heterocephalus > Heterocephalus glaber. Next base: position 7,842,502 of record NW_028258305.1, read on the forward strand.
GATATGACAATGGCTTGAGTGAGTCAAGAACTGGGAATGTTTAAAAAACAGAAAAGATCCTAACGCAACATGAGGAGGCAGGCATGCTGTGATAAGAATGTGACTTTCTGTAGCTTGCCATGTTCACTGGGTACCACCATCTATTCTGCTGTGATGCTGCCCTCTCAGAGCTCAATGCTTAATGTGGCAGCCCCAGCACACAGAAAAGACATTTTCAGAAGATCTCCAGTGTGGCCAAAACAGAAGTGATCAAGTCTGGGCTCTAAAGGTCATGCCCAGCAATCTTCAGGGAGCTTCTGGGATTTTCACTTGGGTCATTCACTTTCATGATAAGTACCCTTTTAATGATTGTGCTTATCTGGTTTCCAAGCCCATAGCATATTATAAGCCACAGATTCAAAGGGAGAGAGGACAGTCACCCTCTTCAGCTGACATTTTAATTCAGTGAGTCATTTTGCCTGGAAACTACCTTCCTCTATGACTGACCTCATCCGATCTTACAAGAACTCTAGGGGTAGGCCAGACCCCTATTGATTTATGTTTTTGCACCATGGTGTATATGGTACCATTTATGTTTACTGTACTGGGTGTAATAGGAAGAACACTGATACACATTAGTAGTCCTGTATACAAATCTGACTCCACCATTCATAACTGTTCCTACAAGATTGAGAATGACTTAAGGACATATGTCTTAGTTCTCTTTGAATTTATCTATGACCCATACCCTTACTCCAAGCCTAGGGTAATGACAGTCACATAGTAGTGTTTGATAAATGGATTTTAAACAAGTAAATGAAAAGATGATCTTGGGTAAGTTACCCTCTCTGATCCTCAATTGTCTCATCTGTAAGAGGAAATAACATCCCTACCTCAAGGGCTTGCTTGGAATACTAAAAAAGATAATTTTGTAGAAATAAAATGTTAAGTGTAACATAAAACTTAAATTTAAAGTATTTTACTATTGGGGGCTGAATTCACAGTGTCCCTAAAGGGACAAGGGAACCTTAGGTCATTGTGTCTACTACTTGAGTAGTTGCCACTAGATGGCAATATTTTCTTAAGGCACAGTAAGGCATTTTTTGAGTCTACACCAGTGGTCTTCAAATGGAGCTTCTCATACAGCCAGGAGTAACAAAAGCTTTCCAGGAGTGTTCAGTCATGGAGAGCTTTGGGGTAATCAGTATATCGGTACTCATCTTCTGTGCATCCTCTTTCCTAAAGCCAACCTGCCTGAAAAAGAGCCTGTGTTCACGATATCCCTTCTCCACCTTTGCAAAAGAAAGGCATACCCATTATTTATCTCAAATTTGAGTTTATGGCCCCATCAGGTGAATAATATCTACAGAGGCATCAAACATAGGGGAAATCTCCTTCAATGATTAACAAAGAAGCAGTCTTACCTTTGATATACTATAGGAGTGACACTTGGCTTTAGTAATGGGTTATGGGACTTATATTTGTTATGATCCGAATAAAATATACAGTACAGTGGAATGGCAGAAATAAGGGTGTTTTCATCCCCTAAGAATTATCAAAGACAGCATTGATATTAAGGAAGCAAAGAATATGGTTTTTTAAAATGCCAAATGTTTTTCCACAGACTTAAATATAATTATTTTCAGCTATTCTCACTGGGGATTTAGCTCAGTGGTTCCACTGCCTGCCTGTCTCAAAAGTGCAAGGACCAGAGTTCGATTCCCGGTACCCAAAAAAAAAAAATTATTTTCAGCTATTCTCAATACCTATCCCAAAGTCATGTCATTAGCACAATAGAACGATGTTAAAATGGTCAAAATAGTTTATTATTTCATTTTTAACAATATTTTCGGGATACTAGGAATTAGACCCAGGGTCTCAGGCATGCTTAGAATGTGTTCTACCACTGAGCCACATCCTCAGCCTTTTTTATTTTTCATTTTGACATAGTCTCCCGGAGTTGTCCAGGCTGGCCACAAACTTGCAGTTTTTCTGCTTCAGGGCTGGTGATCAAACCCAGGGCCTTGCATATGCTAGGCAAACACTATCACTGAGCTACACCCCCAGTCTTAGTTGATTATTTTAAATGTAACTAAAATGTTTTTTAGGATCAGCTGGGCACGGTGGTGCATGCTTGTAATCCCAGCACTTGGGAGGCTAAGGCAGGAAGATTGTCGCGAGTTCAAGGCCGGCCTGGCCTACATCGCCCAAAACCAGCCTGAATTACATAGCAAGACCCTGTCTCAAAGACAACAGGGGCCAGGGATTTAGCTTAGTGGTTCTGCTGCCTGCCTCACAAGTCCAAGGTCGGAAAAACAACATCAAAAATTTTCTCAGGAGGCCGGGGATTTAGCTCAGTGGTTTCATCACCTGCCTCGCAAGCTCAAGGACCCGAGTTTGATCCCTGGTACCGAAAAAAAAAAAAATTAAAAAAAAAAAAATTTTCTCAGATCATTAAATTTGTCATTACACATTGGCTAAAACAAGCCAATAAAGCTTTTACCTGACCTTTTTCAAATTTGGTATGTTACTTAATAAGATAATTATAAAATATTTGGATCAAATCATGTGATAAAATATTCCAGTATTAGCCCATTTTTATCTTTATCTATTCCCCACTATAGAATATTGTCTATTGCCCACTAACAAAAACACAATTGTGGCCGGAGATTTAGCTCAGTGGTTCTGCTGCCTGCCTTGCAAGCTCAAGGACCCGAGTTTGATCCCTGGTACCAAAAAAACCCCACAATTGTATGTCATATGATGACAGACCAATTCATTTTTACAGTCCATTTCTTTAAATCCACGGGAAAAGCCACCATGCCCAGCTTATTAGTTTGTTTTCATAACTTTAAAAATTGATAAATGGATTAAATCTACCTCAAATTAATCTTGCCACTTTTTTTTTCGGTACTGGGGATTGAACTTGGGACCCTGTGCTTGTGAGGCAGGCAGTGGCACCACTGACCTAAATCCCCAATCTTGCCACTGTTAAGCCTTACAACAACCTTTGAAATAGGTGCTGTTATTTCCTCCATACAGTTAGGTATTATCTGGCCCGGGATTTAGCTCAGTGGTTTCGCTGCCACTGCACAAGTGCAAGAACCAGAGTTCGATATCCGGTACCAAAAAAAAAAAAGTGCAGTTAGGTATTATCCATTGCCATAAAAGAAAAAAATATATTGTACAAGTCAATATAGATATCACCAAGACCATGTATTAAATCTTGGACAAGTTATATTTTACATATTCCAATGGAAAAAGTTAAAATATGTTCTTCTATCACATTGATTATTTAAGTTGAAGGTACTTGCAGCCAGGCTGAGGTGGGAGGTAGGAGGATTATAAATTCAAGGTCTGCCTGTGCAACTTAGTGAGACTCTTTCAAAATAAAAATGTTTTAAAATTGGGGATGGGGGTGGAGCTTGCCTGGAGATGTAGCTCAGCACTCCCCAGGTTCAATCTCTAGTACTGAAAAACAAAAGACTTGAAAAACAGGGCAAGAATATGACTTTGACCTTCGTGCTGTTTCTGATTAAATTCCCATGTGAAAGATGCCCTGTCCATACTAGGAAGCTGCAACATCCTTATCATTAAAGAGAATAAAATTGAGATACCAGGAATTCTGCACAAACAAGCCTTGTTAAACTAGCGCTTATCTTCCTACTATTCTACCCAGTTAACTACCCAAGCCCGAGCCCCTTTGCCTTATCACATTTTCACAGCTGACTACAATCCAGAATATAAGTAACTGACAATAACAGCTTCTTTGGGTCTTAATTTCTTTGAAGGCTCCTATGCTACATAAAATTTCTGTTACATTTTTCTTCCGTGCTACATTCATTTAACTCTCAGATCTGGCTGAGAGTGTTGACGTTTTTCTGCCCTACCATTTCTAGCAACAAGGATGAGATCCTAAAAGGCTGAGACAGCCCCACTTGCTCTGGAGCCTGCAGACGGGCTCCTAGAAGACCTGGCAAAAGCTGGCAGGCAGAAGGCAGGAATTCCTTTGAAAGACAGCACTACCAGATCTTTCTCTATAGTGCCCAGTTGAGAGAGAAAAGTTTTAAAAAATTGTCCTACTCCCTTCCTTTTTGAATTTAGACTGGCAGGAGAAAAACATTTGTAAGAATCAGTTCTTTAAAAAAAAAAATCTGGGGGCCGGGGATTTAGCTCAGTGGTTCTGCTGCCTGCCTCAAAAGCACAAGGACCTGAGTTTGATCCCCAGTACCAAAAAACAAAACAAAACAAATAAACAAAAAAAAGGTGACCAAAAAAAAAAAAAATCAGTTCTTTTGATTGTGACTCTTGTGAATTTTGTTCTGAATACCTGGTGGTTAGTGACTGACAGCCTTGCAGAACAGTCCTTATTTCCTTATATGGAGAAAAATCTATACAGCGAATGTTTAAATTTTTAAAATTTATTACAATAAAAGACACATTGCAGGGCTGGGGATTTAGCTCAGTGGTTTCGCCGCCTGCTGCGCAAGCACAAGGACCCGAGTTCGATTGCTGGCACCAAAAGAAAAAAAAAAAGACACATTGCCATTAACGTCTCTCAAAATACTGTCCCTTGTTTCAAACACACTTATCCCACTGTCCTTGCCACTTTCCAAAACAGTTCTAGAAGTCCTCTTTCATGAGTGTCTTTACACAGTGTGATAAACAAATTTGGCAGATTCTATTGTCAAGTACCATCCAACAGAAAAGCAGGTTCATAAAAACATTACGATGTGTCCTCATCCACTTTATTCATGGGGTCTGGCAGTTCATGACTTCTGTATCTTCCCCAAAGTCAAAATAATCATGAAAGGTAAGTGTTCTGAATCTTTTCAGGACATGGAGGCAGCCATAGCCCTACAACTAAAGGCACTCACAAAAGAGGACTTCCAAAAGTGCTTCAGAAAGTAGCAAGAATGATGAGCTGAGTGTGTTCAAAGTGAGGGGGATGGTTTTGAGGGGGATTAATGGCAATGTGTCTTTTACTGTAATAATTTTTAAAAATTTAAACACTCATACTTTTCGATCACACCTTGTATCTATCTCTTGTATGGTTTGTCATAGGAGAAAAATCATAAAAAGATGTTTCTTTCATCTTGTTTTATGTCTTGAAAGTGTGGCTTTGTGACCGGAGAGAATATTCTCTGATCTCCACAGGATGAGGGCAAAAGAAGCTAAATTGTGTCAGGCAGCTCACCAGCTCGCTGGGGTCCAGAACACTTTCTCTTTGTCCTGTGGTGCCAGTTCTCAGGGGAGTTTGTCTTAATTGTCTCAAGTTTCCCTGCTTTGTTAACAATGAGGGTCTTTATTTTCATGGGCTATCCTTGGGAGAAACTTGGGGTGTTGCTGTTGTTGTATGTTTGTTTTTTGTTGTTGTTTTGGGTTTGTTTGGGGTTTTTTTGAGACAGTCTTGCTATGTATTCCAGGCTGGCCTTGAACTCACTGTCTAGCCCAGGCTTTCCTTGAATTTGAGGCGATCCTCCTGCCTCAGGCTCCCCACTGCTGAGATTTCAGGCATCCACCACCATGCACAGCTAAGACAATGTCTACTAAAAATCATTTATAAAATCTTTTTGATAAGTTAAATTAAATAAGGCTATTCCTTGAATATCCAGATCATTTTCAAATAAGATATTATGTTAATTCCAGCTACTGAGGAGGTTGAGGCAGGAGGATACCAAATTCAGGCCAGCCAGGGCAACTCAGTAAGACCCTGTCTCAAAAAAAAATTTAAATGGCTGGGGATATAGCTCAATAATAAAACATCCCTGGGTTCAGGTCCCAGTACAAAAAAAGGGGAGGTGGAATATATCTGTTGCCCAGGTTAGCCTGGAACTTTTTTTTTTTCTGATACCAGGGATTGAACTCGGGTCCTTGCGCTTGAGCAGCAGGCGGCAAAACCACTGAGCTAAGTCTCCAGCTCTTGTAGATGGATGTTAACAGTGTTTTCTTTCTTTCTTTCTTTTTTTTTTTTGGTACTGAGGATCGAACTTGGGTCCTTGTGCTTGCTCACCAGGCGGCGAAACCACTCAGCTAAATCCCTGGCCCAACAGCGTCTTACTTCTATCTCCAGTACCAAAAAAAAAAAAATTCATGTACAAGTCTTTATGTGAGTCTTTTTAAAAAATTATTTTATTTTATTTTATTGATACATTTTAGGTATACAATATAATGACATTCATTATTGGAAATTTGCACCTTTACATAATCTCTCTTGGTTATTTTTCCCCCTTCCTCTGCCCTCCCTTCAACCCCTCCATCCCTCCCTAACTACAAAGATTTTGTTTCTATTTTATGTGAGTCTGTTTTTATTTCTCTTGGGTTAATATCTATGAGTGAGCTGGGTGTGGTGGTGCACGCCTATAATCCCAGTACTCAGGAAGCTGTGGCAGGAGAATTGCCATAAATTTGAGGCCAGCCTGGGCTACATAGTGAAGGGACGCTCCCTTTTATTCCCGATTTAAATGTACTGGCAAAAAGTTATTTTATTATATTATATCATGGTCCTTTTAACATCTATATGATCTGTGATGATGTCTTCTCTTTCATTTTTTTTTTTTTTTTTTTTTTTGAGGTCTCACTATGTAGTTCAGACTGGCCTTCTTGAATTTACTATGTGACCCAGTCTGGCCTCAAACTCACAGCAATCCTCCTGCCTCAGCCTCTCTAGTGGTAGGATCACAGGCCTGTGCCACCACATCTGGCTTCCCTTTCATTCGTGATATTGGTAATTTCTGTTTTCTCCCTCTTCCTCTCTATCTCATGAATTTGATTAGAAGTGGTCAATTTTATTGATCTTGTGAAAGAACTACCTTTCGGTTTCATGATATTTTCTATTTTGTTGTTGTTTTGTTTTCTATTTCATTCTTCTCTGCTCTTATCTCTATTATTTCCTTTCTTCTTTGTATTTTAGTTTTAATTTGCCCTTTTGTTTCTGATTTCTGAAGGTGAAAGCTAAGGTCATTCATTGGTTTAAGATCTTTCTTTTGTTCTAATATTGGTGTTGAGTGCCGTAAATTTCTCTTTAAATTATACCTTGGTTGCATCCACAAATGTTGATATGTTGTTTTCCTTTTCATCAAGTTTAAAATACTTTCTACATTTCCCTTTTGCTTTCAACAAATTTACATAGTTCATTATTTAGTTTCTAGGTATTTGGGGATTTTCCAGAGATCTTTCTGTTATTTATTTCCTATTTAATTCAATTTTGATCAGAGAAAACACTAATTTAATGACTTACTTCCTTTTAAAATTATTGAGACTTGTTTTATGGTCCACAAAATAGTTAGAAAGTCCACCTACTGGGAGAAGATGTAGTCATTATTATGCTAATACAAGGTCTCAGGTCTGAGCAACAGTATGTTTCTCATTGTAGATCAGTAGCTTGGAGTTTGGGTTTTATATACCAGTCTGATGAGCTCTGTAAATGTGTGTTCCCTCCTGAGAGAACAATCTGCCTCTTGATGTTCTCTAAACACAATGGCAAAGATCTTAATTGAAAGCTGAACATTCTAATCTTCCAGGTATTTTCAAGAACAATGCCCATATGTTTGTATGCATGTATTTATTTTAATATTAGAACATGAATGAAGATTTGAGGTCTCTCAATAAATTTCCTTTGTTGGATTACTTCATTTCCCATCTCAGAATTAAAAATTAACTCAAGTAAACTTAATTTTATTTATACATAAATCTATTTTGAAGAGAAATGTGATCATATTGCTCAACATCATTGAATTTAACAGTTTAAGTGGCTGCTAAATCCATTAAATCTGAGCCTCCTTGGAATCAGTCCTAAAGTTCTGCTCATGAACAAACTGAAATATTTTTAGAGCCATTTAGATGTTAGGCAAATACACAGTTGAGCCAGAAATTTTTTTTATTTTCATTTTTTATTTATTTGTGATTCTGGGATCAAACCCAGGGCCTTGTACATGCTAAGCATGTGCTCTACCAGGGAGCTAAATCCCCAGCCCAAGAATATTTTTAATATGCTTCTATGAATTGTAATTGCAGTATAGGAATAAAAATTACTGGCCTATTAAAAGACATTGTCAATAGTGTCAAAAAGCAAAATAAATGAAAAAGTAAGTTTCTGTTCCCCTCAGAAAGCAGAGGGGAGAGGGGGAGGAAGGAAAACCCTGTTCTCCCTGTGCAGTCCCTACAGCCAATATTTGGTCTCTTTATTGTGCCTTGATCCTTCTGACCTCAGAGCAATGGAGGACTTTAAATCTATTTTTTTTTTTTTCTTTTTTTGAGACAGGGTCTCAATATGTAGTTCAGAGTGACCTTGAACTCACTATGTAGCCTAGGCTGGCCTCCAATTTGTGATGATTCTCCTGCCTCAACCTCCCAAGTGCTGGGATTACAGGCATGCATCACCATGCCTGGCCTGGAGGACAATAGTTCTTAACTGTGAAAAAGAAGGTTCAGTGACAGCAGGACCAGCTTAGGGCATCAGGCCCTTGTGAAGACTGTTTGTTCTCAGAAGGCTAGCTGTGCATTTCAACCTATACTTTTCACTGTTGTCTTTTTTTTTTTGGTACTGGGGATTGAACTCGGGACCTTGCGCTTGTGAGGCAGGCGCCAGAACCACTGAGCTAAACCCCCGGCCCCTACCTCACTGTTGTCATAATATGTAGAGTCCCTGTGCCTCAAACTAGGCAAGAGGCCTTTCAATTGCAACCTCTAAAGTGTTACAGAAAACTGTTACAGCACCAGATCTCAGATCTCAGGAACTAATCCCACCACCAATCACCAGTTTTTTTCTCAAGACTCTTTTGTCTAAAATAACACAAGTGTGCAGATGCTAGACTAATTTAGTTTATAACATTTCAGTGATAACTCAATCCCTCTCATCTGATAAATGTTTTTGAATTAAACATCTTGGCATACTATGGTAAGTTTTATTTAAAAGCAGAAATGATATTGGAGAAATATAACTCCCAACCTGCTAGATGTCAGATGTGCTGAGCTCATGTCCCCTGAAATTTAAGAATGAATTCTAGGGCCAGGATTTAGCTCAGTGACGCCGCACCTGCCTCTCAAGGGCAAGGTCCTGAGTTCGATCCCCAGTACCAAAAAAAAAGAATGAATTCTAAAGAAGGAAGGAGATTAAGAGTAGGAAAGGTTTATTGGGGAATAGGAATAGCTCCTGAGAGACAGGAGAGGTCCCGAGTGGGTGGCCACCGACACCCTTGGTCAGGTGTAATTCACACAACAAAGTTACAATGTGGGATACATGGGTCAAACTGTAATAAATCAATAAAATTACAAGTATAAGGGCTTAGCTAATATTGATCCAAGAAGGAAGCGGGGCACATAGGAAAGGTATATGACTGACATCATTAACCTTGGCTTATCTATGACTTCTAAAACGGAAATATTTTGGGAAGGGATGAGTCCAGGTGTCCTGATGCTCTACCAGGGTGTCTGATGCACATCTGGATTTAAGGGACTGGGTGGCACTAATTACAATATAGCTTCGAGTTCTGATTATCCCTTAGGGAAGTATGCAAGTCTGGCTATTGTGACTTTATCTTGAGGCCTTATCTTCTTCAAATGTACCTCTAGCCACAATTCTGATATCTGTCTTTTTCACTGACCTCCTTGAGAGCCCAGTCCCTCTCTGACTGTATATTAATTTCTAATTTAGCTGCCTATCATAGAAGAACTAGGGATGTAGCTCAGTGATAGAGTGCTTGCCCAGCATGCACAAAACACTGGGTTCAATCCCCAGTACCCTCCCACCCTCCCCCCAAAATTAAAAGAAGTATTATCAACTTTACATTTAAAGCAGAGAAATTAAAGAAACATCCATGGCTTCTGCCACGAATCTATGATAGGGTAAGCAGTGAAGTCTGTTCAAGAGAAAAAATTTTCCTGAAGTTCCTCTATAGCTGTTTTAAACAAATAATCTATAGTTAATAACTTCCTTCCCATTCAGTAATGTCACTTTGTGGACATTATTCAAAGTGACTGGAGGAACAAACATACAATTGAAGAATATTTTGTGAGGCCGGGTGTGGTGGTGCACACCTAGCACTCGGGAGGGTGAAGCAGGAGAATGGATGCAAGTTTGAGGCCAACCTGGGCTACATAATGACTTCAAGAACAGCCTGAACTGCCTAGTGAGACCCCCTCTAAAAAAACCCCCTCCCAGTCTTTAGTTATGTGGATTCATGCTATGGTGGTTCATATTAGGTGGTCATCTTTTTATTCACGAGTATAAACTATATAATTTAGTGCTCAATTAATCTTGAGAATAATGTAATTAATGTCACCATAAATTATGCTTTACTAACAGCTCTAAAGCATGCTAGCCCAACTTCTTTCATTTTTTTTTTTTGGTGCGGGGATGGAACTCAGGACCCTGTTCTTGCAAGGCAGGCAGCAGCACCACTGAGCTAAATCCCTGGCCCTGTCTTTCCATTTGTTTTTGACTTTGAGATAGCACCTTTAACTCAGCTATTTAGTTACTAACCAGAGGTTCTACTATCTAAGAGTACCTAGGAACCTTTCTGATTGTAGAAGATAGTGACTTATGAAGGTTTTATGTTTTCTAAATTTTATTTTCACCACTATCCGAAAGAGTCCAGTTTGTAATGCTTATATAGTTATTCATTGTGCCTTAAGTTTTTATACTTTTTTGTTTATGCAAGTTTTAAAATTTCTTTTTTGTTTTGTTTTGTTTTTTGGTACCGGGGATCGAACTCGGGCCGTTGCGCTTGCACAGCAGGCGGCGAAACCACTGAGCTAAATCTTGGGCCCTCAAAATTTCTCATAAATGAAAAAAAACCAAAAACCTCCCAACAGAAGAGAGGTAATAAAGTTAGGAACAAAACCCCCATGAACGGAACACTCCACGGTCTCTCTAACAATCTCTAATTTAACTTTTACCTGTTCCAAGGACAATAAAAAAGAGATAATCTATACAGGGCTCCATGGAGAAACTGAGTTAATAACATTGCATAGGGAATCAGAAAACCCAAATGCTCATGTGGGCTTTGTTACTAATTTCCTGGATGAACTGGAATTAAGCACTTAGTCTTTCTGCTGTGGAATTCTTCATCTTTAAAGTCAGGGCATTGGATTAATAACTTCTACCATCTGCTTCCTGTGTCCTCTGGCTCCCTGCTTTCCTTGTTCTTTCTCTCCAGCCTCTCCTTTTCTGACAATCCTTCTTCCCATTGTCACATACCTATGGGAGTCTCACCATGACCTGTTTTTGAATCCCTTTTTTCTCAGATCTTTGCAGTTTTAGTTAGAATGCAGAGGTGGATACTGGTTGGTACACCACCCAGATCCCCCTTCAGTTCTGAGGCTTTTCTCTCTACAACTGCTGGGAAAGTGGGGATGGCAACACTTGCATGAATTCTGTCTGGGAATTGCCCTCATGTATTATATGCATTGCTTCCTTCTACCAAGATCTGCAGCTATTGACCCTGAAAACACACCTCAATAAACCACCTGCATAAAAATCTTCATTTCAGGACTGGGGATGTAGCTCAGTGGCACCACGCCTGCCTGGCAAACACAAGATCCTGAGTTCAATTCCTGATACCAAAAAAAAAAATCTTCATTTCAGTGTCCATTTCCTGGACAACCCAACCTAAAACAATTGGTACCTGCAGTGGTTTGAACAGACTAGCTATTCTCTGAAACCATCTCAGTTAAAATAGTGTAAGGGTTCTCTGTTTGGATTGTTTACATGTTACCAGCCATCAATTTAAAATGAACTTTTATTATCTGTCTTTGTCACTTTCCTTGTCACTGAGACACAATGCATGACACCTACATCTTAAAAGAGGAAAGGTTTATTTTGGCTCACAGTTTTTAGAGCTTTGGGTCCATAGTCAACCGGTTCCAAGGCAGGAAAAGCATGATGGAGGAAGCTGCTTGGTGGCCAGGAAGCAGAGAGAGAGAGAGAGAGAGAGAGAGAGAGTGGAGGAGCTGGGGAGGGAGATACACCCTTCCAGGTCACACCCCAGTGACCTCCCACTAACCAGGCCTAATCTCCTAAGAGCTCACACAGCCTAGTCAGTGCCCCTATGATCCAACTTCCTTCCCAAAGCCTCTTGTCTGAACACATGAGGCTCAGGGGGGACAGTCCAGATCCAAACCATAACATTATCATTTTAAAATATAGCCCACTCTTTTCAGAAATTTCCTTCAGGGCCAGGGATTCAGCTCAGTGGTTCTGCCACCTGCCTCACAAGCGCAAGGACCCACGTTCAATCCCTGGTACCAAAAAAAGAAGAAATTTCCTTCAGTGCCAAAACGACCAGACAGTTTTGTAGAGCTAAGAAGTCCAAGATGAGATTAGGGGAAGAGCAACACTAAAAACCAGCTTAAAGTGCTTAACTCCCCTAATGAGCTCCTCATGGGAATCCTCAGTTTTCATCAATTTAAATGTGAATCAAGGACCTGAAAATATTCTTAACCTTTGACCCTCCAAATTCTGCTGCTATGAATTCCCATTTATCATAAAGAAAGGACCAAAGATACACACCAATATGTATACACCAGAATGCTCACTGCAATTTATTTCTCTCACCCAAAAAATATGGTCACAAACTAAAGAGCTGTAAAATATAGGGCTACTATAGTTAAATCTATCTATGTGGTTCATATGGGTAATGAAATTTCATACAATCAGATGTTAGAAGAATGATGGTATGGGGAAATGATTATATTGTTGCATTGATAGATGAAAAAAGCAAGTTATAAAACAATATATAAGGCATCATTCTAATTTGTTTTTTTCTAAATTGTATAATGTATGTGGAAAAGACATTATTATTCTCAAATATTAATGCTTCTTATCTTTGTTTTTTTAATGCTTCTTATCTTTGAGAATTGGATTTTTATTGATTATTTTTATATCCTTCTTTGTCCTTATCTGCATTTTCCAAAATTACCACAATTAACATGTTTTCTTTTACAATTAAAAAACATATTACCTCCACCCACAATTTAATTTGGAAGGTTCTGCGAGGACCTCAATTTGCTCATTAGTCTCCTGAAGTATTCTGAGGCATATATATGAATTAAGTGTGAAACATCGGTCTCAATTACAAAGAGAATTTTTCCAATTTGATTGCATATTACAGGAGAGGCGGTAAAAACAGAGGAGAGGCAAATGGTAAAAGGGGCTCAAAACATTTTAAATGACTTTGTTACCTTTGTTAACAAGTTTTCTTTCTAGGAGGAGTCATTTAATGATGGCTCAGCTAAATGAACTATTTTATGTTTTTGGAGATGACAAACTTCATTATTCACCAAGACCATATGCTTTTAAAAAAATATTTATAAAGGCTTTGAAGTTCAAATATATGCTGTTTAGGAATCTTAGTCTAGACTAGAGAATAATAGCTCTTCCTTAAATAATACACAAATGTATTTTAAAATTGTCCTTGAACAAGGAGAAATCTTAAAAATTGAAGACGTGGATCAGAACCAACTCAGTGTATTCCTTATAAAATATTTATAGATTTGACTTAAGGATTATTTTAGATATGTTTCTGTATAGCATAAATATAAGCTAAATGTAACAATTTTAATAATAAAAAAGTGAGCCCTAAGAAGACCACAAGTGGCATAAATATTTCATTAAAATTGCCAATATATATATTATAAAAGGTAACTTCCCCAACTTTTCCCCCACAAAAGTATTTCTTGAATATTTAGAACAAAATTCCCAAATCAGGCATCTCTAAAGAAGAACTGTGGGAGGCTGAAGCAGGAGGATCGTGAGTTGGAGGCAATCCTGGGCTATCTAGTAAAGTGCTATCTCAAAAAAGAAAGAAAAAAGACCTAAATTAGTTGTAAGTACAGAAATAAAAATTGCAGGAGAGCTTAATCTCATAGATAACTACTCAAAGTAGATGGCAAACTGTGTGCCCAAGCTTGGGCTATCAGTTTAAACTGAAAACACAAAAGACAAGGAGTAATGAAAGACAGCTAATCCTGCCACTCCACCTACCATACTTCCTCAAGCATCTCTTGACAGGAGAGGAGTGTGCTGACATCAGAGACTCTTCAAAGCTGTGTACTGCACACGTGTGCTATTAAAAATAAAACTTTAAAAAATGCTCTGTGGGCATGTACCTGTCTAGTAAATTCCTCCATAAGAGCAACATGAAACCTCCCCTCCCTTCACATACAACTGGAATGTTGATCACAGAATTCAGTCTTCTTTTTTTTGAGCATTGTAGATATGTTTATTTTCTTAATTATGTTAATGGTTTTGTGGGAATATGCTTATATCGAAACTTATCAACTTGTATATTGTTGGTATGTCAAGAATATTTTAAAACAGCCATTAAAAAATAGTCATGCATAGTAGTGTTCCAAAAAGCATACCAGTCAAGGATAGAAAGTTTAGTCCAGTATGATGTCTGTTCATTGAACTCTCTTGTAGTTTATTTTCACAGATTATGGTAAAAGTGGCCGATTCAGGTCCTCTTCCCTGAGACAGAAAATTTGTGTAAAATCTGTCTCATATATGGCAAACACACACACACACGGGAATTCTTCAAAGAAGACATGTGAAGAAAGGCAGATTAATAAGAATGCAGGTTTTCTGGATTCTCGATGTGGAACTGGGGCCTATAGTGTGCCTGCCAACCCCAAAGTTCCAAGTTCTCAGGAGCTGCCGGTACTGTGAGTACCACTGGGCCAGGAGTAATGTTGGCTGACACCAAGGTGCTGTCCCCAGAGCTGGTCATCCTGGTGCCAAGTCCACCATGGGTGACAAGGGTTGTTGCAGGTCTTTCTAGAAGCTGGTTTGCCATTCCTCCATTCACTCCTCACTTCCAGCATTATGTTGAGGAAAATCTCAGATTCCTTGTCACATCTTCTATAAATAGTTTGGCATGTATCCCTAAAAGATAAGGGCTCTTTCAAAAAAATACATTAATCATAGTACCATTATAACACCTGAAATTTAACACTTATTCTCAAATATTGCCAAATATTTAATTGGCATTCAAATTTTCTTTCTTTCTTTTTTTTTTCGGTACCGGGGATTGAACTCGGGACCCTGCACTTGTGAGGCAGGCAGCAGAACTACTGAGCTAAATCCCCAGCCTCAAATTTTCAATTGTCTCGTGAATATCACAAGGCGTTGAGATTGATATATTTCAAAATGTCTCTGGGCATGGTGGCACACACCTGTAGTTCCAGCACTCAGGAGACTGAGGCAGGAGGATCTCTGCAAGTTCAAGGCCAGCCTGGGCTACATAGTGAGTTCAAAGCCAGTCTGAACTACATAGGGAGACCCAGTCTCAAGAAACAAAACAAAAAAAGTTTTTTAAACTATTGTTTCCCTCTTCTCCCTTATACTGTACTTTTGAAGAAATGGGTTTGTTTAGCCCATAGTTTCCTGTAGTCAAGACTTTGCTGATTGGATCCTTTGCTGATTGATCCTTGTGATTGGATCATGTTCTTTGCATTGCCTAATAAAATGATAATCATTGATTTTTTTCTTTTTGTATTTTTACTAGCACATGTTTACAGTAGATAACGATTATATTAATCATGGTGAGTTTACACGTACATAACACATCTTAATTCTTTTACCTCCCCTTCCTCTCCTCTCTCATTCCTCCCTCCATCTTTTGGTAGTATACAGTCTTTACTGGGTACTAAGGCTCCAAGACACTAAGTGTTCAAATACCTATGTCTGAAGTAGGATGTTTTCCCATTCAACAACATCTGATAAAATGGACAACAGGAAATATTTGTCTTGGCTTGCTTTTGGATCTGCTTCCATGAAAATGGCTCCCGCCAAGATGAGTGTTTGTGAAAGAGGAGTCAGCTCCGTAGTGGTATTTGGCCTTGAATTAACACTGGATAAGGAAACTTTTGTCAAGGGTGGCCCTACAGGTTCTTGATTATCAGTAGCCTGGAGTGCAGAGGTGGAAGTCTGTGAAGTCACATATTCCATCTAAGACCTATGAAACAATGGTTCCTGACCTGGGGCTCTTAACAGCAAGGCCAAGGGCCACAGACTAGTCCCATGAGTATGATGGACGTGTGCAAAGCCTGGAACAAACTGTACCAAACTATTAATAATGCTTTCTCTAGAAGGTGAATTTATAGGAGAGAACCTATTTTATCCTCACTATTAATCTCTAGTGTCTAGCCTAGGGCCTTATGCACAGTAAATGCTAAATAAATACTTGTTGAGTGAATGCTTTTCTGTAATGTTTAATTTTTTTTTTTAAGTATATGTGCTCCTGAAGAGAGCACTAATTTTTTTTTTTTTTTGAGACAAGGTCTCACTGTGTAGCCCAAATTGCCCTTGAACTTGGAGCATTCCTCCTGCCTCAGCCTCCAGAGAGCTGGAATTAAAGGCGTGCACCACCATTTCTGGCATGTTACTTTTTTTCTTTTTTTTTTTTTTTTTGGTACCGGGGATTGAATTTGGGTCCTTGCGCTTGTGCAGCAGGCAGCAAAACCACTGAGCTAAATCCCTAGCCCTGCATGTTACTTTTTTTAAGAACTGGGGATTTAAAGAAGGGCCTGTGCATGCC
Organism: Heterocephalus glaber; assembly: GCF_053883595.1. Lineage (NCBI taxonomy): Eukaryota > Metazoa > Chordata > Mammalia > Rodentia > Bathyergidae > Heterocephalus > Heterocephalus glaber. Next base: position 7,859,019 of record NW_028258305.1, read on the forward strand.
AAGCACATGCTGTACCATTGAGCTATACCCCAACTCTTGAGCATGTTACTCTTGAAATCATAAAGAAAATATTTTCTGACATCCTTATACTCACAAACATAAAGAATCACTCTCCTAGAGTATTTTCGGCCAGTTGAAAATATTTTTTTCTTCCACAATCTTTATTGGAATGAATTTAAGTTTTGAGTACAAATATTATTCAATAGATACAAGCCCACATACCTTAAAGAGTATCTAAATCAGATAACAAATTCAATTGTGTAAACCACCAGTGATTCATTTCAGAAACTGCAGGGGTCTGGGTCAGGCATTTAGCTCAGTGGTTTCACCGCCTGCTGCACAAGTGCAAGGACCCGAGTTCAATCCCCGGTACCAAAACAAACAAACAAACAAAAAACTGCAGGAGTCTTCAGTACCTGCTGGAATAAACACTACACCATCTCCGTGCTGTTTACGAACTGGTGGGCACAGCTGCGTGTGGAAGTATCGACTCTTACAGTGTTGGTGCCTTTCCCACTTTGGCCAGGAAGCAATAATGAAAGTCAACAGCTTTCTCAGGTGAGACAAACACTGTGCTACTCTGTGCTCCTTGTATATCAGCTAGGCCAAATATTAATTGGGAGACAGTGGAGGTGCTGGGCTGTAAAACCATGTTTCTAGTAATGGTTGCAGCCTCAGATCACCCCACAAAGTCAGGTTCACATACAATGTATTAAACTCTTCGAATTTTGTTATGTGGATATAGTAGGCACTCAGGATTATTTGTTGAATAAATGAATACAGATATTCCTTGTTTAACGACTTTTGGTCTTATGACAGAGGTGCGCTGTTTGGACTTAAAACCCACTGCTCAGACTTACCTCTTTTTTGGTACACTTTTGTACATCTTGTTAATAGAGCCTCGATATCTTTTGGTACAGTATACCTCCTTTCTACAGTACTGTAATTTTTGATGATTGTACTGTGCAGTACAGTGCTATAGTTTTGTTTTGTTATACATTATAGTACTACACATAGGTTATGCAAATAAAAGCAGATCCTAGCATAGTGGCTCATTCCTATAATACCAGCACTCAGGAGGCTGAGGCAGGAGGATCGCCATGAGTTCAAGGCCAATTTGGACTATAGTGAGTCATTGTCTCAAATAAATAAATAAATAAAATTTAAAAAGCAGAGTCAAGTTGGAGTTTCCTTTGACCATTTCTTTGTTCTGAATATTGTAATGTACACACTGTATACAATTCCTTGTTTAGTGACCAATTCATTTAATGGCTTAGTTACTGGAATGGAATTTGGTTGTTAAATGAGGGGTGTCTGTATTAAAGTGCTTCTTAGCAACAGGAATTTATAAAGTGAGACACAGCCTCACTTTCCATCTGTCCAGGAAGGCTGTCTCTGCTCCTAGCATCTGGCAGCTGTTAGTACCTGCAGGCACTCATAAGTTACACACGGGTGACTCAGAAGATGCTTGCATTGGCATCATAGACAAATGTCCTCCAGTTGAGAGGACTTGAGGTATCACTATCCCAGCCTGTGAATGCTCAGACATTTGGGGAGGGGCAGTTCTTGGAGAAAGAAGGTATGGGATGGAAACATGGGATGTGTCTATTACAGTTGGTGTTTTAGAACTTCAGACAATTTTGGTTTAGACCCATTTGATTGTAAAGAATTGAGGTTCACTAAAGTTAGGTAAAATTAAAGGGATTTATTGCAAGGAGTGATAATGAGAATCTTGCATTAGTCCTGGGCTTCCTGTGGCCAGAACAGCAAGAGTTTGGGGCTCAAAGCTGCCTAGGGGTTTTCAGTAGCAGGGCCCTGTGAGCTCTCCCACTGACACTGCTCCACCAATATGCCATGAGTACATATCTGCCTTGTCCCCTCCAGTCCCCCACCACCAAACAATAGCAGAACCTATTGCATTCAGATAACAGGACAAAGGTCATTGATTAGCTTGAAAATTGACAACCCACCCTGGTGAACCAGCTTTGGTCTAGAAGGACAGGGTGGAGGGTTACTAGGAATGATCGTAACTGTCCAGCAAAAAAAAAAAAAAAACACACTGTGAAAGATCCCTTACAAACGTTTTATATATCTAGGTGTCTGGCATAAGACACCTAGGCACTATTTCAGGTCACTATGGACTCTGGACTGACCCTGAATAACTGGTTTGGGCACAGGAAGGGAGGCAGAGGTTGGAGAGAAGGTAAGGAGGGTCCTTCCCAGCAACTGAAGTTTTGCCTCATATCATGTCACCACATTCCTGATGAGAAGTCTCGCCATTCCGTCCCCTTCATTTAGCCTAGCCTTTCCTGTGCGCCTTTAAATTATTAACATGAAAACACCCTATGCACATTGAAGAGACATAACTTTACTTATTCTGTGTTATTAGCAATATTAAAACTCATCATTAACTAGGTGTGGTAGCACACACCCATAATCCCAGCACTTGGGAGGTTGAGGCAGGAAGATCACTGCGAGTTCAAGGCCATCCTGGACTACATGGTGAATTCAAAACCAACTTGAACTACACAATGAGACTGTTTGAAAAAATTTGAGCGGGGGCATGGTGGCACACACCTGTAAACAACAACAAAGAACCCTTATTGTTTTGGCTTTTTTCTGTGATTTTTTTTTTTTGCATGGGTTGCTGCATTAAGAAGTGAGAATAGAAGACCCTGCTGCTGAGTCTCCTGCCAATGAAGGGGTAGGTAGTCAGAAGAAGGAGGGCCACCCATGGCCCATGTACAAGACAAGCAAAAAGTCATATTGTCCATATATTCATTTGGCAAAAGTATTGGGTTTTTTATTTTGTAGTGCTGAGGATTGAATCCAGGGCCTTTTCATACACACAATTACATCCCCAGGCTCTTCCTGCCTTTTTTGGTGGTGGGGGGGGGGAACACACCGAGGATCAAACTCGGGACCTTGTGCTTGGGAGGCAGGTGGCGGAACCACTGAGCTAAATCCCCAGCCCCCTCCCCCTTTTTTAATAGATTCTCGCTAAATCAATAAACTGTTCAGGCTGGACTCAAACTTGCAATCCTCCTGTCTCAGTCTCCCAGGGTTGCATCTGCCACAATACCTGGCTTCAGTATAAGTCTTGGAATAGCTACAACTGCCAGGGAGCAAGTCAGGTGCTGGGGATACAGTGATAAGGACCCCTGTCTTCAGGGAGCTTACAGTCTGGTGGGGAGAAAGACATTAAAAAATAATCACACAAATAGTAATTTAATACAAATTGTGTGCAGAGCTGTGGAGAAGTACGTGCTATAGTGGGCAAGCATAATCAGAGAATCAAATTCAGGTGGGTAGTGGGACAGTGGTCAGGCAGGGCAATGGAGCATACCAGAGCACTTGTCTTGGGACACTGATGGGATTAGCCAAATGTCGTAAAACACCCTCTGACCCAGGAAGTAAAAGAGTGTGAAGAAAATGTATATGCAGCAAAGAAGAGAACGTGAGAACTACCAGGTTTTAGCCTTGTGTTGACTTCTCTCACAACAGAGCAGCATGGATGACTAGTTTACAAGTGTGGCCTTTAGCCAAGAGTTGTGTTGCAGGTGCTATTTGAGTTTCCTAGGGAGATTTGCTTTTGATCCCCTTTATTGCAAGAAATGGGAAAACTGCTGGCTGAGAACTGCCCTGTACATTCCTGATTTTGTTTTCATTAGTGTGATTTCTTTGTCAATGTGGATTTTATCCTTAAAACTACACGACCATTCTGAAGAGCAAAATATATAACCACTCTGGACTGCAACTTTTAATCAAAGTAATAAAAATGATTTTATTTTTATTTTTGGTTTTTTGAGGCAGGATTTCACTGTGTAGTTCAGGCTGGCCTTGAACTCACTATGTAGCCCAGGCTGGCCTTGAATTCTCAATGATCCCCCTGCCTCAGCCTCCCAAGTCCTGCATACTATAGGTATGCTTTACTACACCCACCCAAACATGACTTTACAGACCCTCCCAAAGAAACCAAAAAACTGGAGTTATTAGAGGAAGAAGAAGGGAGAAAATAGTCTGGATGCAGGGTACAGCAGGTGCAAAAGCCCTGGGACAGCAAAGGGATGGACACAGTTAAGGAACTGAAAGAAGACAGTGTGGTATAATGAGGAAGAGCAAGAGTGGTTAGGATGAGGCAGTCACTCGGTCTTTATCTTTATCTGGAAGTTTATTTTAAGGAATCTAATATGTTGCTTTCCAGGGGAAAAACCAGGGTGGGTGTCTTAAATGGCTCTCAAACTGTTCTGTCCACTGTAGGTACTCTTTTTCTTTTGCATCAGGAATCAAACTCAGGACCTTTTGCTTGCCAAGCAGATGCAGTGCCACGGAGCTAAATCCTCAGCCCACTAAAGGTACTCCTAACCACATGTGCCACTGTGCACTTCAAAAGTGGCTGGTCTACACTCTTAGCCACTTTTTGCACTGATTATATATTGAAACAATTTTTTAATATATTGGGTTACATAAAATATATCATTAAAATTAATTTCACCAGTCTCTTTTTTAATGTGGCTACTAGGAAATGTGAAATTGCATATGTTGCCTGCTACATATTCTTATTGGACAGCTCTGCCCTAGTATTTACTTCAATATGAAGAAAAGCTAAAAAAAAAAAAATATGAGGAAAAGCTAATTGACTATGAGGGAGATTTGGGTTCTTTGAGAAGAGAGGTTTAAAGATTTCAGTCCCAGAATATCTTTAAAAACAAGACAACTAAACCAGGCACAGTGCCAATGTCTGTAATCCCAGCACTTTGGGAGACTGAGGCAGGAAGATCCCAAATTCAAGTCCTGCCTGGGCAACATAGTGTGACCCTGTCTCAAAGTAAAGATAGATAGATAAATAAATGGCTGGGGATGTAGCTCAGTGGTAGAGCATCCCTGGGTTCAATCCCAGAACCAAAACAAAACAAAGCAACAGGGCAGCTAGGCAATCACCTAGCTTTAATGCTAGGAATTTCATTTTCCTGGAGGCAGGAAAGACAAGCCATAGGGGTTATAAAGGTCCCTTCCAAGGACAATACAATCCATTTATTACCAGCCATCAGTAGGGTTGGAAATCATGGTTGGCAAGGCTGGAGGAGCAGGTTCTATGTGGAGTTTCTGGGAATAATCTCCAAGCCCCAGAATCACACTGCTTGGAGTGGGGGGTAGGATCCTGCTGTCCCCATAGGAAGCTGATGACTTTGGAGCTCTGTCTATTGTTTCCTCTGCCTTAATCCATGCTAATAACACAGGACTCTGTCCCCATTTAATTCAATTGCAAATTCAAGTCTCACATGGGAGCATTTGATTAACAGAGTCTATTTTTATTTATTTATATTTATTTATTTATTAATTTATTATTTTTTTGGTACCGGGGATCGAACTTGGGTCCTTGTGCATGCGCAGCAGGCGGCAAAACCACTGAGCTAAATCCCTGGCCCCATTTATTTTTATTTTTTGAGACAGAGTCTTGCTATGTAGTTCAGGCTGGTCTTGAACTCACTATGTAGCCCAGGCTGACCTCAAACTAACAGTGATCCTCCTGCCTCAGCCTCCCAAGTTCTGGATTACAGGCATGTGCCACCGCATCCAGTTTAGCAGAGTCTAAATCAGATTCATCAGCTAGGGAGGTGAGAGGGACTCTGGGATATGCACGTTTCAGTGTTTCAGCTTTTGCCAAATACACACACACTGGAAGGAGGGACACAGCCTGAGCCAACCCACTGTACCTATCGTAAGTGCAGAGACATTGTTTTAATGAAGGAAGATGATGACATCACCAGGGCCATGGTGGCACACATCTGTGATCCCAGTACTCTGAGAAGCTGAGGCAGGAGACTAACAAGTTCAAGGCCAGCCTGGGCAATTTAGTGAGTCCCTGTCTCAAAATAAAAAATAGCCTTTTCCAGATGTGGCCCATGCAGGGAGGAGCCCTAGTCTACACTTACAGCCCTGCCATCCAAGGACCGCTACAGTTGGTACAGGTCTTTGGTCGCAAGAAGACAGTCATAGCCATGGCACACTGCCAAGGGGACAATGGTCTCATCAAGGTGAACGGGCGTTCCCTGGAGATAACTGAGCCATGCATTAGCCATGTGAGCCATGTACTGCAATACAAGTTCCTGAGCCTGTTCTGCTTCTGGGCAAGGAGCGGTTTGCTGGCAAATCATCTGTGTCCCTGTGAAGGACATGGTCATATGGCCCAAATTAATGCTGTCTGTCCATCTCCCAAGCCCTGGAGCCCATTCCCAGAAATGAGGATGAGGCTTCCGAGAAGATCAAAGACATTCTCAGCTAGTAAGACCTGACCCTCCTGGTAGCTGATCCCTGTCGCTGCAAATTCAAAAAGTTTGGAAGCCCTGGCCTGCTCATCACCAGAAATCCAGAAATCCTACCCATAAACTCATCACAAGAGTCAGCATTGACCTTTCTAATAAAAATGGAATTTTGTCTCCACCCGTCCCCATACCAGGGATTGAACTCAGGACCCTGAGCTTTTGAGGCAGGCGAGGTGCCACTGAGCTAAATCCTCGGCCCCAATAAAAATGGAATTTTAAGATTAGAAAGAAATAAACAAATAAAAAGGGTCTGGGGATGTAGATCAGTGCAAAGGCCCAGCACATGTTAAAGAAAAATAATATGTTGATAGCAGCTCCAGAAAAGCTGGAGTAAAACAACTCAATGAACAGGGAGGAAGGTATCAAAAATGAAAAGGGGGCCGGGGATTTAGCTCAGTGGTTTCGCCACCTGCTGCACAAGCGCAAGGACCCGAGTTCGATCCCCGGTACCAAAAAAAAAAAAAATCACAAAAAATGAAAAGGGATATGCCTGCCTTGCAAGCGCAAGGTCCTGAGTTTGATCCCCGTTACCAAAAAAAAAGAAAAGAAGAAGAAGAAGAAGAGGAAGAGGAGGAAGAGGAGGAAGAGGAAGAGGAAGAGGGAGAGGAAGAGGAAGAGGAGGAGGAAGAAGAAGAAGAGGAGGAGGAAGAGGAGGAGGAGGAAGAAGGAGGAGGAGGAGAGGAAAGAAAAGGGATAGGGCCAGGGATTTAGCTCAAAACACGATGCTAAATGAAATAAGCTAGTCACAAGGACCACACTTTGCTTGGCTCCAATTATATGAAATGTCTAGAATAAACAAATCTATAGAGATAGGAAGTAGATTTCTGGTTGCCTGAGGCTGGGGAGGGTTGAGGAAATTGGTGTTAGTGGCTAAGGGCTATGCCTTTTGGGATAATGAAATGTTCTAAAATTGATTGCGGCCATGAGTATACAACTCTGTGACTAGACTAAAGGCTATGGAATTGTGCTATTTATTTATTTATTTATGGCATTTACAATGAGCTACATCTCCAGCCCTTCTTATTTTTTTTATTATTTTTTTTTATTTTGAGACAAGATCTTGTTAAGTCACTGAGTTGCCCAGGCGGACTTGAGTTTACAATTCTCCTGCCTCAAGTACCGCAAGGCTGCCGGGATTACAGACATGCAGACATGCATCTGGCAAACCGTGCACTTTAAATGGGTGAATTTTATAATATGTAAATTATGCTCTAATAAAGCTGCTCTTTTAAAAAACGAACTACTGGGCCAGGGATTTAGCTCATTAGTTCTGCCGTCTGCCTTGCAAGAGCAAGGACCCGAGTTTCCCTGGTAAGAACTACTAAGTTTCTGAAATGAACAACCGATTGATTAAAGATACAATTTCCTAAAGTAGAGGCTTCCATTTCTAATAACATAACAAGCTAAGTATTCAAGATTGACCCTCTTTTGAAAACAACTAAGATTGCTGGTGTATATATAATTTTTTTGGGGGGGGGGTGCCAGGGATCGAACTCTGGACTTTGTACTTGTGAGGCAGGCGCCAGAACCACTGAGCTAAATTCTCAGCCATATATAGATTTTTTTTTTCTTATTTTATTTTACTTTATTTTTTTTGAAGCAGGGTTTCACTGTGCAGTTCAGGTTGGCCTTGAGTTCACTATGCAGCCCAGCTTGGCCTCAAACTTGTGAAGATCCTCTTGCCTCAGCCTCCTGAGTGCTGGGATTGTGGGTATGCGCCACCACAACCAACAGCAAAAGTATATTTTAAAAAGCAGCTTGCAACATAGTAAAAAGAATATTACTCTAAAATCTAAGAGGAAACAGGACTCAAAAGGGGTGAGTGCAGCACTGAAGCTGGTTTGGAGAAGATTTACCAAACTTGGCACATATGAAACTCAGTTCTCACTGAAGATAAAGGTAGGACCCATCCAAGGTGGGAGGCTAATGGGGATCCTAGCCTCATAAAGTCTGGGGCCAGAAGTAAACCCATCCTCATCCTTACCCCAGGAGACAGCAAAAAACGTTGCTGAACAGACCAGAGAGAGGAAGTGCCCTAAAAAGTTGTATCTACAGACCAGTCTTAGTGTGGGGCTCACAGCCCAGATCTACATTACCTGGGTCGGCCTACAAACCTCAGGCTGAGTTAGGTTTAAAGCTATCCAGTACTGACAGGAAGCACTGAAGTGATGTTGTGTAACATCTGATGCTAGGTCAGAAAAGGCTGTGGAACTGGCTGCCACCTGGTTTTCTTTTTGTTGTTGCTGTTTTTGAGACAGGGTGTCCCTATATAGTTCAGGCTGGCCTTGAACTCACTATGTAGCCCAGGCTCTCTCTTCTGCCTCAGCACCACCATGCCAGGCTACCTGGTTCTCTTGGAATGCTTACTTTCAGAAGGCTGCTGGGCCAGGGATTTAGCTCAGTGGTTCTGCTGCCTGCCTCAAAAGTGCAAGGTCCCGAGTTTGATTCCCTGGTACCAAAAAAAAAAAAAGAAGGCTGCCACTCACAAAGCAGCAGCCTTGCTAGGAGGAGACCAAGCTTGATGTGGACACTCTGACTGCAGTCCCAGGTGAACCTCTGACACATTTTAGTCCAGGCATTTGGATGTGTGTTTTAGATGAACTCATGCACCAGCCAAATGGTCCTCTCAGTGCTCAAGTCTTCCTCTTGGAGGACCCAATGTCATGGAACATAACAAGTCTTCCTTGTACCCTATCTGTATAAAGAGCAAAATAAAGTGGTTATTATTTTATATCACTAAATAAAACAAAACAAAACAAACAAAATGAAAGTGCAAGGCCAGCTTGAGCAACATAGATGAAGAGGAGAGTGAAAAAAGAGGGAGGAGGAGAGATGAGGAGGAGGGGAAGAGAGAGAAGGAAGGGGAGGAGGAGGAAGGAAGAGGAAAGGAGAGAGGCAGGGAGGAAAGAAGGAAGGAAGGGAGGGAGGGAGGGAGGGAGGGAGGGGGGCGGGCAGGCGGGCGGGCAGGCAGTCAGGCAAGCCTAAAGTATGTGGCATTGGTTTTGGGGCTGTGTGGCAGGAATAAACTGGAAGATTTTTTTGAGAAGATTGTTAGCAGAATCCTAAGAGGGCTCCAGAAGATGTTGATGAGGGCTTAAAGGAAAATGAGAAAATTATTGGAAGCCAGAGGAAAAGGAAATCTTTTTACATGGTGGTAGAAAGTTTAGCAACACTATTGACTACATGAAAAACAGAAGCTACACCAGATCAACTCATTTGTGAATGTTGAAAGTGCCAACTGGTTTCTTTTAGCTACAATGAGAGAGAGAGAGAGACAGAGACAGAGAAAGAGAGAGAGATCAGCTAAGAAACAAACAAAATTTGGAAGAACTATAAAGGAACCAGGAATTATTTATTGAGTGTGAGAAAAATTAAACTTGTTCCCAGCTATTCCAGAAGGTAATAAATTATCTTATTTATTTATTTATTTATTTATTTTGGTATCAGAGATCGAACTTGGGTCCTTGAGCTTGTGCAGCAGGTGGCAAAACCACTGAGCTAAATCCCCCGCCCAAATTATCTAATTTTAAAATAATTTGAGCTGGCCAGGTGTGGTGGGGCATGCCTGTAATCCCAGCATTTGAGAGGCTGAGGAAGTAAGATTGCCACAAGTTTGAGACCAGCCTGGGCTACTTAGTGAGTTCAAGGCCAGCCTGAACTACACAGCAGTACCTTATCTCAAACCCCCCCCCCCAAAAAACCAAAACCAAAACCCCGATGAATGGATAAATAAAATGTGACTGAGATGTATGTGTGTGTGTGTGTCTGTGTCTGTGTCTGTGTGCATAAAGAAGGATAAATTTGAGTCATTTGTAGGAAAATAAATGCACCTTGAGACCATAATACTAAGTGAAATAAATCAGATACAGAAGGTTATATATTGCATGGATTCTCTTATGTGAGAAACCCAAAGTATAAATAACTTAAAGTGAAAAAAAAAAGATGATAGGAAACAGGAAGATAGTTTATGTGGAGATGGGGAGGGGATCTGTAGATGGGGGAGACAGGAGGGATAGAGGGACAGGGGAAGTAAAAAAGTTCAAAATGCGATATAAGTATGTACCAATTCTCCACAAAGAATGTAGTTATGGTGTTTTTGGTTTGTTTGTTTGTTTGTTTGTTTTGGTACCAGGGATAGAACTCGGGTCCTTGCCCTTGCTCAGCAGGCGGCAAAACCACTGAGCTAAATTCCCGGCCCTACGAAGAATGTAGTTATGATGTATCACAAAAAAATACTAATAAAAGGAGAAAATAGTGAAGAAATCAATAGTGAAGAAACCAACCATAACGAAAGTGTATACATGAATAAATTCTCAAATTTAAAAATAATTTCAGGGGCTGAGGGTATAGATCAGTGATAGAGCATATGTTTTGCATGTGCAAGGCTCTGGGTTTAATCTCCAACACCAAAAAAAATAAAATAATTTTTAAAATAATTTCAAATGGAATTAATGTGAGGAAATGAAAAAATGAAAACAAAGTCTTTGTAAATAGGGAGGGATGGAGGGGTTGAAAGGAGGGCAGGGGAATGGGGAAAAAATAAGAACCAAGAGAGATTATGTAAAGGTGCAAATTTCCAATGATGAATGTCATTATATTGTATACCTAAAATGTACCAATAAAATTAATTTAAAAAAATTTCAGAGCAAGGCCAAGGTAGTAAAATACCTTGTTAAAACCCTACAAAAAAAAATTTTTTTTTTTAAACCCTAGAAAAATTTAAGGTAGCACCTCACAGAAACTTCCAGTTACACAAAAGTCTTCTAAGAGCCTTACAGGTAGGCCACATAGACCTTTCCTGTTAAGAATAGAGCTTTTAGCAGTATGATGGCCATGGTCCTTCTACATCCACACTAGGGGTCCCAGATTAAAGAAAAGCCTTCTGCAGTGCAACAACTCTCTACCACTTCATCAAGAGGTGGGACTGAGTTCCCATTCCTTTGCATGTGGAAGAGCATGTGTTTGTCTTGTAACAACCAGCCAGACTATGGCAGGGATGATGCTGCCTACTTCTGAGCCTGGGTCAGAAAAGGCCATGCAGATTCTACCTAATCTTCTCGGAAGGCTTGCTCTCAAGGCACTCCCTCCCCAAAGTCAGCTCCCCTGCTAGGAAAAGCCATAAGCCCATGCTTCAGTCAACAACCCCAGTGGAGGCCAGCCTCGGGCACTAGATAGATCTGCATCAAGGAACATGGAGTCCTCCCAGCTGAGGTGCCAGATGACACATCTCCACTGTGCCCTGCACAAATTCCTAATCCACAGTTTGAGCAATAAGATAGTTATTCTTTTATGCCACTAAGTTTGGAGTAGTTTCATATACAGCAGTAGAAAGCAGAACAGGAATCGGGACACATTGAAAGAAATAAAACAACAACCAAACCAAAAGAAGCAAACAAAAACACTGGGCTAGAAATGTAACTCAGGGACCAGGGATTTGGCTCAGTTGCGCCACAGCTGCCTTGCAAGCTCAAGGTCCTGAGTTCAATCCCTGGTACAGGAAAAGAAAAGAAATGTAGCTGAGGGGTAGCACAAGACTCTGGGTTCCATCCCTAGCACTGAAACAAACAAAAAAAGTGATATGGCAGATAAAGATGTGCTACTACTGTATATTTGCAGTAACAACCATTTCTGTTGTTTTCTACTATCAGAAATCCAAAGTAAGACAAAAAAGAAAAAGTAAGATCTCAGATAGGTATTGTGCAGAAAGCTATGGAGCCATGGCTTAGACCTCTATAGAACCCCTAAACTAAACAGAACATATTCCTGATTTTCAGTCTTGAGACTGAAGAGATAGCTACAGAGGTCTCAGGTCCTACCTGCTTTGCTTTACATCAGCTTTCTTAAGGGCTCAGCCAGGGCAACTCTCACCTCACCTGAGCAACGATACATGGATGTGGCATTTTCTTTCCTCTGTACCTGCTCTGCTCCTCGGGAACGAAAGCCAGGTGATGGCTGCCTTCTCCAGGGGTGGGACTGCTCCATCCCACTTGCAGCAAAAGTAGCTCTCTCCTAGTGGCCCCAGTGTATGATCACAGGAAATCAAGAACAAGGAATTTTATACAGTTTCTTTTAGCCCAAATATGATTTCCTTATCGCCTGAGCCATTCTTCCACAATGGGCATTGATTTCAAGGACACATGGCCATGACCTACACTTACTAAATGTGTAACTCTGAATGTTAAAACAGGAGGCAACAGATCTTGAAGTCATTTGCAGTTTTTACTTCAGAATGTACTCAGGGCGCAAGGCAAATGCCTGCTGATGCTGTGTTTATTTTTTCATCTGGCGACTGAAGTTCTGGTGCAGTTATAATAGATAGGGATGCCAATGTCTTGTCCATTTTTAGCTTTCCTGTGAATCTTGCATTGCATAGGGCTTATATTTCTACTCTCAGCATGTAAGATAAAAGTAATTTTCATGTCTGTGTTTCCAAAGTAAATATCGTTGTGCTCACGCCCCCAACACCACCCCATAGAACTATTTAAAAATGAAAAGACATAACTATGGAAAAACAATATTTCAAACTTCTGGGAGAATGTTGTTAATATAGTTTTTTAAAGATAGTTTTTTAATTAAAAAGACTTTAAAAATACTCTATAATCTGTGAATATTATTCTGCTTATTTTGTATCTTAACAGTACTCATTTTTAAAATTAAAAATGGCATTACTACCTCTCCATAAATATAGGATTGAAAGCAATTTTGTTAATTTTTATTTTTTATACTAAAAAGGTTTTATTGGTATATGTTTGAGGTATATAATAATTGCATTCATCTTGGGAAATAGTACATTAAGTATTACACGTTGGGGATGTAACTGAGTGGTAGAGTGCTGCACTAGCATATGTGAGGCCCTGGGTTCAATCCTCAGTTTCACAAAAACAACTAAGCAAAACAGGAAATCATCTGCCAACAATACTCATTTTTATGTATTTATTTAATCATTTAATATATATTGATTGACTATAAAGAACTTTAAAAAATCAGACCTCCCAAATTTAAAGGCCCAATCCAAAAATGAGCATCTGAAATGAACAGACATTTCTCAGACAAAGAAGCAGAAATAGCAAATAAACATATGAAAAAATGTTCAACATCACTGGTCATTCAAAAGATGCAGATGAAAACAATGCTGAGATTCCACCTCACCCCAGAAAGAATGGCTGCTATCAAGAAATCAACCAATAACAAATGCTGGTGGGGGTGTGGGGAATGAACTCTTCTCCATTGTTGGTGGGAGTGCAGACTGGTGCAACCACTGTGGAAATCAGTATGGAGATACCTCAAAGAACTAGGGCTAGAGGTCCTATTTGACCCAGCTATTCTGCTGCTGGGTATCTTCCTCAAAGAATGAAAAGAATCATACCACAGTGATATATGTGCACCCATGTTCATAGCAGCACAGTTTGTAATAGCTAAAACTTGGAAACAGCCCAAATGCCCATCAACTGGAGACTGGATAAAGAAAATGTGGTTTTTTAAAAAAATAGAGTACTACTCAGCCATAAAGAACGAGAAACTAGAGACATTTATAGCTAAATGGATGCACATTGAAGACATACTCTTCAGTGAAATAAATAGGACACATGTGTAAATACCGAATAGTTTCTCTAGTGTGAGAAACTGAAAGTGTAAATAAGGACTAAAAGGTATAATAGATAATGTGAAACAGGAAGAAAAGGGGCAAAGGGGAAGTGGAAGGGGTAGGGGAAAGGAAAGAAGGGAATGGAATTAATATGAGAAAATGAAAAAATGGAAACAAAGTCTTTGTAAATAGGGAGGGATGGAGGGGGTGAAGGGAGGGCAGGGGAAGGGGAAAAATAAGAACCAAGAGAGATTATGTAAAGGTGCTAATTTCCAATGATGAATGTCATTATATTGTATACCTGAAATGTACCAATAAAATAAAATTTTAAAAAATATATTGATTGAAGTCCTACTGTAAACCAAATACTGGGGACATAAGAATGATCAAGATAGATGGAGTTTTCTTCTCCTTCTCCTCGTCCTTCTTCTTCCTGAGATAGGGTCTCACTATGTACTCCCAGCTGGCCTCAATCTCTCAGTGATCTTACTGCCTCAGCCTCCTGAATGCTGGGATTACAGGAATGCACCACCATGCCTGGCTGAAAAAATGAGGGTTTTGCCTTTATGATACCTATATTTGATCTCAAGACAGTAAATATGCAAACAAACAGATAAGGAAACGTCACACTGAGACAAATGTTTTGAAGAAAATAAGCAAGAGTAATGAGCAACTAAAAGAGGTGACTTTAAAAAAAAAAAAAAAAGAGGTGACTTTAGGTAAGCTGATTGATTTACATCCATAACTTAATTTTTTTTTTTTTGAGACAGGGTCTCGCTGAGTAATTCAGGCTGGTATTGAACTAATTATGTAGCCCAGGCTGGTCTCAAACTCTCAGTGATCCTCCTGTCTCAGCCTCCCAAGTGCTGGGATTACAAGCGTGCACCACCACACCGGGCTATTCACATCTTAATGTATTCAGGTGACTGAGTGACAACATGGAGAGAGGTTAAAACCACCGAAAAAGGTATCTGTTACATGAGAGAAGGGGATGTGCCACACCATGTAGCACCACATGGGGAATCATCACGTTTAGTCAGGAGGCAGTACCAGCAGCAAGGGGGAAGCCTATTCCAGAGCCTTTCACTGTGTTTTCTGTGTGTGCGAGAATAATGTTGGCAAGGCCCTGGGCTGTAGGGGCATCTCTAGTTGTGAGTACCTGACCCTGGGCTGGTTTAAGGCATGAAAATATTGGCCTGGTATATGAAAGTTAGATAAAGGAAGTGGTTGGGGTATGGGTTTGAGATTAGTTGGAGGGTTTGAAACATGATTTTTTTGTGCATCTTTGAAAATGGACTACAAAAGAGCTATAAATAATTTTGGCCATTCATTTGGCCCTGTGGTGAATGGATGCCAAAATGATAAATAAACAATATAAGAAATACAGTCGGAAAAAAAAAAGAAGAAGAAAATCAGTTGGAAAAATGTTCAGGGAAGGCCTTTTTGAGAAGCAACATTTAAGCTGAGACCTAGAAGCTTTGATGAACCAGCCGTGCAAAGAGGCTGGGGAAAGAGTTCAGCAATTGCAGAAACCCTGGGTAGAAAAAACTAGGAAGAAGTTAGAATGGAGCCAGGGAGGTAGGCAGAGCCAGATTACTCAAGGCCTTATGGGCTCCCCACTGCAGTGATGGTGACTTTTACCAAGGGAGACACATATATATAGAGAGAGATATCTAGATCTAGATCTAGATCTAGATCTAGATGTGTACCGGGAATTGAACTCAGGACCTTGTGCTTGCCAGGCAGGTTTGGTGCCACTGAGCTAAATCTCCAGCCTCAGGGTTTTTGATATATGTATATTTTGTGGGGGAGGGTACTGGGCATCCAACTCGGGACCTTGAGCTTATGAGGCAGGCAGCGGAACCACTGAGCTAAATCCCCAGCCCTCCAAGGGTTATATTTTTGAAGTATCATAGCCTACTTAGGCTGATGTGAGAAATGAATGGAGGAGGGGTTGGTAGATAAGACAGGGACGCTAAGACAGGGAAGCTGGATATCAATCAAGAGTGCTGCAGTTCATAAGGGGCTGATTCTCTCATGTCACATCAAAATGTATGGTTTGAAAGGTTTTTACAGGCAGTGGTCACAGATGTGCATTGATAATTCACATCTATCATATCATGTTTGGCATCAGCAAATGTGTGTTCACTTAACATCTTTGGTTCTGTCTCTCACTAGGTGAATCCTTCCCTTCAAGCTTAAAAATGCAATAAAGGCATCTATTCAATATAACAAATATTTTTGAGCACCTAATATGTATAAGGCACTTTGTTAACATTTGGATACTTCAGGCTGGTTATATAGCTCAATGGTAGAGCACTTGCCAACCATGTGCAAAGCCCTGCCTTTGATCCACAGTGCAGGCACACACACACACACACACACACACACACACACACACACGCGAGCGCGCGCGCTTGATTAAATTACATGTGATGGGGTAAGGGGAAAGTTGAGGAGAAAATGATTAATAAAGTAGATAAGAGAAGGGAAAAGGCAATTGTATCACTACAGAAAGATTTAATATTATATGTATATACGGACTTAGAGGTAGGCTTACAGTGGCCGCCTACAGAGTCAGGTGTGGAAGAGCACAGAAGGCCTGGCCACACAGTAGAAATCTGAAAGCCTGGAGCTTACTGCAGAGTCCTGTGGGAGTCCGTATCAGGAGGCCAAAGGGTCTGTGCTGGAAGCCAGGAGATGAAGGAAATAGACATTCAATAAAAAGGCGAAGACTGGAGCGCCTCTGAAGAAACAAAAGCAAGACTTCCTTCTTGTGTCCCTTTTTATTCTATTCAGGCTACACGACTATTGGTTGGTACCACTCATATCCAGCGTGGGTCTTCTGTTTTCAGTAAATCTGTTCAATCACACCCAGAACTATGCTAAACCAGTCAGTTGGATGTTTCTTCCTCAAGCTGACAGGCAGTCAACTATCACAGCAATGAGCTCAGTGGTAGAGCATTTCCTTGCACATGCAAGGCCCTGGGTTCAATCCTATGAAAGAAGGCAGGGAAGGAGGGAAGGGGAAGGTGGGGAGCAGATGAAAGGGGAGAAGGGTTTGGAGAAAGGGGAGAGGAAGGAGAGAAAGAAAAGGAAGGGAAGGGAAGAAGAGAAAGACAAATCTGAAAGTGTGATGGCACAGTCTTTCTCAATCATCCTGCAAGTGATGCAGCATTGGTACCTTCCAGCTGGGAGCTATGGACATTTCCTACCACTGCTGAGGGCTTCAGCTCTCTGGCTACAAACCCTGGAAAGTGACGGCAGAAAGGAGGCACCTGCCAGGATTCACAGAGTGTTCCCACACTCCTAGCTGCCCTCTCTGGTGGCAATTTTATTTTATTTTATTTATTTTTATTTATTTATTTATTTTTGTATATCCTTTTATTGATACATTTTAGGTGTACAATGTAATGACATTCATCATTGGAGATATGCACCTTTACATATTCTCTTGGTTATTTTATTTTATTTTTTTATTTTGTTGTTGTTATTGTTTTTTTGGTATCAGGGATCGAACCCAGGACCTCGAGTTTGTGAGGCAGGCATGGTGCCACTGAGCTAAATCCCTGGCCCTGGTGGCAATTTTAAAAATGAAAGATGATCAACCAGAAGAATAATTTAAAGACATACAGGACAATTGTAAAAATAAGAAGATGAAGGATATAGGATTCACTTGTCAAATGAGGGTGGGACAACCTTAAATGATCTAGGACATTTATAAAAATATAGCATAGTGCTTAAAACTCTAGGACTAAAAAAGAAGAAAAAAACTCTAGGACTAAGCCAGGCATGGTGGAGTGCACCTATCATTCCAGCACTTAAGAGGCTGAGGCAGGAGTATCTTCATGAGTTCAAAGCCAGCCTGTGCTACAGAGCGAGTTCAAGGCCAGCCTGAACTACATAGCAAGAACCTGTCTTCAAAAAAATTTAAAAAACAAAAACAAAAACAAAAAAACAACAAGCAAACAAAAAACCCTCTAGGGAGCCTGGGATATAGCTCAGCGGTGCTGTGCCTACCAGGTAAGCACAAGGTCCTCAGTTCAATACCTGGTACAAAAAAAACCCCTCTAGGACTAGGACTAGTCTTTATAAACTCAAAGAGGGCATCAGCATATTGTAAATTAAATTTCCTGAAAGACCATCTGGAATTCAACTACTACCCAGCATGTGTGAACTCCATGCAGAGGCCATGGCCTTCATTATAGAACAATAACATGAATCCAAAAGTTTTTTCTATAATCAAGACATAGTTCTTGGGAGTAGGGCTCCAAATTGTATCAACCCTGAACTCCCTCCAATCCACACTAATCTTTAAAAAAACTGTTACAAATACTACTTAACAGTGTATAAGAAAATGACCATCACTCAGGGGAAAATGTATAAAGAAAATACGCATTTTACCAAAGAAATACAGAAGGCCAAAAAAGATGTACTTTAAAAAACATTCCTAGGGCTGGGGATTTAGCTCAGTGGCACCACACCTGCGTCACAAGTGCAAGGTCCTGAGTTCAATACCTGGTACCAAATGCAGCCAAACTTGGTGGCTCAGGCCTATAATCCCAGCACTCAGAAGTCTGAGGCAGGAGCATTGCTACAAATTCAAGGCCAGCCTGGGCTACATAGTGAGACCTTGTCTCAAAAAAACAAATTAAAAGCAAAACCAAAAACAAACAAATAGTAATATCCAGTGTTAGTATAAGTGTGACAAATGAATGTATATACTTGATATGTCAAGAAAGAACATAAATTAATGGGATAAAATAAAATTTATTTTAAGAAGACCATAAATTGATTCCCTTTTTTTTTTTTTTTCTGGTACCGGGGATCAAACTCTGTGATTCCATTTTCTAAAGTGTAATTTAGCAATTCACATTGAAAAAGACTTTAAAGTTATGCATACTCTTTGAGAAATTCTAGGGCATTTATGATTAAACTTAGGTCCTCACACATGTCAGACAAATGCTCTACCACTAAGCCACATCCTCAGCCCCACCAGGCATTTATCTTTTTTTTTTTTATGGTGACAAAGTTTGTTTGAAAAAGCAAAAGTGAAGAATGAGGAAGAAACTGGCTCTGCAGAATGAGATTGGGCCGAGTAAAAGAGGAAAAAGCAAGATAAAAGTACACCCTGGAGGAAGCAGGGCACACTTTCGGAGGAAAGCCACGATAGCAAAGGTATTTAGCTTAAGAAAATAATTATTGATATCTCAAAAGATTTTGCCACAAAGATTATTTATAAAATGGAAAAATTAGAAACAGCCTATAAATTTCCACAACTGGCTAGTTAAACCAAGGTATATCCAATACATAGAGTACTGTGCAACCATTAGAAATGATATAAAGGAAGAAAAATTTTAGGACAAGAAAAAATATTTTCATTATATTAAGAAAAAGTAAGTTGTAAAAAGAGTAACATCATATTTTTTTAAAAAAGCTTACTTGTAAACCAAGCATGGTAGCATTCACCTGTAATCACTTGGGAGGCTGAGGCAGGAGGATCACCATGAGTTCAAGGCCAGCCTGAACTACATAGAGAGACCTTGTCTCAAAAAGCAAAACAAAAATTCCATTCATACTAAACTGTAATCAGAAACCAAAAGTCATTTGTACATCTGAGGAAAGATATTCTTTGGATTTTCCAGAGAAATGATTGAAGGACTCAATTCCTCAAAACTGAAATTGTTAACCTCCAGTCTAGAAAGTTTTGTTTCACGTATATTATGGGCATTGTTTTGTTTTGCAGGGCACACATAGCTCTAATTATAGGGAAACAGTTCACCAAGGAACCACATGGCAATCATCATGCAATCGGAGAGTAATTACCAGCTTCATTCTGTTGTTTAAACCACAGCCGTGCAATAAAATATTTAAATTGTAAATAATATACTAATAAATTTTGTTAACTCTTCTAGCAGTGTTTTACTAGATGTGTATGCCTTGGGAGAAGAAAACGTGTAATCATATAATTTTTAATTTCTCCAAACAAAAGGACTTCAAAATAAAAGAAAAAATTCTAAAAAACCTTACATAGCATCTACCTAAAACAGCTGAATTGCTTAGTTTTGTCTTTGGGAAACCTGTAAAGTATTAGAAACCCAGCTTTGGGGACAATGGAGCCAGAATGTTAGTAAACTTTTTTTTTTTTTGAGACAAGGTCTTGCTTTTTGTTCAGGCTGGCCCTGGATTCACTTTGTAGCCCAGGCTGGCCTCAAACTCCTGGCAATCCTCCTGCCTCTGCCTTCTGAGTGCTAGGATTACAGGCATACACCACCATGCCCGGCTAAACCTTATTAATTTTGTTAATTCATCCAAAATAAGAAGGACCCCAACCTGTGAAATCCAATGAGTCAAAACTGATTTGAGGGGGAAAAAAATTGATTTGAGAATTGATTACTGCTTAAGCCTACCTCAGGAGCTTTCTCTCTAAACTACTCTCACATTTTTCCCAGCTAGGTATTTGTTATTCAACAAATATTCGTATATTAAGGGCCTACAAAGTGTCGGGTAGAGATTCCTAGAGAATTTCTTTGTTCCTTCCAACCGTCTGGTCACAGTCCTGAGTGGAGTCCAACAGAGCCTGAAATGGGTCTAAGTGTTCTAAGGTCAGAGTATTCTAAGGTTGCTGCATAAGTTTCCTGCCAGCTCTCTCAGCCAATGGTTATATTAAGCAGTTTGTACTCTCAGAGTGCCTACCCTGGCCAAGTGCTGTGGATCGATGGAGCCAATCAAGCTGGCAGGAAGCTGCTTCGGATGTGGAGGTAGAACCCAGACTTCTCTGTCAAAGCCAGCCCTGAGTTTGGCGTACATGCATTTACAGGACACCAAACAACAGAAAGACTGGCTCCATGCATTCTCATGAGAGTCAAGGACTAAACAATACAATTCCAATGTCATGAGAGTTTACAGGCAAGCTAGGGATGAGGAATTTTGGTGGAGAAGGATTTTGTGGATAAAGAGATCAAAGCTCTAGAGGATTTTAAAGTCTCACACTCTCAGGGCAGGCAATTACTATGCACCTCCCCCACCTGCCCCTGCCAACCAGAGAGGCCTTGCTTATACCACCAAGGCTGCAGAAATGTTTGTTAGGGTTTTAAATAAATAATTCCACATTATTACTTATGCTAATTTCTTTGTTTTTTGAGACAAGGTCTCACTGTGTATTCCAGGCTGGTCTCAAACTCACCACGATACTTCCGAGGGCTGGGATTACAGCCACAGGCGTGTGCCACCACACCTAGCTCAATTTATGCAAATTTCAAATGACATAAAAAGGCATAAAATAAAATGTCCCCACTTGTCCGTGATCCCCAGGCAGCCAATTCCTCACTCCAGAAGCAACCCAGTGTTACAACTTTCTTACATATAATTGTAGAGATGTGTGTGGAGAGAAAGAGACATACAGAGGATCGTTGACTTACGAACTCGATCAGTTCCCAAGGGCTGGTTGTAATCAAGTTGGTTGTAAGTCAGTACAGCTGAGATCTAGATGTTTACCTGGGTACACACTATAGATAACAAGAGGCAGATGAATCTTCATTAGCCTAATTAACCCAAGCTGTGCCTATATCAGGCCGGTCATAACTGGAGGGTCCACTGTATATAAAATCTGCTCCTTGATTTCTTTCAATTCTATTTTTTGTATATTCTAATTTATATTTGGTGGGGGTTTGGGGCTGAGAATGAATTGTTTCTCATTCATGTCCCCAGTAACCAGTTCCTAACACACCCCAAGAACTAAACTTTATTTTTTCTTATGTAAACTGCCAAAGTTTATAGAAATTGCTATGCTTATAATCAATCTTTTTTTTTTTTGGTACCAGGGATCGAACTCCAGTCCTTGAGCTTGCGAGGCAGACAGCAGAACCACTGAGCTAAATCCCGGCTCTATAAGCAATTTTTTTAAGGTACTGGGGAGTGAACCCAGGGTCTTCCCATTGAGCACATTCCCAGTCTTTTTTTCAAATTGGTTGTTTTTTTGGTTTTGTTTTGCTTTGTTTTGTTTTATTTGAGAGCGTCTCACTATGTAGTCTGGTCTGGTCTTGAATTCACTACGTAGCTTAGGCTGGCCTCAAACTTGTGTCAATCCTCCTGCCTCAGCCTGAGTGCTGGGATTACTGGTGTGTGCCACCACTCCCAGCTCAAAATAAAAAATAAAGAAGGCTGGGGATGTAGCTCAGTGTGAAGACCCTGGGTTCAATCCTTAGTACCAAAAATAGGGGAGAAAAAAAGGGCAGAATATTACATGTGCTCTTCTACTCTTTTCTCTTTCATTTAACAAAATACTTTGTAGAAACTTTGTATTTCAGGTTGTATCTAGACAATGGCTTTATTCTTTTATAACTGTGCAGTAGTATTCTGTTGCATGCTGTACTACAATTTATTTGCTCTTACAAGTAATGATGCAGTAAGTAACTTATAATTACCTACATGTGCTAGTATTTGGAGACTAAATTCCCAGAAGGAAGGCTGATATATTCATAGATACTTGTGTTCGTAATTTTGATTGATAGTGTCAAACTGCATACCAATTTTTGCTACCACCAGCAATGTATAAGGCCTTGTTTCCCTACCCTATAGAAATACATACAAGGTTTTTCTTGATGGTTTTGTTTGTTTTGGTTTTTTGCGTTACTAGGGATAGAACCCAGGGGAAATCTACCACTGAGCTACATCCCCAACCATTTTTATATTTTATTTTGAGACAAGATCTCACTATGTTGCCTGGGCCAACTATGAACTTGTGATCTTCCTGCCTCAGGCTCCCAACTAGCTGGGATTACAGCCGTGTGTACCACTCCACCTGGCTAGGTTTTTGGTGTTTGGATGTTGTTGTTGTTGGGGTTTTTATTTTGTTTTGTTTACTTTTATAGCACAACATTTATTGGTACATTTTAGGCATACATAATGATAGCACTCATCATAGGGAATTTGAACCTGTATATGGATGATGGATTTTTGAAAGTTTTACATATTAGAGAAACTAGCCTCCATAAAATGCATTACACTCCCAGTGCTAGTCACTGGCTCTCCTTACAGTTAAATTTTATGCAGCATATTTCTTGTGTTCACATTGCCATGTGTTATGTTTTTTAGAGATTCTGTTTTATGCTAAATACCTCATATATTCTCTTCTGCTACTTTTTTTGTGTGTGTGAACTGAGCCCAGGGCCTTCATACTGAACTATATCTCCAGCCCACTCCCCCTGCCCCACCTTTTTTTTATTCTGAGACAGGTCAGATGCATTCTCTACCACTGAACTACATCCTCTGTTTCCCTACATGTAGGTATTAAAAGCAGATCCTAAACGTATTCTTTTATTTTTTTCTAAATATATTCTTGTAGGAGGATTTATTGTTTATTCTTTTTTGGGTTTTTGAGACAGGGTCTTGCTTTGTAGTTCCGGCTGGCCTCGAACTTATGATGATTCTCTTGCCTCAGCTTCCCCAGTGCTGGGATTATAGGTGTGTCCCACCACACCTGACATGAAGATTTTTCAAAAATCAAAATAAACTTTGTAAATCAGGCAGGGTGCTACACATCAGTAATCCTAGCCCAGACAGGCAGATCTCAAATTCAAGGCTGCCTGAGCTACAAGTAAGACCTTCCCACAAAAATAAAGGAAGAGGGCCAGGGATTTAGTTCAGTGGTTCTCCCACCTGCCTCGTAAGCACAAGGTCCCCAGTTCGATCTCTGGTACCAAAAAGCAAAACAAAACAAACAAAATGCTGGAAGGAAAAAGAAAAAACACACACTTATTTCTTTGCAATTTTCATAATACTTTTTAGGATTAGACATCCTGGATGAGACATCCTCGAATACTTTGGCAATGATGTCACATTACTCC